>NC_065535.1:49523042-49831906 GCF_932294415.1 Quercus robur
CTTTTTTTTTTCTTTTTCTCATTCCTTCACTTCTTCTTTTTGGCTTTAATTGATTCCTTCACTTGTGGTTTATTGTAAGTATTGTATTTTTTAAATTCTAAACATAAACGTATTTTATGTCTAAAAATATTAAATAACAGGGTCTGGTTAATGTGTGCCCTTAGGGCACACATTAATTATCTATTTTGGAAAAAAATTTATGGGAAATTGAAAATGCTGTCAAAACAGTGAATTACTTTTTCGTTTTTCCATAAAATGATTCCTAAAATTGTTTACTAATATATGTCCTAAAGGCACACGCTAGTAAATCCCTAAATAATATGCCTAAATATAAAATTTAATTAATTATTTAATTGTCGTACCCATGCGATGTCGTACCCTTATTTTTTAAAAATTGTCGTACCCCCGTATCTGTACCTCTGTCCATGTCCGTGCAACTTAGTATCTATTTGGATGTTCTTGATAAAACTTTTCAATACATTTAAATAAAGTATATAATCCCACATACATTGCAATGATTTTTTTTTTCAATTCGAATAATTAACATGTTTATCTCTGTTTATGAGTGTTATAAGCTATTTCTAACCTTTTCTATATTATAATAATAATAATAAGTACTAATTACAATTTTAGTCTGTTAATATTTTCAAACCAATTCAAAATAAAATTGACAAAGTTGATGAACAATCAAGTTAGTTCAAGATTATTTGACTTCAAGGATTAAAAAATGTATTTGAAAAGGCTAACTACCTTGCCAATATTGTTGGCAGTCCGTACTTGTCCTCTTCCATTATTTCTATATGACTCAATCCTCTAGCTGTCTGAGTTGCAAATATCTCATTGTTTTCTGGGTTAAATCTTGTGGTTTACTTCCTTGACACTTAATAGTATTACGTATTAACAATCACTTCCTATGCACTCACACTGATATTATGTTTGTACTATAGGATCATCTTCCAAGCTGAAGCGTGAAATTGTCATAGGTATGTAGTATTATCATGAAAATTTTGTTAGATGAGAACTGGGTTATCATTGGTTGCACATGACAAAGTTTCCTTTCTTTAACAACAGGCATTACGGCTGCTGTGCTTGGGACTATAGTAGTCTTTATCATAATATGCTGCCTTAGAAGAGAACAATTGAGTAAGGCATTGATCTTTAGGAGGACAGCAAGGAAAAACGATGAAAATGTCAAGGCATTTATATTGAATTATGGTTCACTTGCTCCCAAGCACTATAGTTATGCAGAGATCAAGAAGATGACCAACTCATTCATAAACAAACTAGGCCAAGGAGGATATAGCAATGTATACAAAGGAAAGCTGCCAAATGGTAAGCTCGTGGCAGTAAAAGTTCTAAGTGAATCCAAAGGCAATGGAGAAGATTTTATTAATGAAGTTGCTAGCATTTGTAGGACTTCTCATGTTAATATAGTCACTCTTTTAGGTTTCAGTTATGAAAAGAACAAGCGAGCTCTAATATATGAATTTATGCCCAATGGATCTCTAGATAAATTCATATATCATCGAGAATCTTCAGCAACAAATTGTCGCTTGGAATGGAAAACATTGTACAAAATTGCAGTTGACATTGCTCGTGGACTAGAGTATTTACATCGAGGTTGTAGCACAAGGATTTTGCATTTTGACATAAAGCCTCAAAATATTCTTTTAGATGAAGATTTCAACCCAAAAATCTCTAATTTTGGCCTTGCTAAACTATGCCAAAGAAAAGATAGCATTGTATCAATGAATGGCATGAGAGGAACAGCAGGGTACATTGCCCCAGAAGTATTTAGTCGGAGCTTTGGAGGAGTCTCTCACAAGTCTGATGTCTATAGTTATGGAATGCTGGTTCTTGAAATGGTTGGAGGAAGAAAGAATTTTGATGCTGGAGTGTCTAATTGCAGTGAAAAATATTTTCCAGATTGGATTTATAAGGATCTTGAACTAGATTTGGATGGAAGAACTCGTGGGGTCATCACAGAGGAAGAAGAGACATCAAGTAAGATGATCCTGGTGAGTTTATGGTGCATTCAGACAAATCCAGCTGATCGACCATCCATGAATAAGGTGGTAGAGATGTTAGAAGGAACTCTTCATTCCTTACAGATACCCCCAAAGCCTTTCTTGTGTTCGCCTAAAGTGTCACCAATGGAGTCTTCAACAACTTCATGAGCCAAAATTAATTCAAAAGAAAAGGTTAGGATCCAGTCTTGGGTGGGAAAAATAGAAACATTTTTTATTACTCATTTCATATATTGAATCTGATAGGGCAAAAATGTATTGACCCCTTGTAAATTAATTAATTACCCAAGTTAATTAATTAGGTTCAATTACATGCAATGGCGTGGTAACACAAACAAATCACCAACTAAACTAAATGCAATAGAAATTAAATTTGACACAGTGATTTGTTTACGAATGGGGAAAACCACCAAGGCAAAAACCCCACCGGATGATTTTAAAGTCACCACTCCCAAGAATCCACTAATCAATAATCAAGTGATTACAAGTAAAAGGAATCTTACCAACTACCCTTGGCCTATCACCAATTACCAACCTACAGTTGAATATTCACTTCAATACCCAATTGGACTTGATCTTGTAATGGCACTCTTTCTGTTTAATGCACGAATCCTAGTATGTGACTAACCAATGATGCACGGATCCCAGTATGTGACTAACTCTAGTAACTTGAAGAAGGTTGTTGGCTGCAAAGTTCTTTACTTCATGCACAATGAAGATCAGGAAGCTCTTTGGTTACAAAACCCTTTGGCGTAAAAACACAATAGCTTCTTTCAGAGAGAATAAGGCACTAAGTCACTCGACGCATGTGCGACGGTCTTTAAAATAATCCTTATATATGTTTAGGGTTGTGAGAAAAGAAACCCTACACAAATATACAAGAATCTGCATGTAATCAAATCTGAAAAATCTGATTTCGTAATTCTCAACAAAAACAACATGTGTTGAACTTCAACATTAATTCTCGATAGAAATGAGTCTGTCGAGACTTTTATCGAGCTTTAGTGAACAGCTCTTTCTTCACTTATTTCTTGGTCAGATCTTCATGGTTTTAACACTTGACTTGAACTCTTGTTTCTTGAAGTACTAAACCTATCCTAGATCTACCCAATTACAAGTGTATTTTGTCAAAGGATTAGCCAATTACATAAAATATGTCCTCAACAATCTCCCCCTTTGGCAATCCATGACAAAACCACAACAAAACAAATAATCGTAAGAGAAGTCTTAAATCACTAAACTCATAACCACTTGTTGTATTACAAAATAAATCTATCCCTACTACAAACTCTTGAAAACCTTTGTAAGAAGAGAGTTCATGGCAAGATAGACTTTCACAACCTGTCTTTCTAAAACACTTAAACAAAACTCATCAAGGCATCATGTGTGAAACAAAAATAAAGATTGCGTACATAAAAAAACATGCGTATAAAGATAGAGAAGAAACAACACATGTAATAAAAGAAGAAAATGCATCAAGTCCTCACTACATCCCTCAAAAACTATGAACACTCCCCCTATCAAAATGACCTATACTAACTCTCCCCCTAAGTACAAGACTATTCTCAAAACCAAAACTACTGCCCCTTTTTGTCACAAATAACAAAGGGTAAGTCACTGAGAGGCCGTCATCTTGTCATCATTGGAAGAGCTAGCACCATCCTCATCATCTTCATCATCATCATCGTCGTCCTCAGAATGAGAAGCTGCGGGATGCTCTAAAGAAGGAGAGGGAGCAAAACCAGTCATGCGAGCCTGCTAGCAAGCAATGCAACCCACTTGAGTGTTCATCTGACACATCTCATCAGTGAGATAGTCTAGACGACCACCAAAGTCAACCTGCATCCTCTAGAGCTACTCCATGATGGCCTCAAGGGTCACACCACTAGTCGCAGAGGTAAAAGGGGTAGAAGAAGACGGAGCCGAAGATGGTGGAGCTGCAAGAGACGCAGGATCGATCATCTCAACGCGTGGCCACTTTGACTGAAGCTAAGCCTCACTCTGCCGAATAGAACCAGTGCTAATGGCACCCATGATAGTGAAGAGAGAAGAGAAAGGAACGGAAAAGGAGAAGTGCTAAAGGGTCCATGTGATAGTCGAAGGAAAGATAAGCTTATCACGAGTAGCGGCATCCTGATAAACATCAATAATAGATGTGATGAAATGAGAGGGAAAATCAATGGTAAAATCCTCCATCAAAGAAAGAAGAAAATGAGCACGCGACTCAGTGATGGAGTTATAGTGAAACAATGGCGTAAGAGTGAATGTCATCACCATGTTAGGGAATCTCGAGCCTTTTGCAAAACCCGAACATGGAGTGTTTAGCTTATCACCCTATATAGGAGTCTCACATAAGTGAGAGATAAGCTCATCTCTAGACACAGTCCGTAGCCGATCATAGCCAGGATAGTTAGGATGCGCTACCCTAGGGACACGTAGTACCTCGGCAACAAGATCCGAGGTAACTACTATACGTGTACCTCTGAATCGCGTAGCGAACTGAGGTACAGAGGTATCGATGCTGTGTATGTTGGAGTAGAACTCCTATATAAACATGATAGGACAACACACGGGTTTCTCACATAGAGATTCCCATCCCCGAGTCCGAATGACATCGGGTGGCGTAGTGTTGGAGAAATCCAACAAAATGACTTGGCGTTCCGGATGAATGCCACGGGCCTGGAAGTTCTGAAAGAAGTCCGTCTTGGCCTTCTCATCAGGAACCAAATGTGAGATGGAACAGAAAGAAGAGGCAAAGAGGATGACCTGAAATGTTGAAGAGGGTTCCAAGCCAGAATGGATTTTCTCTGTTTGGGTGCCATAAAGAGGTTCTATTCGAGAGAGAGAGAAAAGACATAATAGGATCACAATCTTGAACCGTAAAAAAGAGAAAATGAGAAGTACATATGCATGAAAAGTGCATGAACATGTGACATGAAAATTTAAGAGCATCATTGGTAAAACCCAATCCAAACCTAACAGCACTCACATCAATAATCAAGCACACATCTAACAAATGCATGAAATATTGTTATAATGCTAATGAAATGCAATGCATGATCATATAGCAACAACATCATAACACCCAACCCAAAATTTCAAGATAAGTTCAAAAACCCCAAAAATTTTGAAAAACCCCAAAACTTAGGTCTAAATGCATGAAAAGAAAGAGGATTAGAACACTTACCAAGTGTTTGGAGCAAGATCTAGGCTGAAAATCACTTGGGTGTGAAGAATTAAGTGAGAGTGAAAAGTTTGGGTCGAGAGAGAGAGAGAGAGAGATTTCTTTCAAGAAAGAGAGTGAAAAATGAAATTTGAATTGTGCCTCGCCTTTAAATAAGAATCGCAGCTCGATGGATCGAAGTTTCTATCGAGGATCTGTCGAGCTTTAAATCTCGACAGAAGTGAATCTGTCGAGGTGCTATCAAGGATCTGTCGACCGCAAAAGAAAGGTCTCAATGGATCGAGAATCTATCACGCAGACAGAGAGCAAAGAAATTTGGCTCAATGGATCGAGGAAGCTGTCGAGCTTCTATGGAGATGAAACCCATAATTCTCGTTAAATCAAGAAACTGTTTAACTTTTATCGAGAAGTGACCCAGAAATCTCGATGGATCGAAGATCTATTAAGATTCTATCAAGAAGGTAGAGAGCACAGGAAAATTCCTTGATGGATCGAAGATCTGTCGAGGTTTTATTGAGACTGAAGAAAGAAAGCTTGATAGAAATGGAAACTGTCGAGGATCTGTCGACAAGCTGTCGAGCTTGAAGAAAAGGAGTTTTTCAAGGAGGAAAAACACAAGGAGATAAAAGCAACAAGCAAGCAACTCAGCTAAAGATCCAAACAATATGTTAAGCTCTCAAAACATCTCTCAGCATATATGCAAGGCATTCATACATCCAACACACACACACACTAACAAGTCTAACCAATTTTATATTTCAAAAACAAGTTAAGACAGTTTAGTGAGCATTTATCAGTACATGTATTTCTTTTGATGGCCAAATCACATTGTACCTGCACATGTATCAAGAGTAGCAAAGAATTTGCGTGTTGTGTGTGAAACATAGTAAGAGTGCATAAATGTCTCATATTGTGAAGATTTGAGACATGAGAAAATCAAAAACATCCACACACAATCATAACTGGTTGATGGAGACTATCACCTTCAAGGTACATCCTATAACTCCCACATCTCCTAGAAACATGCTTACAATCATATTAAAAGCATTTTAATCTTTTTGCTTTTTTTTTTTTCTTTGCAATTTTTTTTGTTTTAAGCATAGCATGCATGGCCATATAAGGAAGAGAAGAAATACCCATTTATGTAAGCTAAAACATCCCAATTTTGTTGTACCTAAGCACACAAATGTTATTCATGATTGGTAGGATTTAGTAGTGAGCTGGTTATTTATGCATTTCTCTTAGGATTTTCTAGTCCTTCCCATCAAAAAGAGTGATATGAGCATAAGATATCAGAGATCATCTTAATCGTACTCATCACAAACACGAGCCACAAATCTCACTTGCTTAGTTGTGCATTGAGATGCTCATCTAAGTTACAAGAGATACAAAGTTAAGAAACTTTATTTCAAAGGCCATCCAAGGTACATAAGTACCAATATACACAAATAACTCCCACATCTCCTAGAAACACACTTACAATCATATTAAAAGCATTTTAATCTTTTTGCTTTTATTTTTTTTTCTTTGCAATTTTTTTTGTTTTAAGCATAGCATGCATGGCCATATAAGGGAGAGAAGAAATACCCATTTATATAAGCTAAAACATCCCGATTTTGCTGTACCTAAGCACACAAATGTTATTCATGATTGGTAGGTTTTAGTAGTGAGATGGTTATTTATGCATTTTTCTTAGGATTTTCTAGTCCTTCCCATCAAAAAGAGTGATATGAGCATAAGATATAAGAGATCATCTTAATTGTACTCATCACAAACACGAGCCATAAATCTCACTTGCTTAGTTGTGCATTGAGATGCTCATCTAAGCTACAAGAGATACAAAGTTAAGAAACTTTGTTTCAAAGGCCATCCAAGGTACATAAGTACCAATATACACAACACACACTGTTTTTGTATTTTTCTGATTTTTCAATTTATTTTTTTATTTTTATGAAAAACAAATAAATCAAAACTGAAAACAACCAAAACAAAAACATGAAAGAAAACACACAAATCATAAAACTAGACTGACTCAAAAGCTTAAAAACAAACAAACAGGACATGCAAGAACAAAAGAGAAAGGAATTGACTTAATCACTTGGAGTCTTTTTCCTTCCACACTTTGGAATTGGAGGAAGGACATTTCCTTTTTGCAAACCTTTGATCCTGAGGTTAGGGGGAAGAATTGAATCCATTAAGGTTCAAAAGGAACATAATGGCCTTAAGAAGATCTCCTAGGGGAGCAAGAGAGGATGGAAATTAATTCTGGTTTCCAAATGAGAGCATACTATTGCTTTCTTGAGTGGCTAACAACTTATAACAATTTGGACGAGTGTGCCCTGAAGCTCCGTAGTGATGAGAGAAATGCGACTTCTTTTGTTTAGACTTTTTATTATTGTCTTTCTTAGTCCTAAGGTTCCTAGTCTCTTTCTTTTCAACCTTAGGGGGTGCTCCTAGAATAGATTTTCCCTTATCTATGTTCTCACAAGCTATTTCAATTTTAGTATCAACATTCTCTGAAATATCATCATTAGCAGGTGAGACAAACACAATTTTACTAGAAAAGGCAATATTAGGAGATATAGAGAATTTGTACCCCAATCCAGTCTTCTCAAAAGCAAATTTCTGAAAGCTTAGCATCTCGTCTAGCTTTGCACTGGAAGTCCTCTCCAGTTGAGCTCTGACTTGGAATAGCTCTGCTTCAAGCTTCTTTGTCCTTTCAGCTTCTTTATCCTTTCAACAAGGAAGTTCTTCTTGAACCACAAAACTCCAATGGTCTGATTTGCTTCATCAAACCTTGTGGAGAGCTCTTCTCGATCAAGTTCCACATCACTCAGCTTCTTGGTGGCTAGCCTATACAGTTTCTCATGTTTTTCCAAAACCTTGTATAATTTTGCATAGGCTATATGGATGTCATCCTACTCATCCATCTTTTCAAATTTTGACTCCACCAAGTCTTCTTCTTTATCATCAACTTTCGTAATCCCTTTAGGAGGATCGATTGTAGTGGTGAAGGCATTTAGAATTCCCTCATCATCACTGTCATTGGACTCAGTTTTAGCTTCAGTGTCACTTAAGATTGCAGCAAGTGCCTTGCTTTTTCCAGTAGCCTTAAGATATGTTAGGCATTCCTATTTCATATGCCCAAAACCATGACAGCCAAAACATTTAGGACCAGAGGGAATGGTGTATTGACCACCATCTTTAGAGTCTTTCTTCCTTTTGTTCTGACCATTGGACTGAGACGTATTTCCTTGCCATCGATCCTTATCTAATCCTTTCACATTGGCATTCTTGATGAACTTCTTGAATTTCCTAGTGATGTAGGATTTCATCTTTGAATCCTCATCTTTAGAGGATTCATCCTTTTCATTACTTTTGGCCTTCAGTGCCACATTCTTTCCTTTGCTTGCTTTCCCAAGTCTTGTCAACCCTAGTTCAAAGGTCTGCAAATTTCCAGTCAACTTTGTCAAAGGAATAGAGTCAATATCCTTTAATTCTTCAATGGCAGTGATCTTGGTATAGAATCTTTCAGGTAGAGACCTTAGCACCTTTCTTATGACCTTGGGTTCGAGAATAGTTTCCCCAAGATTAAAGATTGAGTTGACTATGTCCTTGAGTTTAGCATAAAACTTATTGAATGACTCATCCTCCTCCAACTTGATCTTCTCAAAAATTGTAGTAAGCCTTTAAAGCTTGGAATCTTTAACAACCTTAGTTCCTTTATAAGTCGTCTGAAGAATGGTCCATGCTTCCTTTGCAGTTTCAGTCGAGGATATTTTCTTAAACTCCTCATTCATGACCCCACTGAAAATGGCATTTAATGCGTTGCTGTTGAAGTTTGTCGCTTTGATCTTTGCATCATCCCAATCAGCCGACACTTCCTCCAACCAATCTCCACAGTTTACCACACTTTCTCATTTAAAGACTGCAAGAAAACTCTCATACGTACTTTCCAGTATGCATAGTTAGTGCCATCAAATAAAGGTGGAATAATCAGAGACTGTCCTTTGTCCATGACAACAGGGGTCAACGGATCACACAGTAATAATTAAAACCTAATCAAAGTGTGCCTGCTCTAATACCACTTGATAGGGCAAAATGTATTGACCCCTTGCAAATTAATTAATTACCCAAGTTAATTAATTAGGTTCAATTACATGCAATGGCATGGTAGCACAAACAAATCACCAACTAAACTAAATGCAGTGGAAATTAAATTTGACACAGTAATTTGTTTACAAATGGGGAAAACCACCAAGGTAAAAACCCCACCGGGTGATTTTAAGGTCATCACTCTTAAGAATCCACTAATCAATAATCAAGTGATTACAAGTGAAAGGAATCTTACCAACTACCCTTGGCCTATCCCAAATTACCAACCTACAGTTGAATCTTTACTCCAATACCTAATTGGACTTGATCTTGTAGTGGCACTCTCTCCGTTTAATGCACAAATCCCAGTACGTGACTAACCAATGATGCACGGATCTCAGTACGTGACTAACTCCAGCAACTTGAAGAAGGTTGTTGGTTGCAAAGTTCTTCACTTCATGCATAATGAAGATCAGGAAGCTCCTTGGTGACGAAACCCTTTGGCGTAAAAATGCATTAGCTTCTTTTAGAGAGAATAAGGCACTAGGTCACTCAATGCATGTGCAATGGTCTTTAAAATAATCCTTATATATATCTAGGGTTGTGAGAAAAGAAACCCTACATAAATATACAAGAATCTACATGCAATCAGATCTAAAAAAATCTGATTTCGTAATTCTCAATAGAAACAGCATGTGTTAAGCTTAACATTAATTCTCGATAAAAAGGATTCTATTGAGACTTCTGTCGAGATTTAGTGAACAGCTCTTTCTTCACTTGTTTCTTGGTTAGATCTTCATTAATTCTCGCTAGGTCTCTCTCTTAGATCAGTGGGTCTGTGGATAACTATCAGTCTCTCTCTGGTCTAAAACTTTCACTCTCTATCTCTCTCCGATTTCCCTTGTGAAACAAAGATCGGTAGTGTTGGTTGGTGGTTATGAAGCGGTGGTCGACTATGTCTGGTGATGGCTCATGGGTTAGGTTGTTGTGTTTTGCTGTTTTTCTATTTTGGTGCTTTGGTTGAGATGTTTTGGTGTTTTGGTTTAGATGTTCTAGTGATTGCTAGGTTTTGGTCTCAATTTGAAGATTGTTGTGTATGTTTTTCATGTTTGGTTGCTGAGAAAATGCATGAAGAGAAACAAAAATATTGATTTTTTTTTAATTTTTTGAGCAACCAGTTATTTGAGGAAGAACATGAATAGCTTGGGGAAAGAAAATGAACAATCATGGGAATAACACAAAGAACGTAAATAGACATGATCTTCCAATAAAATAATGAAAAGAAAATTTTGTTGTAGTATAATAAGTAAAATTATATTTTATTTTAAAATAATTAAAGAAAAGTAAAAATAACGATGTGGCTTTTTCAATATTTAAAATGCTTATACGACATTATTGAAATACCAAATAACAAACTTTATTATCTATATATATATATATATATATATATATAACCGAAATCTCTAAAGCTCCCACAATTTTCCACGTCAGCAAAATATTAAAAAAAAAAAAAAAAAAAAAAAAAAAAAAAAAAACGTAATAAAACCCTAAAACCCACGACAGCCCCTTTTTGTCATCTGCTTCTTTCTTCTATTTTTTAGTCACGCTTCACTCTGCTCCTCTCTCAAACCCTAAAACGCCAGCCTTATTTGTCTCCACTCCAGTCATGTATCCCCTCCACTATTTGGTTATTGGTCACGTTTCCTTGCCTCTGTTATTCACCTCCCAGTTGCTTCTCCGCCTTCTGCTTTCAATTATTTTGAAAAAACACATAGGTTGAAACTTGGTGTACTATCAACGTATCTGATGCGTTAAATTGTCACAAACATTTAAATTTATCATCAATTTTATATTATATATAGTTTTTGTGATTTTACATTGAGTTTACTTGAGTTGCTAATCTTTGCTTGCGTCTGAATAAGTCTTGACTTTAACTGATCTAATATGTTTTTCATCTTTGAAATTTCAGAATATATCAGGAAACCATAAGAGAATCTGACAAAAGTGGGAATCCACGTAAGGAAGATGAAGACAAGGCACGTGGTTTCTTCAGAAGTGAATGATAAGGTATCAAGGTTAGGTCTGCATGTGATGGGTTCTGAAATATTTGGCTCTTAGAGCTCTAATTGTTTGTGTTTGTGCATGAGTTCCTCTTATATGGTTTGATCATCATCTATCCACTTTGTTCTCTCTTCGAATTCTCATGTGTGGCTGTCTCTGTGTTGATCTACACTAGCAAAAACTTTGGCAGCTAGGGACACACAATATTTTGTAAATAGTCCACAGGCCCCTCTTGGATGCTAACTATGGTGTATGTTCCTCTTAGTAGTTGTTGTATCTTCATTATATTGGTTGAAACTTGGCTATATGATGTTTTTAGAATGACTTGACTATTTAAATTTTATATGACTTTAAAAGGTTTGCTTCTCAGTTGAATGCAGTTCAGCTATTTGATAAAATTCCTCTTTCAAAATATGCACAATACACATCTAATATGAGTGTGTATATTGTGTTTGTTTCTTGCTTTTAAACATGAATCATTGTTTGTAGTGTGAAACCCAGTTGAAATTTTCACCATTTCAATCAATCTTTTTTGTATATAATAAACACACAAGATAGTCTAAAGAATTACATAATAATTATTACTTTTTTTGTTTGATAAGTTGTGGTATTTTATTAATGGAAACGATTAATATATGCTCAAGATAATGAGCATGAGCACATCGTAACATTAAAAAATTATGCTTAAAAAGATTGCTTCTTTCAGCTCTATTATGCAATGTTTTATATTCTACAATGTTCTGTTGATCAAATTGGTTGCACCCTAATAATCCCAAGTAGGTGACATTATCTGCCCATTTAGTAAGCCATTCTTTTTCACATCTTTGCTAAAACTTCTATTTTGCAGAGTTCTTTGATATGCTTATCTAAACAACATTTTGTGCTAACCTTATATGAATTTTCTAATATGTGTTGGTGTTGTTGGATTTGATTATATTGGTTGAAACTTGGCTATATGATGTTTCCAAAATGACTTTACTATTTAAATTTTATATGTTAATTATCCTTAATTTATTGTTAAGTTGGTGCTAAATGTTATTCAAAATCATATTTTGAGAGGAACTTTTTAGTGGTTTTTTTTTTTTTTTTATTCCAATATTCTATTAAATTTGATTGAAATAGTAAGCTTATAATTTAGTACCTGTTTGGGTATAGCTGAAACAGACCCAGCGTCTGCGTTTCAGCACTTTCATTAAAAATGGGCCCCACAGCACTATTCACACATTTAAAAATTATTTTGCTATAGTGATTTATGTTTTCAGCAAAATAAACAATATCCAAACGGACCCTTAATCTCCATTATGATTTCAAATTTAATTTTTCCTACTACCAGTTTGATAGTTATCATTATTGAAAGTGTCAAATTTTATAATTATAGTACAAATTTTGTAGTTTGTTATTGTGATTATCATGCTTAGTTTCTACGGAAATATAATATTGATGATTATGAAAGGCTTACTTCGTTTATTATTTTAATTTATGAAGGGGTCTAAAAATATATTCCGCTCTCAAAATGGTTTTTTACCCGAATTGTTTTGGGGCTCTATATACTTGAGAGACTCTTTGAAGTTTGAAGTTTCTAAGCATGCTCTTAGTTTTCAATATTAATTTCTAGTGTCTATGTCAAATTTATGTTTCATCCCCCCCCCCCCCCCTTTCTCTCTTTTTGTATCATTGCGTTTTATTTTATTATTATTTTTTTAATAATGACTTCTATCTGGTCAGTCAAAAAAAGTGGGAATGTAATTTTTATATATAATTATAGGTTATTTTTGTTAGTGTAATTGGGATTCGACCATCTTTATATAGCCGTTAGGTATGATTTTTTTAATAAAAGATTCTATTGATCATTGACGAAATGCAACACCTACTCTTCTAAGTTTATGAAAATTATTCTGAAGGAAAAATGTCAACAAAAACTTATTTCTTTCAGTAGGTTAATTATTTACTTTCAACAAAAATAATTGTTAACAACTTGCTTTAAATTATCCCGTGCATCACACAAGTTAGCGACTAGTTATTTTAATGAACATGTAGGTGTTCTGTGTGTCAACTATGTACTCTGCCTGCCACGTAAGCTATTTTTTGTTAGTAAATGATGGTAGGGACTAAAATGGAACCAGTTTTTCATTTTGAGACTAAAAGTGGTAAAATAGAAAGGTATAGACCAAAATGAGAATGAAACCAAAATGTAGAGACCAAAAGTCATTTTAAGATATTGGAAAAAATTTACAAGACTTCATGCTTAAATTGATGTGTTTACCACTTTTAAGCAAAAGTCATTTTAAGATACTGGAAAAAACATTTATTGCCATTAAGAGATAAAATGTTTCTTTTTGATCTTTATTTTAGTCCTTTATTATAATATCTATTAAAGGAATACAAATTCTATGTATTATTTTTTATGTTCCACTTTATATTCCACCAATCACAACTTGCTATGGTGGGTTCCAATTAGCTCAACTGGTAAAATTTCTGATGGTTGTATAAGAGATCTGGGGTTCAATTCCCGCCTATACCAAAAACTGATTGGTATCTTGCTCTGACAATAAAGAGCTATTATCAGGAGTGGACGCCATAGGTTGAAACTCTCTCAAAAAAAAATCACAACTTGCTATGTATTTGTTTAACTTTCTTTATAAAATAGCCAAAGTTTAAAATAGAAAATAAATAAATAAATAAATAAATAAATAAGAGTAATGCTAAATAAACAAACTATTTTACAAAAAAATTTACAAACTGCTAATATGGTGGGTGATTATTGGTAAATGAAAAAATGATGTTAATGGTGGGTCTAAATGAAAATGAGTAAGAAGTTAGCCACAACATTAGTTTATAAAAATATTGTAAAATATTTTGTATTTGTAGTATCACTCAAAAAATAAACACATAACAAATTGTAATTTGTGAAACATAAAGGAGAACACAAAATGTGATATAGAGGATTTATATTCTTATTAAAGTCCCTATATAAGAAAAAGAACATCCTACACCACCTTTCAATACTTTAAGAGATCTTACATATAAATTTTAGGAAAGTTCTTAATTTAGGGTGCGTTTGTATAAACCGCTAGAAAACAGTGTTTTAAGTTTAAATTTAAAATCTTTCAAAAAAATGTTTAAATTAAAATAAGTGTTTGTAAAAAAGCTTTGGAAAATTGTTGTTGCAAAATAGAGTTTTGCGTTTTCAAAACACTTTTTTAAACTCTCAAAAAGCCTAACCAAATGGACACTTATATTGCACTAATAATTAATGTAAGATTTATATTATAGACTAAAGAAATGTATATAATATAAGACTTACATTAATAGTACAATACAAATCTATAAGTGGATTGTAACAAATTTGCAGCCATGTTATCGTAAGTTTAACCCTTCAAGCACCTTCTGCCATGGCAACGATTTTATTTTCCATCCTTTGAGAACGTGTTGAGTTATTTACTTTTTTTTTTTTTTTCCTTTTTTGCTTCTTGATATGCCTCAAGCCAATTTTTATGGTAATGACGTGGCTGAATATATTCGCACGGATCCTGTTGGAGAAGACAAGAAAGGCTTTGGATCAGGAACTTCTCATGATTGAAGGCTACCTTCGACTAAAAACTTCCTGTGCAATGTACCTATAGTTTCACTGGCACTCAACATAGATACAATACTCTCCTTTCTCGTGTGTAATCTTGTATGGCCAAATCAGATATTTTCGGACAAAAATCTTCATCCAAAATAATGCTATAAGGTTTTATGTCAAAATGTAAAATTCTTGTGCTACAACCATTGTGTAGGTACTCTAATCCTTGAGCAATGTCAACTACAATTTGGAAGAGTGAGTTCCGTTCCAATTGAAGATTTGTTCTCAAAGATCCTTGGTTATATATGAACTTATCTAGAGATCCATTTGACATGAATTCATAAACTAGAGCTCTTTTAGTTCTGTCATTACAGTAACCTAAAAAAGTGACTATATTAACATAGGAAATTCCACTAATGGTAACAACTTCATTAATAAATTCTTGTTCCAGACTTCCAGTAGCTTTCAACTCACTCATTACTTTAACTGCTACTAGACAACCATCCAGTAGTATACCTCTGTCTATACTACCATAGCCTCCTTTCAACTCACTTATTACTTTAACTGCTACTAGACGACCATCCAGTAGTAGTAGTACACCTTTGTATATACTACCATAGCCTCCTTGACCTAATTTGTTTCTAAATGAATTGGTGATTTTCTCAATCTCCGAAAAAGTATATTGATTGAGCGCAAGTGAGCCTTGATTTATTAAGAAAGCCTTGACATATTGATTGTCTTTTGTGTTCTTCTTGATCACTTTTATAATTGGGATTTGTTCTTTTCTAAAGCATGAAATTATATATATATAGTCCCAATGCCAGCCGAAACACCTATATTAGAAAATTGACATTTAGTCATATCATTAATAACTATTACTTAAAAAAAAAAAAAAAAAAAAAAAAAAAAAAAAACAAAACAAAACAAAACAAAACAAACAAACAAACAAAGAGATATTGTTTTTCGTGGGTTCTAATTAGTTCAACTAGAAAAGTCTTTTATGGTTTGAATAAAAGATTTAGGATTTAATCTCCACTTACACCAAAAATTAATTGGTGTATTGGTCTGATGATAAAAAATTATTATCAGAAATAGACACTATACATTGAAACTATCTCAAAAAAAAAAAAAAAAAAAAAAAAAAAAAAAAGAAGAAGAAGAAGAAGAAGATATTGCTTCCCAAGTACCTGTCGATTCTTCTCGAAATTTGGACAAGAACACAGGAATCATAGAACTCTCACACTTTATGGAAATGAACTTCTATTTATTAAATTTAGTATTCTTTGTTACAAGGATCTTCTCTTAGAATGTTTATGCTCTCTTTCTTTTTGATATATTTTGTGTCGGTCTTTTCTCTTTCTTCTTTCTTCTCTTTTATATCAGCCATCTTCTTCTTTTTCGTTTTTTGTTCTTGTCTACCTAGATAACTTCTGGTCTGATTGAGCTCTTCTTTCTTGGTTTTTCATCATGAACAGAGTCTTCTAGGGTTCCTTCTTACTGTTCAAGCATCCACCTAGACAACTTCTAGTCTTATCGAGCTTTTATTTCTTGGTTTTTCATCATGAATGAAGACTTTTGTGGATTTTCTTACTATTCAAGTTTGTCTTTCAGCATTAAATGTGGTGGAGGAATAAACCAAATGGAGAGAAAACAATATTGTGTGTGCATGAACCTCAACTCAGTGATTTAGGACACTAAGCAAGATATGTGCCACAACTAATTTGTATCATGGGTTAATATTGATCCACAATGGGAAGTTTGGACAAGAACATGTGAATCATAGGACTCTCACACTATATGGAAATGAACTTCTATTTATTGAATTTAGTATTCTCTGTTACAAGGATCTTCTCTCAAAATGTTTATGCTACCTCGGAAAAGTGTAACTTCTCTAGGATTTATCTCAGTAGCTCGGATATGCCTCGGATACAGTCTTGATCCTAGGCCTGGAAGGCCATTGGTTCTGACCAATGATCCGAGGACCTTTGTTTATTATCAGAATGGGCTAGCCAATGCTAGGTTTGTTTCCTCCGTTTGGGCCAATGCTTAAAATAGGCCCAATGTTTATCCCATTATAATAAGGTCCAATATTCACCCCACTACAAGTATCCTATGTGGAGAACTAAGTAATTAGCTATTAAATTCCACAAAAGAGAATTAAGTCATTAGCTAGGAAACTACATGAAAGAATAGCTAATGAGATACACAATAAAATCTTACAACATTTTTATAATACTTATATTTAATTGCACAATTTATTATTTTATTTTGACCTATGAGATATTGACACCTTAAATATAGTCTAAAAATTATCCCAAATAACAATTAAAATAGCCCAAACAATTTATTTTATTAGTAATTATTTATATTTCAAATATACAAACATTATATATATATATATATATATATATATTATATAAACTTGGTAAAATTTTAATATGCATTTAGTTATACTTATTTGTAAATTGTTTACCATACATTACAATAACTAGGTCAAGCATAAAGTGGAGCGTATGTTAGTATATGTAAAGCAAAGCATTCAATATATGTATATGTAGATGTTTGCGTATATTCTAAATGGAGAGTAAATTCAAAGCAGTCTTGGTGTAAAAGGCTATTTTATACTCTATGACACATCAGATTTTTACACGAAGAAAAATAGAGCATGACACACACTATAAATACTTGGAAATTAAAATCCAACTAAGCTGAAAGGTAAAACCGAATCTCACAATGCAAAGCCGTTGGAGAGGGTGCCAATGACATAGCCAAAGTCTGACAGGTGCCACTAGATAGCATCAATGAGCTAAAATGTGTTACAGAGACTCTCTGTGCAATTCTGTTCATAATACCGTATGTTGTAGCCTCAAACACAAACAAGTCCAAATTTTGAAACAGTAAAATGCGTTAGGGTCATATTTTCTATGTTTTGGCTTATCCTTTGACAAAACGCACTTCACTTGTAATTAGGTAGATCTAAGTTGAGTTTAATGTATCAAGAAGTGTGTTGTTCAAATATAAAAGTGGTATCATTAAAGACATGAAAGATTGATCCAAGAAACAAGTGAAGAAAAACAGTTTCAATAATTCTCGACACTAGGGTCGACACTAACATCTATCAAGAATTGATGGTGAAGCTCGACACAAAGACACAAAGATTCAATTAGAGAACTCAAACACTATGTGAGAAGCTACTGCGTTTATGCACCTTAAGGTTTTGTAATCAAGTGCTTCCAAATCTTCAACATGCTTTGAAGTGAAGAACTTTGCAGCCAATAACAATCAATCAATTGCTTGGAGTTAGTCACTTATTGGGATCTGTGCATGCGAAAAAGTCTTCTACAATAGCAAGTCCAATTGGGGATTGGTGTAAAGGTTCAACTATAGGTTGGTGTTTTGGGATAGTCTAGGATAGTGGTAAGATTCCTTATACTTGTAACCACTTGTTCTTAATTAGTGGATTCTTGAAAGTGATGACCTGAAATTCACTTGGTGGGGGTTTTTGGCTTGTGAAAAGTTTTTTCCATTCGTTAACAAATCACCGTTTCATTAATTTCCGCTGCATATTATTTTAGTTGGTGATTTGTTGGTGCCTCCACGAATTGCAAATAATTTGACATAATTAATCAACTTAGGTAATTAAATTAATTAACTGGGATCAATCTATAACCCAACAAAATGTTCTATGGTTTGTGTTTGTAATGGCCCTAATGGTCTATTTGGATTGAGGGGGAGGGAGGGAGTGAAAGTTAAGTATAGCAGAATTAGCCCAAAATTAACATATTTTCAGCCAACTCTACTCTACTCCCCTCCACTCTCCCCCCTCATTCCTCAATCCAAATAGGCCATAAGTTTTGCATCTTCATGTTAACACAGGATCATGGGTTTTGTTAATGATCTTTACTTTTAGCTCACAATTTTCGTAAAAATATTGATATTGTTTTGTGGGGATTGGATTGTGTTGGTTTTTGCTGAGTAAGGTGAAACTATCGGTTTGGGTTTGTTATGTTATGGCTAGTAGGCTACCCATGTATTTCAGTTGGTTTTCAGCTTATTTCGATTTTAATTTTTTTTATTATATTACATTAAGTATTTATTAGTGTAGAGTTGTGTGTGAATCATACTCTTTTTTTTTTTTTCTTTTTTTTTTCTTTTTGCACAAAAATCGGATGTGTCGCGTTGTTATTGGAGGGGGTAAAAGTAGACCCTATGATGGGTTTAATTTAATCTCTTGTACATGACCATAAATTCAGCAAATTGAACCACCAGATAGGTTGGAGAACAAAATTGGAAGCCTAAAAGTCTTTGGGTTCATGGTTTGTAAGTCAAGTCTCCTCACATAGTTTTTTGACCACGGTTGCCGTGTTTGTTCAATCCCTTCGGCTGGAAAAAGATCCAATTAAATAGGACTCTTCACATGGTATATATATATATATATATATATATACACACACTATGGGAGCTACACGTTCACATCCAAATGTTGATGAGTCACGACACCTAATCTGGACCAAATTACGCACGGCGCATTGAATACGCAAAGCTTTTCTAGTCATTATCTGATTAATTAATATATCCTTTGCGACTTTGTCCGCTATTTTAATTTGATTAATATTAAGGGTATGTTTGAGATTTGTTTATTTTATTAAAATTGAAATTTTTGTTGTTGTAAGTACTATAGATGAAGGTAAAAGTTAACTGAAATAGTACAGTAGTACCCATGAATAATACTAAAAAGTGCAGTGGGGCCTATAAATAATAACAAAAATAAATTAAATAATAAAATAAGTTGGCAAAATTAATTAATCATGCCAAACGGACACTAAATGAGCACATTTTTGTTGGTCTTCCGCTTTCATATTATATATATATATATATATATATATATATATGTCTTAGTCTGAACAATAGCAGTGTTTAGTAGACTACAACTTGGTAGGGACATGATATTGGATGAGAAGAAAATGTATTTATTTTGTGTAGCGAAAGGCTTTCATCTAAACTCACTTTTATATTAATTAACCATAATCACACATGCAACAAAAATTGGTTGGGGCATGGAGTCTTAAAGAAGTTGTAATTAAGTCAACTAAACGTCCAATGTGATTCCTTCTCTCTCTTTCCACACAAATTTTTTTTGTTTTATTGGTTGGACGTTATGTTCTCCTGTTAACACTCACTCAATTATGTTTCGTTTATTTTCCTTAGTACAATAGATTACCCATAATCACTACCTACCTTCTTCTTCTTCTTTTTGTTTATCTCTGGAAATGAATTCGTGGGTTCTCTCATCGTCTCCTTTTCTTGTTTCTTTATTTTTCATATTCTTCTTTTTCATCAAGATTCCTCTATCTTTATGCGATGAAGATATGTACGAGAGCTGTAGCAATATGTTCAACTGTGGAAAGTTGAATAACATTGGTTTTCCTTTTTGGGGAGATAACCGACCAAGTAGTTGTGGCTATCCTGGACTAAAGCTCAATTGCCAGGGAAGTGTTGCTACCATAAAGATTATGAACGTGACGTACAAAGTGTTAGGTGTCAATCCCGAGGCCCAAATACTCAACATTACGAGAGAGGACTTCTCGACTGGGATTTGTTCACCAGAGTTCGTGAATTCCACCCTCGATCCTAAACTATTGGATTCTGGCAGTGGTTTACAGAATCTTACAATAGTCTATGGCTGTGATTTGTCTTGGATACCTTTCCCCGGACAATTCAATTGCCAAATAAATGGTTTTGCGCACGCCAAATGGGGAGCTTATGGGCCTGGGGAATGTAAAGTAAGCGTAGTTGTTCCTGTTCCAGTTCAGTCCAGTCCGTGGACAGGAATAGAAATAGAAATAGATCAGTCAAAATTAGAGGAAGCCATTAGAGAAGGATTTGATGTAAAATGGAAGGTGGATACAGCGGCATGTCTTAATTGCACGGTATACAAGGGAGTATGTGGTTATGACCTGAAGCGGAATCAGTCAACGTGCTATTATACTTCACCAGGTACGTATTCCACTTGTGTCAATAATCGATTTGCATCCTCACAATTTATCATCTCAAATGGACAACACAGCACCACTACTTATGTTATTCATCCCATAAGCGATGACCAAATCATTCTATTCATTTTTGTTATCCTCTTAATTAGTCTCAATAGATTGATTTGCAATATAGATAATTTTTTAGGGGAGAACTTTTGGGGTTGGGTCTGATAACTAATACTCTGGAATTTTATAGATTAGAAGTTGTAATAGCATATTGAAAGTCGAAACACAACATTAAAATCTTAAGCTAGTAGGATAAACCCGGAAATTTTATGTCAGCAGTCACTCTTTTACCTATCATGTTTCAATATTTTGACAAAAACAATAATCCTCTATGCCTCAAAAATATCTTTAATTCCTTTTTTTTTGTCTTCGTGGCTAATTGATTATAAGTAAAATGACGGCAGAGGCTAAAATGACAACAAATTAAAAACTATAAAGACCAAAATGAAAGCTATAAAATGTTGAGGACCAAATTAAAAATAAGCTAAAATCCTTGATAATAAACAAGTGAAAGTGGTCAATTGATACAATAGTAAGTAGATTTGAAAAGTTCGTGTGATGTGTTATGCTAATTTCGCTATTAGATTGTACTATCTTTGTCTTAGTGTACTATCCATTTATTATTATTACTTCTTTTTTTCATAATATGTAAAACTTTTATTGAACCAGAAAACTATACAACTTAGGAGGAGCCCATATTAGAACCAAAGCAATGCTCCTGTAAGATAACATCAACAAAAGCTTGGGGGCCTGAACCTAAATCAAAGAAACCAAAAGCCTATTCTTCAAAGACCACCTAGCCAAAACATAAGGAGATTTATTAGCTTCCCTACTAACCCAATTGAAAATACATACACTAAAAGCCTCCACTAGATTACTAACTATATATCTCCAGGTTATAATCCTCTAGGACAACTCTAACCCAGCCCCTGAAACGCCTCTATGCAAGCTTTGGAATCACTTTCGATAATAATTCTCTCCAAGTTCTGGGCTTTGGCTAGCTGCACTGCCCATAGTATTGCTTCGACCCCTACTTAGAGAGGGATAATGGTATCGGCTTCTTTAGATGCAACCAAAACCATTGTCCCTCTCCAAACTCTAGCGACCACTGCAAGGTCCGCAACAATTGAGAACTCTTTGCCCACTACAGCGTTGCAATTAAATTTCACATGTCCTTTTGGAGGATGAGACCATTTGCTGTGGATTTTTAAGACAGAATTGTTATGTGGGATCTCACTTCTCCAGCCGTGTTCTTTTTTTAGCAAGCATAGATTCCCAACTAGGCTGTCAATCTCAAAAGTCTTCTTTTCAAACAACACCTGGTTCCTATTTTTCCAAATCAATTCTAGTATTATGGCTCCAGACAAAGTAAAAGCTTCCTTACGTTCCATATTCAAACCAAATATCATTGGTGGATCTAAAATCCATATATAAGACCTTCCCAACTTTGAAAGAATATAGCATCAGTTTTAACTTTCCACCCACTTCCAAACCATAATGCCCTTGCGACTTGACAATTCCAAAAAAGATGAATGGGGGATTCAATTTTATGGTCACATAAAACATAAGAAGTTTCTTCAAAGAGACATAGCTTGCTCAATCTATCCCTTGTGGGAGGGGCACCCACTATAGTATGCCAGAGGTGCATTTTTCAACCTGTCATGGAGCTTCGACTTCCAAATTTTCTTTAAGACTGGGTGGTTAGGGGCTACGTTACCATCCATTGTTAATTCTCTATAAACTGATTTGACAGTCAATCTCCTTAACTACTTCTTATCCAGGTCCATCCATCCACCTGGGCACTATTCCATCTAGGTGTGTTCAATATGGCTTTAACAGAGGCTTCATCAAAATAAAATTTCAGCTTTGCCACATCCTAACCTATTTTATCTTGATTCGTTACTTGAGAAACCACTAAGCATTAAGTCTCCCCATGGCCTCTTCGAGGCTTAGGAATGAAATCTGTAACATCTAGGATCCATGGCTCATCCCAAACCCAAATGCTATAACTATTTCCTATTCGTCTGCTTGCACCTTTTGCCATAAGGGGTTTAATAGCTTACAGGCCTCTCTAAGACCAAGATGCATTTTTTGTTGGACCAGAATTTAGCCAATTATTGTGAACTCTATACTTGGCTCTTAGAATTTTGACAAAAAAACTATCTCTATTGGAAAGAACCCACCAACCTAGCTTTGCCATAACGGCCATGTTAAAACTTTCAAAAGACTTAAAGCCCAACTCACCATCATGCAATGTTAACATAACTCATTCCAGGAAATAGGAGTAAAATACCTGACAATTCCAAGCTAATAGACAGACCAGACCATCTACAGTATATTTCCAAGCAGCCCATCAGAGACTCAATCTCAGCTACCTTTGCTTTACAAAATAGCATAACATCATCTGTGCACGTATAGTAATTTGGATATTCTTGGGGTCTTACTGCTAGGGTTGTTCAAGCCACCCGCAAACCAAATCCACCCGCCAAATCCGACCCAACCCGTCACCACCAAATCTGACTGCTCTAGCAGTTGACTATGAGTCCCAACCTTCAAAAACCAAACATCGGCGGATCTCCTCCTCAAAAACCCAAGCAACCTTACCCAACTGTAAATACATCAAATTTGGCAATTTTAAACCATTTCAATGACCTTTCCGACTAGATGCAACGGAGTTCGGCTACCAACATAGCTAGATCCGGTGGAGATTCGTTAGATTTAGTAGGAATTCACTACGAGTTCTTTGCCAAATTTGGTGGAAATCTCTCCAAATTCAACAAGATCTCCACCAGATCTGGTGAGATCTCACAAGATCTTAGACGAGTCTCGCCAGATCTTATGAGATCTCTCCACTCCTACTTTTTCAACGATTTTGGGCTTCACCTAAAGTTGACCACCGTCCAAGGATTACCCAATCCATTCGACCCAATACCCTACAGATCAACTACAGGTCTGGAAGTTCTCCACCCGATCTAATTGGGTTAGTTTTGGGTTAGGGACAAACCCAACCTGTGGACAACCCTACCTACTACAATCTGAACTCCGCTGATATTACCTCTATCCAATTCTCTATTAATAAGCCTACAAAGAATTTCATGGCATAAGATGAACAAAGAAAGGGAGATGGGGTCTCCTTATCTAATGCCCCTTGATGAAGTAATAACAGGCCCTTTACTTCCATTAAGCAGAAGGATGAATGTAATCATTGCTACACAATGTTGAATTGAGGAAATTAACTTCTAACTGAAACCTAGTTGTGGAGGACAACCTAGATGAATTCTCATTCCAATTTGTCATAAGCTTTTTGGAAATCCAATTTAAACCCCATATAAATTGAAACTGTGAACCACTTTTTGAGCTAAGACCACATTCTCTGATATCCACTTGTCAGGCACAAAAACAACTTGGCTAGGATCTATAATCCTAGGTAACAAAGGTCTCAACCTCTTCACTATAATTTTAAAAATTATTTTGTAATAAAAATTACATAAAATAATTGGCCTAAACTAATTGAAATTGCATGCACTTTAGGTCATGGGGATTAAATTAAGGAAGGTATGATTTGATTTCCTTAATATCCAGCCATCCCATTCTATTAGGTCATGGGGGAATGTTAGTTGTTCATAGTGATGGAGGGGTGGATGGGGTTTTGGTTGGTTTGGGTTGCTAAAGTATAGAGAGGTTCTTTGGTAAGGACAAAGTCAAGATTTCTATTTGAGGGGTCAAATTAAGAACTATATTATTATTTTTTTATGATGATCCAAATTAGCACCCATTTATTAACAAAATATCAACAAATTAATAAAAAACACAAAATAACTATTTCTTAAAAATTTGCAATGTAATTATCTATCAAAATAAATTTTGATGTTCTTTTAATTCTCAAAAATCGTAAATGATTAATTCCGTAAAAAATGTTGCAAAATTTTATATTTCAATGTATAAAATCAAAGAGTGTTTTGATAATATTCATGGTTTGCAAATACTCATTCAATAGTTGTAGTGGAAATTGGAAGATTAAGTATAAGCTCAAATGTATAACCACTCTATTAAAAAATTAGTAGGCTACTAATTTTCTAGTCCTTATTAGCCATTGACAAAATTAAAAAATATTTAACAACTTTTAGAAGCCAAATGTCAAATTACATTATGCTTAAATGGTGAAATCTATTTTCAATAGTAGTTTTGCATGATTTATGAATCTTGTTGCTAAAACTTGTTTAAGCATAAAAAATATCTAATCAAAATAGTGCTCAACTATAAAGTCCACTAGGTGGAACTAGCTAATTGAATAACACTCAAATCTCAAGATTTCAAATTTTTTTAAATAGTCCTAAATAAGCAATCAACCAAAGTGTCGTACCAATATTTTTTTTTTTTCCAACAAAGATTTTTTAAGGGATTTTTTTTATTAGTAAAAAAAATTGAAATTTTTTGAAAGGGACAACAAACCACAAATATGAATTAGATGACCATTTTAATTAATTTTGAGTTTTTTTGGATTAGATGACTATTTTGTTTATTTATTTATTTATTTATTTATTTTGTTTCAATTTTAATGGGCCATATGAATTTTTAACCAAAAAATTCAATAATATTTATAAATATCATATATTAAGTGGGGAAAAAACATTTAAAAAATCCAAGGGGAGGCCATGGCCCTCGGTGGCCTAAGGGTACCTTCGTGTCTTTGTCCTTGTTCTTTGGGTCCATTTTTTTGGTACGTATCAATCATCATAAAACATTTTAGAGCATTTCCAGAGAGCAACAAAATAAACGAAAATTAACATGAGTGCAAGCGCATCAACACACAATCTTTTTCCCTTTTGGGGAGCCTATATAAGCGTTACTAGGCGAAGAACCTTTGCGATCCTTTTTCTTAATGCGTAAACGTATAGTTGACAGTTTACCAAAAAAAAAAAAAAAAAACGTATAGTTGACAAAACTGGTAATTAGTATAGATGGTCATGCGACTTGAGAATTTGTCGGCATGGGATTCCATTCTGCTACATGCGGTACTAATTGTGCTGGATGTGACCCCCGTATTAGGTACATCGATCGGGTTCAATTGATTTTTTTTCTTTTTTAGTCATAAAGCTTTCACCATATAGGTTTCGTTTGGTATACGTTTATCATCTTTTTCCACAATCATTTTTCTTCGTCTTCCACTTCATATTCCAAGCATTTAAAAGTCATACTTTTATGTATGATAATTAGAGTGAATGAATGGTCAGCGATTAGGTAGGTGGAGAATGGTTAATAGCCACATGTTGATACAGTTATACTGAAAAGGAAGTGTGGCATTGCTTGTAGTTGTAGTGAAAGGTTTTATGGTTTGCTCACTCACATATATGATATGGGTAGAGTATCCCAATGACTAATAAATCATATATATTATGATTCAGTTGTAATATCGCCTTTGTTTAAGTCCTAAACTCCCCGTATTTGATCAAGTCACTCATTTCCATTTCTTAAATTTTTCCTCCAACAACCAAATTCACATTAGGTAAAAAGAATCCTTTCTCCTCCACCCTCTTGACTGGAAATGAATTTCGAGCTTCACTCTTCGTTTGCCATTTTATTCTTCTCTATGCCGTGATGTTGGTTTCGATCAAGA
This sequence comes from Quercus robur, assembly GCF_932294415.1. Classification (NCBI taxonomy): domain Eukaryota; kingdom Viridiplantae; phylum Streptophyta; class Magnoliopsida; order Fagales; family Fagaceae; genus Quercus; species Quercus robur. The sequence goes on from NC_065535.1 coordinate 49,549,633, forward strand.
TTCATTCAGCATCATTCTACAAGTTGTGGTGTGTATATATATATATCCGAAGCTAAGAAAATCCAATTAAATTTCTAAATTGGATTTCAAAGCATCTTTAATTTGGTGAAGATATTTACTACTCATTTAGAAAAAAGAAAAAAAAAATGTTTGTTCATTTTTATATTAAAGGTAACACCACATTCAAGGATAATTATTATTTTTAAAATATAAAAATTTTACAAAAAGTTCTTAATTTTGGTGAAGTTATTAGCTACTCATTGCAATAAATGAAGAGTTTGTTTATTTTACATTAAAAGTATTCTTAGAGGTTTTTTTTTTTTTTAAGAATCAACAAAATAAAAGATTTAGTGATGATAACTTAGTGAACCAATATTAAGCTGGTGAGATTGTCCCTTTAAGGACACCTAAGTGGTGGGTTCCATGGGTATTAAACTCAGACTAAACTGGGATTAATAACTTAGTGAACCAATGTTAATTCTATCTGATTATTTAATTGAACCACTTATGCAATTAAACCAATAAAATTCAATGGGTTTTTTTGCAACTCAAACGAGTTGTATTGACCTAGTTGGTGTAATACTAAGCAAAATTGCCTTTATAGATCCTGCAGTATTTATTTTTTTTACTTTATTTTAATGAAGATAGAAAGCAATACAATTTTCTAAATAATTGAAACAAATGGTTTTATTATGAGGTTGATGCTAGACTTTTCAATGAGATAGTGTGGTGATACAGCCCACAACGGCTTTTGGGCTCATTGGGCCTGGATCTCCAATTAATTTGTATGCTGCTTATAGGGTATAACTTACAACAAGAGATCCCAAGAGAAACCCTTTTTTTTTTAGAAATCCCAAGAGAAACTTGATTAGACAATGGGGGTAATAGACGTTTAAAAATAATTTATGGCTAAGAATCCGACCACTCGAGGAGGATTTCAGGTAGCTAAGGTGCCCCTTAGGTGTCTCGAGTTACGTCACCTTCCCCAGATATCAACTAGTGTTTTCCTTCTGCTCTCCCATCTTTCTCTCCCAAAAACAATGTTCCAACCCCTTCGTCTAACTCATTCCTTCATTTTTATACCTTTCTGTTTGTGAACTCGTAATGATGAGAGAATATCCTGCTGACATGTGGGTCCCTCCAATGCTTGGGTGGTCCATTGAGTCTAGGCTACTATTCTAATGTTTCTAACCTTATGTTAGGGGTGGGTCCCATTCTTCTGCTACTGAAATGATTTTCTTGTAACTTGAGCCTAACGACAAATCATATGCTTGGCTGGCGGACTCTCCCAAGGCATTATTTCCCTTCCTTAGGGGGACAGAAGAGGATTGTTCAAATACCGTAAAGGATGCAATGGTCTAGGTAATTCTACTCAGTAATTCAGTTTGGGACATGTACGTGCAAGTTAGATTTATGAACTTGTATGAAAAGTGGATAAGCTATCTAACAATACATTTTGATGAAAAAGCTCGAAAGTGATAAAAATGAAAGCTTTAACATCATAAAATCGAGAGAAAAAGAAAGCATTGCAAGGAAAGTAAAGAAAACAAAAAATGTAGATGGAAAACCTTTAAGAAGGGATGAAAAACCACGGGTGAGCAAGGGGGAATTTCCCTTACTCTTTCAAGCTTTCTGTGAAAGATGGAAGTTTTTCTTGTACAATGATGGTGTTCTTCCTAAAAGAGAGGCATTTTCTCTACCTCACTTCCTTACAAACTTTCTACTCTTTTCTCTAATGTTCTCTCCTGGTTCTTTTGCCCTAATGGTCCTGCAACATGTTCCTCTTATAGTCTGAGGAATGTTGCCAAGTACAAAAGACAGGTGTCAAACCATGATTCCTCCATGTGAATCCTAATACAACTACTGTACTATGTAGTGGCTGAAGGAGAGAGAATGAGCACGCCAAAGTCAAGGTAGCGGCATAAAGGGTAACCTTGCCACTACGTGGGGAGCAATCCTTGGACAAGGAAAGGGACATTAGGGGCATTGAGGGTGATGCATGTTTCCTTAACAGCGGTCTAGCACAAGCACAGCCAATAAAAAGGGGGAATTTCATAGCCTTTAACCATAGGGGGTCACTATCTCCCTTTTGTGAGTGTTGGGTGTCCATGTCAAGTGCAAACTTCACTCTTCCCCAAGATGATTGTGCTGTTAGCACAAACCAAAGATCCTTTACTTTAACCAACATTTCCTCTCCTTTGCTCACAGCCATTCCACATGTAGGGTCTAGATCTAGCCATGTCAGGATTCTCACATGCCTTGGTTGGTGTACTATACATTAACCCCCTGACTATCAATGGCGCTTAGTGGCAAAAGTCTTTAACAGTCACATTGTATCAGACTTTAATACTCAAGCAATTATGCCTCGTGACGTTTGAAACTGGACACGTGGCTTCCACGAGTATTTCTAGCCATTTTGGCGTCGCTTTGTTTCCCGCACTTGGCATATAGGCATTACTTTTCACAAATGTTGTGTCTTTTCGCTTGACTCCGGTTGGTGATTTAAAAAGGAAAAGATCTTCCTTTATTCTTAATTCCTTTTGTATTTTCACACCTTCTTCTTCTTTAGAGAGAAAAATCCCCCATTATCAACGAAGTGGCTAGATTTTCTTCTGCAAGTTCCAACTCTCCATAGAAAGACTCCACCTCTTCGAGCAGTGACTCGAGTTCTTCAAATATCAACAATGCACCACTACCCAACCCTAAACCCATTCCCCTTCCTCCTCCCCTCCCTTTTCCAATTTATCCTCTTCCCCCTCAAGTCTTCCTTCCTTAAGAAGTTCAACCTTAGAAAGGGAGTGAAGAAGAAGGGGAGGTCTCAAAAGGGCTTCGGTTGAAGGTCGAAGAAGATGCTGAGGATGAAGCCTACAATGCCTTCATGGGGGCTGCTTCAAGGTGTAGGAGAAGGCGCAGAGCTTTTCAAGCAAACTATGAATCAAGCGCAATAGCCTTCAGTGATTCTGATTCTGACTTAGAGGAGTTAGATTCCTCTAATGACTCTAACTTTAGAGATGATGAAGGTGAGGAGGAGGAAGAGGAGGACATGGCTCTAGACTATCCCCAAGAAGATTCTGACTCTAGGGCAGATGAGGATGCCTACAAACCTTGCTCCCCCTAAGCTATTCACCTTCAAATCTACGGTCCTTTTTTTTTTTTTTTTTTTTTTTTTTTAGGTAAGCCATATTATTGGCCTTAGGTTGTAGGTTATTTGTTTTGTAATTCAAATGTTATTATTATTATTATTATTATTATTATTATTATTATTATTATTATTATTAATGCAAGAAAAAGGGATGATAGGCCAAAAGGGCCATACAATATAAACCTCCCTTTCTTTTTGGAACATATTTATATTAACAATATAGTTTGTTTTCAAATTTGTTGTGTAATTAAAGCTTGTTTATTATTATTTTCTTTATGCTGTTACCTTTTTCTTTTGGAATTGCTACACAAAGAAACAACATATAAACATGTAAGTTAACTAAAACACAAGACAAGAGCAAAAAATAAACCTGTTGGTGAAGAATCATGCCTTTTCGTTGTCTCTACAAATGCTTTTTTTTTTTTGGGTACTTTTTAGTAACTGATTCTGTTAGAAACTCTAATTCTTCCCCTGTTGACACGTGTCAAAATTTGAAAATGTGCCACTTTCTAAACGGCTGTTTTTAGAGGGAAAGAGAGCACCTGTTGGAAGTACAAAAGGAAAGAAATTGCCCAGAGTATAAAAGGAAAAAGGAACTATCTCCTTCCCCCATTTTTCTCATTTTTTCCTTATCTTCTTCTCTTTAAACCCAAACATTAGAATCCTCCACAAGCACGAAACCATGGGTGTCAAACGCAGTTTGAGATCCAGTTCTTCAAAAATTACAGAGCCTTCAACCAAAAAATCAATAGTCCACTGCTAGGGGGAGAAGAGAATACTTCCACAAAGGAGGAATGGATCATCCCCCCCCCCCCTTTTTTCGAAGATTACTAGTTTGATAAAAGTTTCGATTGAGACTCTATTCCCTGTTCTTCAGATCCCCCCTACACAGCATATGGGAAGCTTGATGATCTGTTGACTATAGATCTGGACTTAAAGCACATTCCTTGACTTGACACTTGTAGAGGAGATTTTGCTCCCACCACTAATGTAGTCTTTAAATATCATACCTCTATTTCTAAAGGCTAGAGAAGTTGGTGTCGAAGGGTGTTGACACATCCTCTCTTCATGGATATCCTGCAAAAATTACGTCTTGTTGGAATTGAATAAACCGATTCTATTCGAATCTTCAATGAAATCAAAATGCAATTGGTCTATTCTTGTAGTGAAAGCCGGGCTCCTCTTTTGTCACAACATATCGCTTTTCCCACGGAAGTGACTTAATGTTCAAAGTCTTCGTCTTCAACTGCTCCGTAGAAAAATTTTCCCAAGAAGTGATGTGACTCTTCTATGTTTTCCTTATTTTCCCTCAAACTACCAAACTCAAATAGTTCATTTCATCCATCACTTCTCCCCCACCAAAAATGAATTCTGGGTTTTTATTTCCGGATCCCCCTCTTGTTATTTTCTTCATCACAATCTTGGTTTTCGTCCAAATTCCTGTGTTCTTATGCTATGATGATTTGTATGCTAGTTGTAACAATAAGTACCACTGCGGGGACATCGCTAACGTTGATTATCCGTTCTGGGGAGCTGGCCGAGTGCGTGGTTGTGGCAAACCAGATTTGTTTCTCAATTGTACTCGTAACATCACTTTGATTGAAATGAGGAACGTAACATACCGCGTTTTGAGTGTTAACATGACCACCAGAAGCCTCAAAATTGCCAGAGAGGACTACTACTCCGGCGGAATTTGTTCACCAAAGTCCGTGAATACCACCCTTGATTCCAACTTTTTTGTTTACAGTTCTGTCTACGCAAATATTACGCTCGTCTATGGCTGTCCTTCAACCACGCCCGAATTGTTTGGTTGTCTAGGAATTGGTGTACCGGAAATTAATGGTCCTGGTATATGTAAGGGTCCAACTGTTTTCGTTCCAGTTCCTACAATGATTGGAGATATTTGGAATGTGTCCAAAATGGAAGAAGTACTGAAAGAGGGATTTGAGGTGAATTGGAAAGAGGATAAGTCTTGTAGTGACTGTATTCAATACAATAGAGTTTGTGGTAATGACGCCGATACGAATCAAACTACTTGCTTCTCCGCACCACCTACCGAAGCCCCCCAAAAGCCTCAAGGTACGTACAAATTCCCTTGCCAGCAAAAATTGGTTCTAATTAATGTTGTATCTTCAGTCTTCACACATTATTTTCACAACCAAGACCACCATCATATCATTTCTAAACCATTACCAGACTAGTAACAAGCCAATGACTGAAATCTTTCTACATCTAGTCCACCAAATACCAGTAAGCAAATCTTTTTTTGTTTATTTTTTTGTCAAGCAAATCAGTCACAAAATCACCCGCCCAAAATATGAGTCCAAGGACCATAATATGATGTTATCGGTTCTAGTACTGTATGGCTTGACATTTCTGCGGTATTTTTTCTTGTTCAAAACGATAGGTTTCATTTACATTGAGGAAAAACGACATGACAGTTAGTGAAAATTCTTCAATGGGAGCAATAACTGGGCATTTAAACACTAAAATCAGAACCGTAACTTTTTGGCCGGCCTATATATTGAACAAATATCATAATGCTTTTTAGTACTGATATTTTTTAATAGAATACTTCTTTATTTATCAGAAAAATAAAAATAAAAATCAGGGCTCTAACACTAACACCTCTTAATAGTTTGCAACAACTCTTTATGCAATAGTTTTACTTACAGTAGAGTCTAGAGACAGATTCAAGTTAAGTGACAGACTTGACTGAAATAGCGTTATTCTCTGGATTTAGAGGTTTTTTTTTTTTTTTTTTAAATTAATATATTGGATAGTGGAACAACGGAACAACCACTTGCTACTCTTATTCAGGAAAATAAAAATAAAAAAAACGAAAACAAAATTAGTCCCAATTAACAACAAAAAATTTAGTCCAAACAACAACTCCTTAAATTTATACAATACAAATTCCTAAAGTTGCTCGGTATAGGTTGAGTAAAGTTTATAGTTAATAAACTTATGTTTAATTTACCAAAAAAAAAAAAAATACTTATGTTTTGTCTTTTGGATTAAAATATTAACAAATACGCTTTCTTAGACTTAATTAGTTAGTGGCATGTTTAGCAATTTGTTAATAAAATTAAAAGCGCAACATTCACACGGCACAGTACACATTGTTGAATGTCTAATGCAGATAGATGCAATTAGTAAATGTCAAGAACTTCTGATTTTATAATTTGAGATTGTTGGTGGGTGAGTTGGAATCATTATTTTTCTTAACTTAATTGCTTAAAATTTTCGTTCCTTTTATCTATTTGTCTTATCTATTTCATTGAATGGTCCACTATTGTTTTTGGTCAATTTTGTACTTTGTGTGTTTGTTCATTAAGCACTATGGCATTGTTAATCTTACTAAATAGATTTCCTTTTTTGTCTTGTTTTCTTTTTACTTGGCAATAATACTAAGTCAACCTGTTAGAATTCTAATGAACATATAATGAGATCATAATCATAACTTTAATTTGATTTAAAGGGCTCTTTGATTTGAAAGGGATCATATATGATTTCTAAAACTCAAAAGAACGTTGAATTCTATTTTTAATGGATGATTTCATTGCAATATATTAAGAAAAGTTGTTTTAAGTAGTTTCATTTGTTGATGTTTTGTTAATAATAAATGGATATTAGTTTTAATTTTTTTTTTTTAATTCATATTTCAACTCACCCAACTTCCCCCTCAATTAAAATCTTGGCTTTGTCCTTGTCTCCAACCCACTACGGGTCAAGGTCTAAACCCCATTCCCCATCTGATTTGCTCTACAGATCAAATAAAACCCGATCCATTCAAGGTTAATCAAGATAGGTAGCTACAGGACAAGCTTATATTGCCATCCTTAAGCATATCAATCCAAAATATATTATCTTCTTTTTTTTTTTTATCATAACCCGGATGTATTTTTATTGTATGGGCTAAAAACAACCTCGATGACCTGTGCCTGGGCCCAATGCAATTTATTTATGGAGATGAGTATGCAGGCCAACACTTTGAGCTTCAAAACTATACAATCTAGATTAAATACAAAGAAATAACAAATCACCTCTATTCTGCTGAGAAAAGAATTGTCAGGTATGATAAAGATTCTTATTTATGTCTCCTCAGGCTGACTGAGGAATGATGTCATACATGCGTTACAACCTACAGACAATATTTCTTTTCTCTAATTTCTCCGATCCCTACCTTTTTTTGGGGGGGGGGGGGGGGTGGGGGGTTGGTCCTTCCTCCTTTTATAGCCATCTGGTTCACATCTCAGCCTTCCACTTGGAGGGCTGTTAATCTTTTCTTGGATACTTGTTCCATCACTATTTTGTTGGTGGTGTTAGAGTAAGATACAAGCTATGAGGGTACTGTTCAAGAGTTATTTTGCCATTAATGCAACAGGTTGAGTTGTTGCAAAGCACTTGATGTAGAGGTGATGGTTAATTTATCTGGAAGTTTTCTTCCCTCTTTTGTCTGTACGTCACCATGGTCCTCTTCGGCTTCCAATCTTATAATTCTTATGGCCCCCTTTTGCCCTTTCCAAGGGGCAACTATTGCTCGGCCACCTCAGGCGAGTTGTAACCCTCAGTTCTTCTGATTCGTCTAGTACATAGGTTGTCTTAGCTGGGCTGGGCCTAGTTTGATAACCAGTTGGGCCTGATTTTTCCTCAGGTCGGTCTTGTTAAGGGTGCCCTCTCTTCGGCCCCCACAATTACATTATTCTCAATATATACAACACTTCTACTATGTTGGTTTTAAAATTTTTTTTTTTTTAAAAAAAAAATTAATACTTTCTACTTAGGTTAGATGACATGTCCTTTTCAAAATATAATAAATACAAACAAGTGAGTAACTCCTCTCAAGTTGAAAGGGGTAGTAAAACTATTTGTCTCTCTCTCTCAAGACTATAAGTTCCTATTAGAAGCCACAACATTAGTTCTAATTTGATCAATATATTACCAAAGAATAAGTCTGGTGCCACAACTTGTGACACAACTCGCCCATATAGCGAATTATAGTTGGTGGAGGGGTGATGGTGGATCCATGTGGGAACACCCCTCCACTAACCATAACTCCCCACATGGGCAATTTGTGGCACAAGTTGTGGCACCAGAACTACTCATTACCAAAAGTAAAACCTTTGGTCAATAAGTGGACTATCCTGCCGCTAACACGCTATAATTTAAGTATCACTTAATCTATTAATGAAAATGTAATAAACGGTTGTCCAATTTCTCTTATAAACTGCACATAACAATATAGTAGGGATTTTAAAATTTATTTTTTAGTATAATTGTGGTGTGCCTTTGTGTTAAAAGTTAGAACCTCTTTCCCTCTCCCTTGTGTATGTTTGTTTCTAAAAATAAAAATAAATAAATAAACAATATAGTAGAGATAATTTCATATAATATTGCTATGGATATGGATACGGTAGAAATAACTCTCAAGAAGTAATGATGGATCAATACTAAGAGGCAAGTGCAAACCCTTTTTCTATTCTTTTCTTTTAAGTTGTGTAGGGTTTTCTAGTATCTTGTAGTGGGTCTCTCATTGTTATATTTTTGCTTCTTCTTTTTCTTTTTTTCTTTTTCTTTTTTTCATTTTTCTTTCGTAAGTAATTAGGTGTTTGATACTCTTTGTTCATGGGTCTACTCCTATTTGGTGTTTTAGTTTTTCTAGCGAGTCGTCTCTTTTTTATCCAAAATTATTCAATATTTTAGGGGTAATGCCCCCTGCTCGTGTGAATGATAGACCTTAACATAAAATAAAGAAGTAAAATCCACTAATATGTGAAATGATGAAACATTGTACCCGAAACTAAAGTTTCTTTTTGATACATATATAGCACAAGAAATGAAAATACATTTACGTTACAACATTGATACACTTTTACTATGTCGCTTTACCACTTTAGGTGTCTCACCTTCCTCAGGGGAGTACCACAATTCTTCTTCTATTATGGAATACAGATTATAAGGTCACCAAGTTGCTTCCAATGAATGCCATAGGTCTTTTATTCTTGGTTTGATTCCTTAAATTTGTGTAAGAAAGAGCACGTAGATCTTAAAAAGGATCAACAAGTGTGTGGCTACACATGGCACAATATTGCAAGTCAAACGAAACCAGTTTCAGTTGTTAAGCTAGCTTGAATATTGAAGATTCGAAATTCAATTGAGCCATATAATTAATGGACGGTGTGAGAGAACCATTCCCACCTAAAAAGTAGAGACCAACATATTCTTTTCATACCTGTCCTATAAAAAGATTGATCTAGTGTCGATTTGGCATAATTAATTTTGCTAACTTATTTTACTATTTAGCTTATTTTTGCTACTATTTATAAGTCTCACTCCACTTTTTGGTACTATTCATAGGTCTCACTATACTATTTTAATTAACTTTTACTTTTATCTACAGTATTTTCAGAAAATTATTTTCAGTTTCAACAATAAGCGGATTCTAAATAAATCCCTAATTCTTACTCGTCGCTTATATCTTTTGTTTTTTATTTTTTTTTTTTCTGTTGACTTTCTTTCTCTCTTTCTTTTTTTGGGGGGGGGGGGTGTTTTGGCTGCCCTTCATATTATTATTATTATTATTATTATTATTATTATTATTATTTAATATGAATGCTTCTTCCCTTCATATTATTTATTGTTCTCTATATCTTCCAGTTTTTCCATATAGCAAACTCCAAAATCCCTCATATTACTTTGCCATATTCTCCTCCTAGACCTATCAAGCAACACAACCAATTTCATGTTTCCTCTGGAATTAAACCACATTATTAGGAGGCTTAAAAAGTAATAAGCGTGAAACGCGAGTCATTTGAGTCTAACCTTTTTGACTTTGATCATAGTATGTGTAATATGACGAGGATGTATCTGTTAGACGTGAAAAAATTAAAAAAATAAATAAAAAAATTTAGAGTTTAGGTGAGTTTTTTGTTTTTAAAGGCGGCTGATATTTTTGACTTAGCTTAAAATGATTACAGCCTAGTTATATATATATATAGAGAGAGAGAGAGAGAGAGAGAGAGAGAGATTTCTGATTGGGTAGGCAATCTATATTTTTTTGATGAATATTGGGTAGGCAATCTAGATATCGTGCAGGGACCGCTTATAAATATTTAGATCTATCAACATATACTGAATTGACCCGTAGTAGTAAGGTTCCAACCAGAAGCTTCTCTTTGAAATTTTTAACCCTCCCATTTTTCAATGCCCACTAATTCTACCATGATGTTTGATAAGAAATACATATATAATAACGTTTCCACCATCTTCTTTTTCAACCCAATTGCTCGCAATATCTCTTCAATCCTCTCTCTCTCTCTCTCTCTCAAGATGCATCCCCATCTCTTCCCAGCCATCACTCTGTCCTTGATGATAATAGCCATAACCTTAATCCATTGTCCAACATCCTTGGGCGCAGAAGATGAGCAATACCTCAACTGCAGCGCACCATTAAATTGTAGCGGCTTTACCGACCTCAGTTATCCTTTTTGGGGATTGAATCGGCCAGAATATTGTGGTCACCCAAGTTTTCAGTTAGATTGCAGCAATGATGCCCCGCGAATCAATATCTCAAACATCAATTACAGAGTCCTTGAGGTCGATAAAATATTGCAGACTCTCAGGGTTGCTAGGACGGATTACTGGGACACGATTTGCCCTTCTGTGCTTGTTAATACCACCATAGATTTCACCCTATTTTCCTATAATACTTCAGATGCGAACCTGACACTCTATTATCAATGCCCTGTCCCTTTAGTTCCTATTACATCTCTGATCAGTACTAGCGTTCTTCAGTTTAACTGCACCATAAACAATACAAATTTTTTCAGTTACTATTCCCCGAACATCTACTCTCCAGATTTATCCTCAATTAGTAACTCAATCGGCGCATGCAACTACTGGGTCAATGTTCCAATTCTGCTACCAACAGCTGTGGCTCTGATTCCTCCAACTCAAGATGCAGTAACAGCAGCTATTGATGGCGGCTTCAGGTTGACTTGGAATGCAAGTAATCCCCAGTGTGATACATGCCTAGGGGCCGGAGGGCTTTGTGGTTCTGACCCAAACACAAGTGCATTTGCTTGCCACTGTCAAAACGGGACTTTTGTATCCGGGTGTGCTGGACCTGTATCATCATCAAGTAAGCATGAATTTTTGCTGTCATTCGTTCTTATTTCATTTCTTGTCTAGTTTTCTATGCCGTTTAGATGCTCAGTTACTAGCATCTATATTGGTAGCTGCCTTCTGCTCCTCTCATTTTTTTTTTTTTTTCTTCAGTTGCTAGCCTAAGTGCAGCAACCATAGTTTTCATCAGACTAGAGGCTTAAGATCAAGCTTTTAGGAAAAACACCGATCCTATTTTCCGACATATATAGCAACCACCCTATACTTGAACATCATACATCATCCCAGTCCATAAACCCTGGCAACATAGAATTTGCTTCCTTCAATTCAAGAATAAGTAACTATTTCCTCAGGTCAACGATGGACTAATTCTATGGTACTCTTCGGGAGAATATGAAATTGATGGATGATTAGGATTTTTTATCTAACTACTTAGGTGGGATCAAAGCCCACTAGGCACTAGCCAAGTCAAGTTGTGGGATAACATTTCTTAAAGCATTTATTTTTGACAGCGACCGTCCTCTAGAAGCGTTTTAGTGCTGTAGCACTGTTAGTTATTTTGTGTTAGGCTTAACCTGGGATTGCTAAACTGATTAACCTTTTCAAGTATTAGAATTTTGTAAACGTATATACCTAACCTAACCTTCCTTGACCGCATACCAATCACCAACTCAGTAATTATTTAATGTTTCTAAACTTTTGTTAATAGAATTGTCTATCAATTTTTTTTTGTTTGGATTATGGTTTTTGAGTAGAGATTGTGGTATGTCTTTATGTTTGAATCTCTTTCATTCTCTATGTATGTGTGATTGTTTCTCAAAAAAAAAAAAAAAAAGTTATGTTTGGTTGGGTGCAAAAATTTCTCCTATTCGCATTGAAAATCCTAATTAAAGATTTATCTCTAAATTCAACTTCATCAGAGTACTTTTCTGGTTCACATGACAAACACTGGGCTCCTTGGAAAGTCTAACCTGACTGTGCTTTTTTATCCTTTTTTTATGATTAATCCCTCCGTTAGCATGATATTATACTTTCCAATTTCTTGCGTCACGTGTATCATGAAATGTACATATTACTGTATTCCTTAATTAATTAATTGTTAGTAGTATAATATTGACGGAGCTGCTTGCATGGGTAGCAAGGTCCAATTATATAATATAAGTTTAGAAACATTAAATAATTACTGAGTTTTTTTTTTTTAGAAACAAATACACACAAACAAAGGAGATGGAATGAGTTTCTAACGCAGAACATCCCCACTGAAAACAAAAATAAAATGTTAATTAACCTAAAATTCATTTGACAAATAATTACTCGTAGTTAATCACAAAATACTCAAGAAAAATTATCAAAAAATATTTATATCCAAATCAAAGAATTTGTAGGAAATATGAAGATAAATAAAATTGAATTTGTTTAGAAGAAAACCAAAAGATGTTATTTTTTCTAATAAAAGAGTGGTTATCAAGAAAAATGCTTCATCTTACTATTATTATATTTTATATTAACTATAGTAATATATTGTTTTCTTCAAACAAATGTGGTGAATTTAATTAAAAATATTGCAGCTCTTCTAGATGTAGTATTAAAGTTTTTATGTCTAATGAAACATAACTAAATATAATAGCAAAGAGTTGGTCAAAAGTTCCTGCTTTCATTTTTTTTTTTTTTTTTTAGAGACCACTTCTAACTTCTCTTCTTTGTATTTTAAATGTAGTTTTACATCGTTGGGTTTTAATATAAAATCATTAAACTCTCCTAAAAAAAATATAAATCATTAAATTAAAATATAAACCAGACGCTCATTAGCTTCAATTGTGTCAATGATCCATGGGGCTATTAGTGTATCCACCTTTGAGGTAGCTCTGATTCTCCAAAAAAACAAAAACTTTGTGGTAGCCCTGGTTGGTTTGTGTCTAGGGTTCAATTTTTTACGCCTTCGCCTACTTCCTTTTTTTTATTATTTACTTTTATAATAGTTAGAAATATCCTAAATCTACCCCAGACTTGTCCCCTGGGGTCTTGAACACAAGGATGTCAATACCGTATCGGAGGCCGTACCGATTTGGCCACCGGTACGATATATTTCGGATACCGGTCAATACCGATGTACCGTTTCGGGTTTACCGCTATTTTATATATTTAATATATGTATATATACACACACACACACATACACACACAAAATCTCTATTTACCATAAAACAATACCTCAAAAATTCATGTTTACCATAAAACATTACTTCAATTAAGAACAAATAATTCATAGTTTTAAACTTTTAACATCAACTAAAAAAAAAGGGGGGGTATATTTCATGTTTCAATCCGATATCCAATTACCAGCCAATACAGCCGAATTTCGCCGATACGATCGGTACGATGCCAGTACGACCGGTATTTTTTCCGGTACGAAACAGGGGGGTCGAGCGTACCGGATTGCTGGCTGGTACGGTACGGAATCGATAACCTTGCTTGAACAAGAGACCCCCATCTCCCTAACTACATAGGGAGGTGCCATTATTAGACCATTAAGACCATTGATTTTATTTCTTTTTATGTGAAGAGATAGAATATGAGAAAATAATTGTGTACTCCCGGAGTACCATAAATCTATATTAAACCTTATGTAAATACACTTAGTCACAAAAGTTGCCTACAAAAACCTTGCTTAGTACGAACCTTCTTTCCAATCCTCCTAAATTTCTTCAACAATCCATTATTTTACATGACTCAAGACTCATATTAATCTTCCTTGTCAACAAATAAATCATACATAAATACTATTTCTTGTCCAAACAAGTTGGCCACTTTACCCTCAATTATTAAACAACATGTCACACGAATAATCAAACCACTCTCTTTTTCAAGTTAATCAATCAAATTACGTGATAAAGACATAAAAACCCACGTTACCATGTGCCACCAATAATTTGAATTGTGTGGCTTAGTGGTTGGCTCACAATTTCCATTACGTTTTGGATTAAAAACTTCCAATCAATATTTTGAAGTTACTTCGAAAGAATTCATTCACGTAATTGGAATTCACAGATCCAAAAAAGTACTCAATTATAAAGAGTTTTAGACATCTAGTAATTACCAAAGCTTGTGGGAAGAACTATAGATATTGAATATGCTTTCATGGGATCCATTTTTTTGTTAATTGTCACTATTCATAATTTAGTATTGTAATTTTCTTGCCAATCTTTCAATTTCAAACTATTTTATACATTTTCTCGTACTTTATCACAATCCTTATTATACATTGGCTCATGTTAATAAGTGCACTTAGGAGCAATTGTCAATAAACTATTTTAGAAATGTTTTTATAGTACTTTTATGAGAAATTGAAAAAACAGTCAAAAAAATTAATTTATTTTCTCCTTTTTATAAAAATTGTCCTAAAAAATTTTCCTAAAATTGTCCATGGAGCATTTGTCAACTTTTTCCATATATATTTTCACACATTTTTTGTCACAACTGTTTTATGTAATAGATTATAATTAACTATTTATTGCTTCCTTATATAAATCCAATATTTTTTTTTTTTTCCACCGTTTAGAATATATCCTTTTTGACACGTTAAAGTGCGTAGTAACATGCTAGTCCAACTTTATTTCGGTCATTTTGTGCAACTGAGAAATGTGAAAACAAAACGTTAGTCCAAGTCAACGAAAGCCCGCCCTGTTATGGGTCAACCTTCCAGAAGTCCAAACTCCCCAAGCAAGACAACAGCATTACCCAGCAAAGAAAGACTTCATCACCTCACTCTTCAGCCCTTCCCACCTCAATCAATGTACCCATTCATCTTCTTCTTCTTCTTCCTCTTCTTCCTCTCCGTCTCCGCCACGACTTCGTTTCCCACCTCAGTCAATAAATTCGACGAATGTTATCAGGCTCCCTTCGACTGTGGGCCCTTCAAGAACCTCTCTCAACCCTTCACCTCCCAAACCCGGCCCGCCAACTGCGCCCAGACCCAAACCGAGTTCCTGCTCACCAAATGCGACGCCACCGACTCCGAGTCACCCGAGTTGACCATCCCCCCACTGAGTTACCGAGTTCTCCGACTCAACCAGACCAATAAAACCATGACCCTAGCCAGGTCAGACCTCTGGGAAAACACGTGCCTAACGGAATTCACTAATACCTCTCTGGGTTCCACGATTCTGAATTACACTAGCGACAATGAGGACCTCACTATCTACTACGGTTGCAACGCTGACTTTTCGTTGAAGCCTACTAATCAGTTTAATTGTAGCATTAATGGGAAAGTGAGCGCTTCTTTTTATCTGACCGGTCCGGTTCCGACCGATCCGGTTCTGAATATTACTACATGCCAAGTCGGGGTCAGACTCAAAATCCTTCAAACGGCGGCGATTGAGCTAACAACCAATCGGTCCGCTCTTAAGGAAGCTTTGATGAGTGGTTTCAATGTGACTTATAGTGATTGTGGCACACAGCTGTGTCCCAACCCAGGTATTAGACGATTTATTTCCAAATCAGTACTAAATTTAAATATATAGGGGAAAAAAAAAATTATAGGAACATTTATCGGGAAAACTAACATTTTTTTTATATTGCTCTTTGTTCTGATTGCCATTTTCGTTCATTCATTTAGTGGTCCCAGTCGTTAATGTGTTCAATGTAACTTGGTGCTTTCAAATGGTTCTTGTCTTGATTTCTTGTTCCCTGCTTGTACTAAGTTGCTAACCCAATGCCCGAAAGCTTAGAGCGTGCTGAGATAGTACAGAACACATTAATGCACTCCACGTGTGTGTGGTTTACAGAATTGATATCTAATGTAATCAAAGTTTCATTAATTCAATCAGAGAACATCAATCTTGACAAATAATTATTGTTGCTGATACTTAGCTCTAATGTACGTGCACTCCGTACCATTTAGTTGCCACAGGACATGGTTGTGCCAGGATTAAACTATATCTACAATACATCTATCTTACATATTGATTTTTGGTTCTTGGAAAAATTGAGATTTCTAAATAGTGTGAAAGTGACCAGCCTTAGACTTGCTACCTATATTTTAGAACTATGTAGTAGAATGGTTTCTTCTGTCCTATTTACAGTTGTTCTTCCGATAATTTTCTTGCGTCCTGTAGAAGCCATCAAGCTGCTCTGGCTAATAGATGATTCTCTTTTTGTATGCTAATGCGAGTCTTTTTTTCAGTTGGTCACTTGATGATTGGAACATCTTTCACAAAGGACACGTAGTAAGAAAGAATGCGGGATTTTATGATATCTATTATTGTTGATAGTACAAAGAAGCATTGTTAAACCATGCAAATTTATATCCCCTGTTGTTTGATCCTGTTACTGGAACAAAAAATAAAAACTACATTCTGTTCTTTCCTTCCATCTTCTTCCTTTAAGTTACTGCTGTTGACATATGTATCTAAACATGATTAGTTTTGAAAGGGTTGACTTTCTTTGGGAGGATGAAATGTTTAATTAGGCTTAAGCATTGCAGTTTCTGCAGTTCCTTGCAGCCTGACTTGTACATAAGACCCATTCTACAGTGTATTTATATGCATACAACACCCCCACACACATACTACTAATATAGCACACTTTTTCTGAGAATTTTTGTCAATAAAATTTAAAATTTCCCACTAATTATTTTATTAAAAGGACCTTGAAACCTTTCATTGCTATTTATAAGAGCTTAAAAGAAAATGTTATATTAGCAAATTTACATGAAGTGGAATTTATCCCAATATCCAATAAACATTGTACAACTAATGACCAGACTGGTAGAGTGACAGGCCTATCTACTTGATATCTATTCTGGTCAATATGAAATGCTATCTCCCATATCCCCTACAATACGACATGGCAAGCTCACCTCATTTATTTAAAATAAAAAATTAACAAGTATTCTTAAGTTTTTGGGTACCCTGCAAATGTGAAAGTTTTTCATATTTTCTTTTTAATTAATTTTTTCCTCTAGATTTTTCATGTGCAGATCCTCCCCCTTCCTCTCTGTGACGGCTGTTCCATAGTCTTTCCTTGTTTACAATCTAAGTTACAGAAAAATATCAGTTTTGAATAATAGTACTTGGATTATCTTTTAAGCTTAAATTAGGTCTTGACTATTTGTGTATGATTATGTTGATTGAATATGTTCCTCTATAATATCAGTCTGTACTCATTTAGACTGACATTTCTGCATCTTTTGACTTTTGCAGAACAAAAATCTGAGGTATCACTCAGAGTAGGTAATATTTTATGGTTTTAAATTATATTGCATGTTTTCAATGAGAGCAGAGGAAATTTAAGCAAACCCTTGTTTCATCTTCAGGCATAGCCATAGCAGGTGCGGCCATTGCTGGCATTTTTCTAGGTTTCTTGGTCTTTTCCATCAGGAAACAAAAGAAAAGACGCGCACAAGAATCAAAAAGCAAAGACCTGCCTACACCTCCTTCAAGCACAGGTGGACCTGCTTCTTCTAATTTCGCTCGAAGCATCCCGTCTTATCCCTACTCAAAGTCAGATCTTGAAAAGGGAAGTACCTACTTTGGAGCGCAGATTTTCAGCTATGATGAACTGGAAGAAGCCACTAACAATTTTGACACTTCTAGAGAACTTGGAGATGGGGGATTCGGCACTGTTTACTATGGTAGGATAACTTTTGTTGTATAGTTAACTCACCCATGCCACCGACCTACATTTGTTTTTAATCTCATCCTTTGAATTGTTCTCCTAATCATTTACAGGCAAGCTCCATGATGGGCGTGTAGTTGCAGTGAAGCGCCTATATGAAAATAATTTAAAACGTGTCGAGCAGTTCATGAATGAAGTTGAGATCCTAACTAAGATAAGGCACAAAAACCTTGTGACACTGTATGGGTGCACCTCAAAACGTAGCCAAGAACTTCTCCTTGTTTACGAATACATTCCCAATGGAACTGTGGCTGATCATCTTCATGGAAATCGTTCGAAATCCGGTTTGCTGACTTGGCCAGTTCGGTTGAGCATTGCCATAGAGTCAGCTGAGGCACTGGCATACCTCCATGTATCAGATGTTATACACCGTGATGTCAAAACCAACAACATTCTCCTTGATGAGAAATTCCAAGTTAAAGTGGCTGATTTCGGTTTGTCACGGTTGTTCCCAACAGATGTCACACATGTATCAACTGCTCCACAAGGGACACCTGGGTACGTTGATCCTGAGTATTACCAGTGCTACCAACTTACTGACAAAAGCGACGTTTATAGCTTTGGAGTGGTATTAATTGAACTTATATCATCACTACCAGCTGTGGACACCAATAGGCACCGGCATGATATAAATTTGGCTAACATGGCTGTCAACAAGATTCAAAATCATGCATTACATGAGTTGGTGGATCCATATATTGGGTTTGAAAAGGATTACACTGTAAAGAGGATGACAACGTCAGTGGCAGAATTGGCTTTTCGGTGCTTGCAACAGGAGAGGGATATGAGGCCTAGCATGGACGAAGTACTGGAGATTTTGAGAGGAATCCAAAATGAAGAGATAGGTGCTCAGAAAGCTGAAGTGGTGGATATTAGGGCAGCAGATGATGTTGGGCTTTTGAAGAATATTCCTCCCCCGCTTTCTCCAGATTCAGTTGTGAATGATAAATGGGTTAGCAGCTCTACTCCACCTAATTCCTTCTAGCTGTTGAAATTTCCTTTTCTCTATGTTTTTGCTTAAAACTCTAAAGTAGAAGGGTAAAGTAATACACTCATGATTGGATGTCAATGAGTGGGTTAGCATTTCATTATCTTCTGTTTTGATTGCCTTTGTTTTGTGTTAATAGAATATAAATGAGAAAGAATTCATATATTAATGTTGGGCAGTGTACATAGTCTATGGAGCAGTCAACAATTAAATTAAATCATATTGGGATGTATTTACACACATGCTATAAGGCTTTGATGCTATATTTGAATCTAAGATTTTGAATTAAGTTGATTTTTATGACTAAAATGAGAATTGTAGTTCACATAATTAATTGATGAATTAGAAATGGTGGTGATATTCAAAGATTAAATTTTTTGATGACAACTCCTAAAAATTCCTCATTTTCTTGTTTTTGCGTTTTCCTTCCTAACAGCAGATGCAAGATTTAAGGAGAACTGCTTGAACCAAGTTGTGCAGGCAAGTATGGACATTCATTCAGTGCTCTGGCAAGTGGGTTCAGGTTTAGCATTAGTGATGTGCATTTGTTTGAATATAGTGGTAAAACCTTGGTCCATTTCAATCATGTACAAAGTCTCTAGAAATTGCATCATAAAAAATCCCATTGAAGGATCAATAATGGGAACTCCATTGTAGTCTTCAGCCTGTAATTCCTTTTAACATCCGTTTGGGATCTACTTATTTTATTGAAACTGAAAACTTTTTGTTAAGAGTACGGTAAAAGTTAGCTGAAATATATAGTGTGACTCATAAATAGTACCAAAAAGTGCAATGAAACTTATTAATAGTAACAAAAATAAATTAAATAGTAAAATAAGTTAGCAAAAATAACTTTTGTTAAACGGACACTTAAGATACATGTTTATCCCACCCATCCCATCCAAAAACTAAAAAAAATTAAAATAAAAAAAAGTATATACAAATTTATGTTATTTTATACAACTGAGATTGGATGTTGAGCTTTCAATTCCTGTTACGGTGTAGAAAAAAAATTGGTAGGATGGTTGCTTGTGACAGTAATGGTTTTGTTTTTGGGGTTAATTGCATTTTGCTCCCCGCTGTTACTGAATTCTATTCATTTCATTTTTTTTTTTTTTTTTTTTTTTTTTTTTTTTTTTACGGAAAGTTTTTTTATTTGAAATTTATGCATTATTTATACTGAAATGTCAATTAAACCCTTAATAAACCCTGAAATGCCAATTTTATCATCCATATCAAATAGGGTAAAGAAAATATATTAAAGGGAACCCGTTGTGAATCATTTGGATCAAATGCAAAATACATTGTCACTCTTGATATAAAAACTAAAAAGTGAGAGTAATAAGAAAAATATGACAACAATCCTAACCATCATAATGGGAAACTAAAAAAATACAATTCATAAAAGGTTCTCAATTCACAACCGGATTATACCCAGAAATCGAACTAATTAACGTATGTTGTGAATCAAATCCCCTAAAAAAAAAAAAAAATTCAAATGCATCCCCAACGCAACCATGCCCGTCTTCAAAATCCTCTATATATATATATATATATATGAAACATTGGTAAGAATTCATCACTAGTTCTTGAACAAGATCATTCATGGGAGAATCTTTCTTATAAGACAGATTATCAATATCAATTTCAAACTTTGAAGCAAATTTGAATTTTACTTTCTGTCCAAACGGATTAGTAGTAATTCCATCATGTTCAACAAGAAAAGGATACAAAGCATTAATAAATGGCAAACCAAGAATCACTTTATTAGTCATATTTTTGACAAGAACAGAAGGAATCTTGAAACAAACATTATCATGGCACACATGAACATTATTCAATTCATACTTAATTTTCATTTGAGAACCATTAGCAGAAACCAATCTTTCAGTAGATTTCTTGAAATATTTTGAAGGAATTAATCCTTCTTGGATACAGTTCATATCTGCACCAGAATCAATCATAGCAATAACAGTGAAATGATAATCAGGAGAAACAACAATTTTAACTTTTGTAAACCATTTTGGAGGAAGTAATTTATTAACAAAAGCAAGTTAAGGATCAGTGAAAGTATCAGGAGTACCTTTATCAGAAAGAAGAGCCTGTTGACTGGATTCATCTCCATCATTGTGCTCATTTTGTTTATTTTGTTCATTACCGGATTTATTAAGATCTTTATCAATTTTTAACATTATCAATTCTTGTTTGAGATTATTGTTATCACTTTTCATGCTTTTGAATTCATGTTTTAATTCATTTATCTCTTGTTTAACAATATGAATTTCATGTTGGAGATCATTAACAGTTAGTTCTTTAGATTTCTTTTTATTAAATCTTTCCAAAGTTTCTTCAAAGCTTATATTAGATTTTGGTTTTTTACCAATTTCATCTCTTATCAAATTTTTCTTAAACCTATCCAAATATTCTTTCTGGAGTTCAGGGTTTTGAATTTGATTTATTAGTTGAATTATTAATTTTTCATCTTCTTCACTCTTGGTGAGAGCATTAATAACATTGCAACGTTCAAGAGCCTAATACTCGAACTAGGGAGATCAATGTAACGTTCAAAGAACCTGTTCATAAGATTTTGGAATGGATAAAAAATGAATCATATTTTCGATGGCCAAGTAAGATGGGGGGTGACCCAGCAAGGAGAAATTAGAATTTATATTGTATATATCACCAAGAAAAGGGGCACACAACCGAGTAGTGTATGGTATTCAGGGATCATTTGGAACAGCTGGTGAAATCTGGGCATTCGAAGGAGTTCATAGCTGCACCAAAAGGTAGTATAGTAGGGCAGACCTCAAGGAACCAATGGAACATGCTCCCACAACCATTGGGGGTTATAAAGGTTATACATGCGGGTTCAATTGACACGAATTTAAGCCGACGTAAGGGCATCCTGAGTGTGACTTTGATAAAGGATGCCAAGGATAATGATCAACTAGGAAAGAGGCCGAAATTAAGCAGGGAGTTAATTGAATTCGGAGATGAAGATTTGGAAGGAGCAACCTAACCTTGGTCTGACCACAATCACCGACTAAGTGGAAACCTTATTGACTGATTCAAGGATGGAAATCTCGACCACCAACGAGGTAGAGGTATTAAAATAAACTAAGACCAAGAGCTTGTCCTCGGTTTGTACAAGACCAAGTCTATATGAACCTCGGAGGGAGTCATTCCCAACAATTCACGTGGGACTCGGATTACACTAACTTAAAGTATGAACAATACTTATATAAAAGAGCATAAGAGGAAGGATAAAAGTAGCATGAGGCCAATAAGCAAAGGAAAGGAAAATTAAAATAGTAGAGTATGAACAAAACAACACAAGATTTCATAAATGAAATGGTGTTTAGTCCACCTAAAGGACTCAATAAGTTTACCTGATACATTAAAACTAAACAAGATACCAAATGAAATAAAAATAAGAAAGCGTCAATAAGTTCTTACATAATTTAAAGAAGAGAAATATATAACAAATAAAAGTGAGAATACATAAATAAATAATGTTTTAAGTATTTGGATCTTGGGCGTGGTCAAGGGGAGCGATAACAATATATGTGGTCACTAGGGGCCTTGGATTAGGCAAGGAGGCTGGCAGCTCTTAACCCTTAACGGCATCAAGGGTGGTCGAGTTGTCGAGATCGATTATCACAATGTGAGAATCAATTTCCTCAGCCAACTCTCTCATGCTGGGGCTGTCTTCCTCTTTAATCGAGGCCGAGGTCTAGACACGAGGATAAAGGGGAGGTTCGGGTAGAGGTATCTGCTCGGGATCCCTAAAAGGAGAGTTCTTAGGGAGATGAAGAGCATTCATAGCTGCCATTCACCCCTCCCCGAACCCGTAACGCCAGGATTCAAACATAACAGGCTCGTTGGAATTCTAGACATCAGTAAAGCCCATATTGTAGAACTTTTCCTCTCTTTGCGTCACAGCAACCTTTAGATCAGCTATTTCCTTGTCCTTAACCAAGATGACGCTCTCAGCTTGAGTGAGCTTGACCTCTGCTTCAACCAATTAACCCTCCAAGTATGCCACTCTCTTCTTAGTAACCACACGAGCTCTCTCGGCCTCTACAGATCGTCGCTCGCAGCGACTAAGTCGTTAGTTTGCTCCCAAAGTGTAGACTTGGACACCTCCTTTGAGGCCCTCTCCTTATTAGCTTCTTCCATGACACCCTTGAGCCGACCTTCAAGGATATAGGTCATCTAGGTAGCCTAATAAGACAGTACGGATAAAAGATGAGAGGTCAAGTCAAAGGGAAAAATGAAAAGAATACATAAATAGATTAAAAAAATCGAGGTTTACCATGATGGTGTGCCATTTCAACTTGAGGGAGATGGCCTCATCACTGCCTTCCAAGAAGTAATGTAGGTCATCAGATAGTAGAAATGCTTGCCTAAGACTATTTGCAATCCAACTCCCCTACCTTTTGGCCCAATTCCGGATAAAGGAATCAGTTGGAAGAGGGCTATCTCCCAACATAAAGACACTCTACCAACCTTGAGAGGGAGGTACAGATGAAGAAGCAATATTAAAGCCTACCATCTCGATGGGCTTTAATTCAAGGGATGGATCCCAAGCGATTAAAGGTACGACAATCGAGACTGGCATTGGACCAGAGGATGGGTCAGTAGGTTGCTTAATTGGATTAGAGGAATCCCGTGGTCTCTTGCGATTAGAGGAACAGGTGAGGGAGTATGATATTGCTGTTGCTATTGTTAGGGAGCTGACCATCCATCGAAAGCTTGGCCCTCAGGAATGAAGCGGTCGGTAGTCATCTTTCTCCTTACAACCATCTTGGAGTCCAATTCTTCAAAGTCTGATTCTTCGGCTACAGGTTCTTCGACAACTAGCTCTTCAACTAGAATGTGCCCGGCTCTGCTGTGGAATACTCTATCAGTAGAACTGTCCTTGGCAGGGAGCAAAGAAGCCTCTCTTATTCGGTGAGGACCTAGTCTCCGAGCTTTACTAAGAGAAAGGCCTTTTGGAAGGAAAACTGGGAGACAAATGTCGATATATGAAAGCAAGGGGCTACCAACGGTAAAAGCCTGCCCTGGATCCTGGTAGCTAGTGTATGAAGGAAAGGAGCTGAGGATAAGGTGGGACGCTTTTAGTTAACTGTCATAGTGCACAAATATCTTTGAGCACAGTATAAAGTTTAAGTCTCGGGAGTGCACGACATTAAGATCAAGCCTAAAACGTTTAGTAACTGCAGGGCAGAAGAAAATACACTTTGTTAGAAAGGATTTTTTTTTTTTTTAAGTCACAGAGTTGTGCAGTAATATAATGAAATTTAAGGGAAGATCCTCGGGCAAAATTAGGAAAGCAATGCCGAGTAGCACAACCCTACAGTTAAAAAATCAAAAGGAAAGGGAATACTGACCAATGTCTCAAGGTGAGGTTGGGCAAGTGTGCTCGCCAGCAAGCTAGTTCCCACTCACTTTGATCCACTCTCCAGCCAAATTCCTGTTGGAGTTGAGGAGGCACGATATTAATCGGAAAACGGTGTCTTGAACATTTAGGTAGTAACCCATCCTTAAGCCACCACAAATAATGTACATGAAATTGATGTCATGGTGGTTGAGTCTTAATTCATACAGGCTGTTAAGCCAACTCACACAACTCACCACTCTATAGAAATTCGGTGGAAATTGGTCAGGGCAAAGGCCATGGAAACTAAGTGTTCTAAGCAATAAGGGATCCACAGGAAATCTAACCCCCCCCCCCCCCTTTCTAAAATTGCCATTAAAGGAAAGAAATACTACCTGAGGACGCCTATCATTCTCTATGTTTCCTTTAGGGCAAAACTCTATATCTACATTTAAAGGGATATCAAACCTAGCCCTAAAGGTTGCTAAGGCAGCCTCAGTTTTAAGAAGATGTGCAAAATCCATTTGTATGTATAACGAAATTGGATGAAAACTTGAAAAAATAGAACAGGGAGTAGGGGACTTACAATAATGCACTAAGGAGAGCAATCCAGGAAGAAGAGAGGTTACTCAGGATGGTGAGGAAATAGAGATTGAGAGAAGGAAAAGAAGTAAGGAAATGAGTAATGAGGGAGAAGACCCCTATTTATAGAGGGGGAATCTTACGCTCTGTTTGTTTCGCTGGAAAACCTTCTGTAAAGATAGTTTTCCACATTTTTCAGTGTTTGGTAGCACAAAAAAAACCTGGTCAATGGAAAACTATTTTTGGTCAACGGAAAACTCTAATAAAAATAAGGCTTATTTTCTATAAGCTGTTTTCCAATTTTTTTTTTTTTTGGAAAACAATCTTTCTCTCATGTGTTGCAACTCCTATAAATATTATCTTCGTCTATAGCCGTGGGAAACATAATTTTTTGGCGCCTTCTCTCACTCATGGTAAGTTTTCTCACTTTTTCTCTCTTCCCTTTGCTTTTTCTTTCCTCACACCCTCACCATCACTAACTCTGGTCACTCCTTTTCCCATAGATCTCTCTCTTTAACTGTCTCTCTTATCTCTTTTCTCCATGTTTCTCTTCCCCTCTGTAACACAATTCTCTTATTAGATTTTTCTTTACTTCACTGATCGATCAATAGCTCCGACTTGCAAAGGAGAACAAATTTTCAGCGGTAATTATTTCATTCCTCTCTACCAAAATCCCAATTCTTTGCTTTGAATTTCAAGCTTGATTTTCTTTTTTCTCTAAGAAATTTTCGATTTGATGGATTCCAGGCAGAAGTTACTTCTTTTTTGTACATAAAGTGCAAAAAAAAAATAATAATAATAATAATAGAAGAAGAAGAAGAAAGAATGAAAGAAGTAAAAAATGAAAATTTTAAACATAGTACCTATATTGCTCTAAACTGCTTTTACATGGGACAATCTTTACCGTGGACTAATAATATTGTTATATAATGAATGATAATTGTTTAAGAGAATTGCATTTGTTGGCAAATACATTTTTTGTTGGCAGATACTCTGTAGTAATGATATATTATGTAGTACATTATGTAAATACATAATTTAGAGTAATATTGAAGACTTGTGGTTGACCATAGTAAACAAATGGTTGATATGTGTGTGTGTGTGTGTGTGTACGTACGTTACTTTCTATATATATGAGCAAGATGAGTGGTAGAGATCATGAAATTTGACAACTAATTAATTTTGATTGTATCTATTGTCAAAATTTTAGATTAATTAGTATGAAAACCAAATTCATTCTTGGTTTTTTATTTATAATGATTACATTAGTTAGTTTACATAATATACATGTTTTAAATTATACAAGAAATATTTAAAAAAAATTGCATACCAAACACCAGAAAACATTCTCAAGCGTATTTTCAAGGTCGTTACCAAACACTGGAAAATAAGACAGTTTTCTAGAAAATGCTTTTTGGAAAATGAACCATTTTCCAAAAAATATTAATGCTGAAACAAATAGAGCGTTAAGGAGCATTGATTGAATTTTTGGAGGGAAAATCATTAATTCCCCTTCTATAACCATTACACACGTGGCCTCGATATATGAGCCGTCAGGTAATGGTGGTTGTTTGATATGATAGCCTGTTGCTCTGCGCACCAAAGACGCGGGTTATCTTGTCTACAATTAATGGTTGACGATTGATATGACTGAAAAAATAGCCGATCATTAAATTTGAAATCTCGATTCCATCCCCAAGATACAGGAAAGGAATTGAAGGGGGCTATTATACGGAGAACGGATCCACCAACCTATTGTCTTAGGGCCCACTGGTCGTGGATCGAATGTAGGTCGTACCATTGGCCCAACCCATACTGTTCAGCCTAGGGATAACCCTGGAACTATTATAATCTCAGGGTCCAATGTTGTTC
The DNA here is from genome assembly GCF_932294415.1 of Quercus robur. Lineage (NCBI taxonomy): Eukaryota > Viridiplantae > Streptophyta > Magnoliopsida > Fagales > Fagaceae > Quercus > Quercus robur. The sequence goes on from NC_065535.1 coordinate 49,576,399, forward strand.
AGAGTCTGTCTCTAACGTATCTCGGTAATGCCTTAGGGGAGATCACTTGCCAAGCACTATCCAGCGTTAGTCGCGAGTTCCAAAACTAATGTACCCATTCCCAAAGTAGGGCCACCTTTTTGTCAGGAATAATCATAAAGGGGACCTACTTGCATGAAAAGCCACTCTATGCAAGTATGACAAACCCACTAAACAAGCCTATAAATAGAGGAAAAGAGGAAGGAGAGGAGGATGGACATTTTCTAAGTGGGATATCAGAAGGAGAGAGAAAACTAAGAAAGAGAAAGAGCTTACTTGGGAATCACTAGGGAATCGTCAACAAGGTAGAAGAATTGCGTTTCAAGGAACTTCCCATTGTAGGATATCCATAACCCATACAACAACAAATAGATTGTGAGCACAGCCTGGTAAACGGCCCATTAACCGAGCTGTACATGCCCCCCACACACACACAAACCTCTAAGCACATGCATTATGCGTGTTTAGAGACTTTTATTTTTTGAGGTAAAGATTATTAATTTTCATCTTTTATAATTTAGAATTTTTTTTTTTATTTCTAAACAAATAAAATTGATAAACTTTAGAGGTGAACGTAAAAGGAAAGAAGGCTAAATTTTAAGAGTTCTATTATTTTTTTATTTTATTTTTTAAAAAAATTGGGGGTGTTTTACTTTTATTCGAATGAAAAGGGGAATAAAAAAGGCTAAATTTTAGGGAGTAAAAAGATGAATGTGAGGGGAAAATCCTAAATTTTAGGGAGTTCTCCTTTTGAATTTAAAATGAAATTTTTTATTTGATATTTATGATCTTATTTCTAAGAGAAGTTACCCTTTATCTATCTATCTATCTATCTATATATATATATATATATATATATTTATATATAATTTAGAAAATCTCACTTGTCACTTGGTGGCAGCCACTGGCCCACCGCTTAAAAATGTGGATTTTTTTATGGGTTGTGTTGGGTGTGTGTAGGGTTGTGTTTGTGGATTTTATTTTAGAATTAAAAATGTGAATAGAAAGGATATAATACTTAATAATTGAAATAGTGATTTAGTATTGAGGTTAATGTATGTATATGAAAAAATAAATAAATAGCTAAACTAGAAGAAAAAAAAAAGTTTTTTGGGTTAGTTTGGCTAGATAAAATTAATTTTTTTGGGGTTAGTTTGGCTACAAATGTGTAGAGGCTGGATTGAATGCTCTAAATTTGTTAAAATAACAAAAGTAAGACTTTTAGATGAAACTTGATTAAATCTATATTAAGCCTTGTTTAGATGCTCTTAGCCACAAAAGTTGCCTAGAAAAACCTTACTTAATATGAACTTTCTTTCCATTCCCACTAAATTTCTTTTTAGGGAAAATGTTAACGAGAAATGCTAGAGACACACACTTTTGTACAACTTTGTGTCACAACTCCCCATGTAGCGAGTTGTGGTTGGTTAGAGTGTGTCTCCACATGGCCCACTAACACACTCTAACCAACCACAACTCGCCATGTGAGGAGTTGTGTCACAAAGTTGTGCAAAAGTGTATGTCTCCAACATTTCTCAATGTTAACAAGCACCATAGTTAAGATGCTTGTTAAAGATGATTTTTTGTGGGATCCATCTATAAAAAATTAGTATAAATTGATAAGATGATTGAAAATATTACTGAAATGACAAGTAAAACTCAAAAAGTTAGCTATTACTTAATCAGCTTTTAGATCACCCATGGTTTCAAATTTCTTCTACAATCCATTGTTTTACATGACTCAAGAGTCAAGACTCGTATTAATCTTCCTAGTCAACAAATAAATCATACATAGGTGTGGTTTGGATTGAGATTATTCCTGTGTCTGCGTTTGCGTTTTTTATTTATTTATTTTTTTTTTACTAGAAGCACGTGAACACAGCTGCCAGTGTGCACGGGACCCACACCACTTTCAACGTCCACACATTGCCTTGCTATGGCATTGTCAGTGGGTCCCATGTACTGTTTACGGGACTCGCAAATCTCACTTTTCAGCAACTTTTTCATTAAAAATGAGTCTCACAGTACTATTCACACATTTAAAAATTATTTTACTACAGTGTTTTCAGTTTTCAGTTTCAGCAACAATAAGTTCAATTCAAATGGAACCATAGACTATTTCTTGTACAAACAAGTTGACAACAATACCCTCAATTATTAAACAATACAGTGTCACACTAATCAATCAAACCACTCTTTATCGTTTTCAAGTTCATCGATCAAAATTACGCTATAAAGATATAAAAACCCACGTTACCATGTGCCACCATTAATATTAAAGTTAGCATTCGTATTGATTGTCTTAGTGGTTGGCTCACGATGTCCATAAGGTTTTGGATTAAAAACTTCTAACCAATATTTTGGAATCACTTCAAAAGAATCCTTTCATATAATTCTTTCATGTAATTAATATTGTCTGTAAAACGAGGAACTTCACACATCTAAAGAAGTATCAATTATAAAAAGAGTATTAGACATCTAGTAATTACCAAAGGTTGTGAGAAAGAACTATAGATAATGAATATGCTTTCATGGGATCCACTGATTTGCTAATAATCACCATTTATAATTTAGTATTGTCATTTTCTAACCAACCTTTCAATTTCAAAAGCTAATAATTCTAGTACCATATATTTTCACACATATTTTACTAAAATTATTTTATATAACAGACTCTCATATAAACTTACTATTTTTTCCTTTACTATTTACTCAAAACAGTCGCATGGAACATGCTAATAGCATTATTGTTTCAAAAGTTCCTTCATTTCATTTCGTACTTTTTGCGCAACTGAGAAATGAGAAAATGGTCCAAGTCAACCAAAGCCACCCCTCAAACAAAAAAAAAAAAAAAAGTCAACCAAAGCCCGCCCTTGTTATCATAAAGGATAATATATATATATATATATATATATATTGTTTATATAATGGAATTTAGCTAAAGCTAGAGGCTTAATATTTTACACAAAATTTCATAAGTGACAAATTAAAATTTTAAAAAAAAATCATTTACAATGTAAATAAGAAAACTTATAATGATTGTCGCTTAAATATTATTATGAAATTTATGTAAAATTATTATATTAATAATTGTGCAACTTTAATTTAATTTTTATTTCTATACATTGTCTTACATGACAGCTGACACACGTAAACACTTCCCTTTTTTTTTTCCTTCTCTTTTTTCTCATCCACTCATTTCATTTCCAAGTCCTCTGTCAAACTCTTCCCCTCCTTTTTTTTATTTTCCACAGCGCGTTGTCTTCTTCTTCTTCTTCTTTGCCCTCTCTCTTTCTTTCTCCATGTAACCCCAAAGCGGCTTTAGATCCAGTAACTGAGGTCTATGGCTATTTGATACAAACACCTCTCTCTCTCTATCCGTAGACCCAAAACCAAATCCAAAATCCCTTTCGATCGGTAACCCAAAAACCAATTTTAATTCCTAAACCTTACATAAGCCAGATCATTTTATCTCCGGAGGATTTTTTGTAAGTATTTTGTGGTTAGATTATTGTAATTTTCTTATCTCAATATGATTTTCTGGTAAGTATTTTGTTGTTAGTATTTTTTGGTTTAAAAAACTATTCCATATCCCCTACAAGCTAGGAATTTATTTGGGCATCTCTAGAACTTCCTCCCTCTTTATTTTTCACTTGCTTATCCCCGCCCCGCATTGCCTTTTTCTTTGTTGGAGCTGTTCCATTGCCTTTTTTGTATATAATCTGAGTTACAGAAAAGCATGTCTTAACAAACATGATCATGTTGATTGAATATGGTTCGCCTAGAATACCAGTTCATGATCATTTTGGCTGACATTTCTACATCTTTTGACTGTTGTAGGTAAATTGGGAATGAATAACCTCCAATTAGGTAATATTTTGTGGACAAACTTTTACTCCAACCCATTGCATGTGATTCAAAAAAACCATCCGCATGTTAAGTCTCATTACTTGTTATTCATCAAATCATTTAAGTCACATCAGTACTAAATAGGTGAATAAAAGTACATATTGATTATGTGTTGAATTTTCTCTAATTCATTGCATGATAATTCATAAGGCTATCTATATAAGTATTAAATTACATGAATTTAATAAACTTTTTCCATCTTCAGGCCTTTTCATAACAGGTGCAGTTATTGCTGGCATTCTTCTAGGTATCTGGTTCTATTCCATCAATCAACGGAGGAAGAGACGTGCTGAACAATCTAAAAGCAATGAACTTCCTACAACTCTTTCAAGCAAAAGTGTACCTGCTTCTTCAACTAATATCGCTCGAAGCAACCCATCTCATCCCTACCCAAATTCGGATCTTCAAAAAGGAAGCACCTACTTTGGAGCGCACGTTTTCAGCTATGAGGAACTGGAAGAAGCCACTAACAATTTTGACCCTTCTAAAGAAATTGGAAAAGGGGGCTTCGGCAAAGTTTACTATGGTAGTTGTATTGTTTCACACACCAATGCAACTTTACCTACATTTTTAATTTTTAAAATATCTTTTCCTGAACTGTTCTCCTAATCATTTACAGGCAAGCTCCATGATGGGCGTGTAGTTGCAGTGAAGCGCCTACATGAAAATAATATGAAACGTGTTGAGCAGTTCATGAATGAAGTAGAGATCCTAACTAAGATAAGGCACCAAAACCTTGTGGCACTGTATGGGTGCACCTCACAACGTAGCCAAGAACTTATTCTTGTTTACGAATATGTTTCCAATGGAACTGTTGCTGATCATCTCCATGGAAATCGATCCAAGTCTGGTTTGCTGACTTGGCCAGTTCGGTTGAGCATAGCTATAGAGTCAGCCGAGGCACTGGCATATCTCCATGTATCAGATGTTATACACCGTGATGTCAAAACCAACAACATTCTTCTTGATGAGAATTTCCAAGTGAAAGTGGCTGATTTCGGTTTGTCACGGCTGTTCCCAACAGATGTCACACATGTGTCAACTGCTCCACAAGGGACACCTGGGTACGTCGATCCTGAGTATTTCCAGTGCTACCAACTCACTCAAAAAAGTGATGTTTATAGCTTTGGAGTGGTATTAATGGAACTTATATCATCATTACCAGCTGTGGATATGAATAGGCACCGGCAAGATATAAATTTGGTTAATATGGCTGTGAACAAGACTCAAAATAATGCGTTACATGAGTTGGTTGATCCGCTTCTTGGTTTTGAAAAGGATTACACAGTGAAGAAGATGACAACGTCAGTGGCAGAATTGGCTTTTCGGTGCTTGGAAAAGGAGAGGGATATGAGGCCTAGCATGGATGAAGTACTGGAGATTTTGAGAGGAATCCAGAATGGGAATGAAGAGATGGGTGCTCAGAAAGCTGAAGTGGTGGATATTAAGGCTGCAGATGATGTTAGGCTTTTGAAGAATATTCCTCCCCCGCTTTCTTCAGATTCAGTTGTGACTGATAAATGGGTTAACAGCCCTACAACACCTCATTCCTCCTAGCTATTGAGATTTCCTTCTCTTATTTTATTTTTATTTTTTTTCCTTAAAACTCTATAAAGTAGAAGGTAAAGTAATGTACACTCATGATTGAATGTCAATGAGTGGGTTAGCATTTCATTATCTTCTGTTTTGATTGTCTTTGTTTTGTGTTAATAGAATACAAATGAGAAAGAATTCATATATTCGGAGCCGTCAACAATTATATTAATTCATGTTGGGATGTATTTAATTACACACATGCTATAATACTGTGATGCTATATTTGAATCTCAGATTTTGAATTAACTTGGTTTTTATGGCTAAAGGGATGATTAAAGTTCACATAATTGATGAATTGGAAATGGTGGTGATATGCGAAGATTAAAATTTTGATGACTAACTCCTAAAAATTCATCGTTTTCTTGTTTTTGCGTTTTCCTTCCAAACAGCAGTTGCAAGATTAAAGGAGAACTGCTTGACCCAAGTTGTGCAGGCAAGTATGGACATTCATTCAGTGCTCTGGCAAGTGAGTTTATGTTTAGCTTGGTCCATTTCAATCATGTGCAAAGTCTACAACTTGCCTCCAGAAATTGCATCATAGAAAATCCTTGGCAATTCCTATTGAACATGTTTTACTATCATGCATGAATGCAGCCACAGTATATAAGTTGGGAACCCCAGTATAGTCTTGAACCTGTAATTCCTTTGAGAGTTAAGATACAGTTTCCTCGATTATGAGCTTCGACTTTCCTGCAACCTAAACCCCACCCATCCCACCCAAAAACTATTATTAAAAAAAAAAAAAAAAATGTATATACAAATTTATGTTATTTTATACAATTGAGATTGGATGTTGAGCTTTCAATTTCTGTTACAGATTAGAAAAAAATTAGTATATAGGATAGTTGTTTGTGACAGTAATGGTTTTCTTTTGGGGGTTAATTAATTGCATTTTTCCCTTTAAATTATAAAAGACAATATAGGATGATTGGTAACTTGCAAATTGATCCCCGCTGTTACTAAATTCCATTATTTTCAGCTCTTTTTATTGGAAAGTTATTTTGTTTGAAATTTATGCATTATTCATACTGAAATGTTAAACCGTTTTCTCTCCCCAAAAAAAAAAAAAAAAAAAAATTAAACCCTTAATAAACACCGAAAATGCCAATTTTATTATCGATATGATGAAATAAGGTCAAAATTTTTTTTTAAGAGAAGCCGTTGAGAATCATTTGGATCAAATGCCCAAAATACAATATCATTTTTTATATAAAGGGTGAATAATAAGAAAATATGATAGCAATCATTCTGGGAAATTAAAAAATACAATTGTTCTCAATTCACAACCGATTATACCATGAAATCCAACTAATTTACAAATGTTGTTAATCAAATCCCCTAAAAAATAAATAAATTCAAATGCGTCCCAAACGGAACCATGTCCATCTTCAAAATCTCATTAATCAGGGTTTCATGATTTTATTTGATTTGTTTTTTTTTTTTTTTTTTTACAAATCCAACTTGATGGTGGCCCAGTACTGCTTAAATAATAAATATTCAACATCCTTGATAATAGCAGCATCAAATCCTCACCTCCCTTTACTCAACATTTCCAGCGTTGTCTACGATACTCACACTCACAGTTCGAGCTTCATGACTCCCTCCCCAAAACATGGATCCAAATTAAGACCTACCGTCATATCCCCGTTCAACTAACCATCGACTTCACCACCCTTAACTAACTGACACACAACTTGGCCAACCTCCAAGACCTTTTCCAAATCAAAAGCTCTACACCTTCATCGACCACCCTCACCCCCATAATAGGGCCTTCCTCATTCTAATGCGCAATGTGAGTGAGAGGACAGGGTATTTTTCTCTTTTAATGTGATTATATATATATATATATATATATATATATATGTGTGTGTGTTTTTCTTTAATTTTTTTTTCTTAGGTATTGTAAAATATGGAAAAATTTGTAAATTATTAATAAATCAGAGGTGAATATTACTCAGTTTTATAGTTTGTGAGGAAAGAGTGCATTTTTTTTTTTTTGGGGAGAATTGGGAAATGGTGCAATTAACTATTATTTTTAATTCTTATAATTTACATTAAAATCTGATTTTTTTTTTTTCTTTTTACTAAAGTTATTAAAGTTCTTGACTTTACCTTAAATTTCACCAATGAGTTGAGTGGAGAGACTATATATGATAGGAAGGGTAAAACTGCCTACCATATATCTCTCCTAAACTCCATAAAAAGCAAGAGTTTTTATGCATTAAGTAAGCCCTCTTAATTAATAAAATCTCATACAAAAATTTGAAGCTCTTTATTTTTTAACCCTTTTATTTTGTATTACCAAAAAAAAAAAAAAAAGGAAAGAAACCTCATTTTGGGAGGGGGGGGTATAACTAGAATTTTTTTTAAGAGAGTTTCAACCTATGGCGTCTACTCCTAATAATAGCTATTTATCATCATACCAAGATATCAATCAATTTTTGGTGTAGGAAGGGATTGAACCATAGATCTCTTATTCAACCATCCGAGATTTTATCAATTGAACTAACTGGAACCCACGAACTAGAAACTTATATTAGGCACACACTTGGGTTTCAAGTTCCTTGAGGGAATTGGATTTAGGGATTGAGACCTTAAAGGCTCAAGTATGGCTTAGGAATGGGAGTCATAGTTGTTAGGGTGATCACATGACCATCCTAACTAGCACAATATATACACACACACATAATTATATTTAAAGTAACATGTTTTATCTACCCTAAAAAAAATATTGACCTCCCTGACTTGATAATCTTAAGAATTTTGGTTCAATAAAAATAAGAGTAATGTCAGGTTCACAATAAAATGTCACAACAATTTTACATAACATTCCAAAAAGTATGTCAACTCACACATGTACTTTTTGTAATCTCTAATTTTTTTTTTTTTTTTTTTGTATGCTAATATTGGAATTTTTGCGACATCTTATCGTGTTTATAGCATTACTCACAAAAATAATCTTGGCCCCCAAACATAATCCTTAAATCCTTAAACAAAAACAAATAACAATAAAATTTCAAATAACAATAAAAATAAGCTCAAATAACATCAAAAAAAAGCCCAAAAAACAATAAGATTAAGGTAAACAACAACAAATAAAAAAAAATATTCAACAAAAGGCCATTCAAAAACAAAAATAAAAAATAAAAACCCGTAATCATTCAAATTCGTAACTCGTTCAACCATTCCTTAAAAATAATTAAATAATTACTAATTTTATTTTCTTGAAAAAAAGTACCAAAAGAGAGATTGTGATTGTGAGTTCTCAATGACGCTGGGAGTTCTGCTCCTTAGCAGCTTGACTCGCAATCATAACATGTATCATCATCATTTCAAATTCAGACTCTTTCTCATTTTATTACTATCTCAGGATTTTCTCACTTAATTTCTCATCAATCCTTTTTTGCTTTCCAAATTTTGTTTGTAGAAGACAATCGTGAAACTTCATGTATTTGCACTTATTTTTTTAAGATGTCAAAATATTCAAGTTCTATTTTTATTGGATTTGGTATAATTTAAATTTCTTATTATCTAGCTGGAAAAAATTTCATGAACCTGCCACCACTAATTTCAAATTGATTTGTTGCTAACCATCCGCATTACAATTAGTTTCTTATGAAACCAAGGATGCTTTATTTTTTCTTTAAAAAAAAAAAAAAAAAATTTCCCTAAAGAGACCGTTATACCTTACTTGTCTAATTTAGTAATTTCATTGCCCCTTTAATTAAACAGACAGTCAAACCCCAAAAAAAAAAAAAAAAAAAAAAAAAAAAAAAAAAAAAAAAAAAAAAAAAAAAATCAACATCACCATACCAAACCAGGCCTAGCCCTACTAATAAATAGAAATTTGAATTCCCAAACCTTAATTTGACATAAATAAAAAGAGAAAGAGAAATGGTAGCAGTGAGCCACGTGTAAGGAATTGGTAGAAAATGAAACAGTATATTATAGGTAGCTTAATAGACCGAACCAAAGCCAAAACCCAAACAGACACATAAATAATAAAAATACAATACGTACTAGTAACACATAACCGTCCCAATTAAAAAGCCGTCCATTTTATCACTTTCCACTTTCTAGTTTCCAAAGAATCCAAACCCCACCACCCCCTCTCTCTCTCTCTCTCTCTCTCACAAATTCACAATCATATCTCAATTCCTCTCAACTCTTCACTGTTTTCTTTTTTCTTCCTAACAAGAAGAGTAAAGCGCAATGAAAATGGAATCCAAATCCAACGCCAATCATATTCCCTACTCAGATCTCGCTTTCTAGTTTCTCTCCTTCACAAGCAACTACTGCTACACTCTACTACACCCACAATTTTTTTTCTGTCTATAAAAATGGCTACCCTGCAGAAATTCAAGCTCCTTGCAACTCAGTGCGCGGTAGTCGCCGGAAGCCCCACGAGGAGCCCGTCGGCGAGTCCCGTCATCCATCTCCGTCGCCGCAAGACTCTCCGGATGCTCCTTAACCGCACGGACCGACGATTCTCTCGCCGAAACGACTCCCCGTCGGAGATGGACTCCGATCCCAATCCCACATCGAGAAACAACAACAACAACAATAACAAGAACAACAATAAGAACGGTAGCAAAGAGGTTAGGGTTCGGCATAAGTTAAAGGACTTGTTCGTGTCCTCTCCGCCAATTGAAGATAGGGTTTCCGATTCTAGATTTAACCGTCAAGAAGATGATGTCGGGTTCTCACCGGCAACCGGAAGCGCCGGTGGCAGTGGAGGAGGAGGAGGTGGAGGTGGAAACGGCTTTGCGGCTAGGCGTGGTGGCGGAATCGGCCCTTTCAGACCGATAACGGCGTCGTTTCGGTATAGATTGCTGAGAAGACCTTGGCGACCTGTACTCGTCACCATTCCGGAGTAGAAACCAGCCAAAATAATTGTACGGATATATTCCGAAATTTCCTTTTTCTTTTTCTTTTTCTTTTTCTTTTTATTTTTTTATTTTATTTTTATATTTCCTTTTTTTTTGTTTTGTTTTTTTTTTTCCTGTGACATTTTGGAGGTATTTAAAATAGATGAGGCAAAAATGTGAATATTTTGGGTTTGCTAAAATGCGCTTGGAAAATGGGCGCAAATTAGCGGCGCATTTTAGCAATGGAAATATCGATAAATAAAAAAGAAGAAGAAGAAGAAGAAGAAGAAATGTTGTATTATGTATATGATGGTCTTAAAAAGCAAATTTGTGCTTTTCTATGGGGTGTTGGGTCCATGAGATGAGAGAGTGGGATTGATCATGAAGACAAGGTTAAGACAAAGATATGAACAAGGTCTTAATTTTTTAATAAAAGCTCTCTGTCTCTATTGCATCTTCCATGTGTTGTTGTTCAGAGATGTTCCATAATAATTAGTTTTTTTTTTTTTTGGCCATAAGAGAATGAAAATAATTATGTTAAGGATGTGGATATATATACATACATATGTATATATATTATGGGTGTACTTCTAGTTCTCTCTCTCTCTCTATATATATATATATATATATATATGCATGTAGGACCCAAATGTATGTAACTTAAGGGGTGCTGAATGGTGAATACATACTTTGTTCTTTATTTATTGGGTCTTATATTTTTTGGATTTTAATCATTATACGAAGCACAGTCTACATTGTAATCAAGCTTTTTAGATTTGTGGAGCTCTTTGTCTGCTTCAATTCAGATTTGGGCAGGCATGGCAAGTATAATTATTATGGAAAATTTGACTTTTGAATATAATAAGGTTTGATTTGGTGGAATTTGTGGTAATTACGACAATGCTAGATATACAGGAAAGCAAAATGACTCGTAATTCAGTAAAATCATACATGATACATGTGCAATTTGGTTTTCTTTTTATGAGATTTTGTTACAAGTTGATGGGGGCAAGAAAATTGTCATTTCCCAACAGCCACTTCATTGCTTTGCTTATCTTGGACCTGCTTGGACCACAACCTTTTACCAAGTCATATGGTGGGTGTACGACTTTTGGTGTATTCTTTACGCATGAACAAATTTCACATAGACGAGTCAATGTCACCATTCCATTGGAAAATTGTGTTGTGTCATTTTGGAAGAGGAATCTTTAGAGGTTATTATTTCATAATTCTATTTGGCAACTTAGCGATAATTATTCAATGTTTTAGATTGGATTATGTAGTTTTACCATACAAATTTCTCTCAAAAATCATGAGAAATTTTAATGGAGGATAGGATGAAACACGTTATACTACACATTTACATACTCTTTCAAGCGATATAAGAATCCAATTGTTTTTTACTCAAAAGTCATAAGAAGTTTTAATGGAAAATAGGATAAGACATGCTATACTGCACATTACATGCTCTTTCAAAGATATAATAATCCAATTGTTTGGTGGCAGTGTTTGCTTGAGGTTGCGAATATTTTAGAAGTTCTGTTTTGGTTCATTTGCTCAGTTTTGGGTCTACTCACGCTGCTTCTTTTTTTTTTTTGAGAAGATTGTACTGAGTCATTTGACTTTGGATTTTATATTATATTTCTTCTATATTTTTTTAATCAATAATATTTCTGATTCATCAAAAGAAAAAATAGTACGATTGGTGCGATACGAAATTAGTATCTTGAGCATTTTATGTCAATTCATCCCGCACAAAATGATGGTTCAATAACAATTTATGAAAGTGATAATAAAAAATAACAAGAAATATTCACCCTTATTGTCTTATTGACTCACTCCCACCTATTTAAAAAGTCCTATAAAAAAACCCAGTCTATTCAGTATTTCCAAGTTCCAAAAGGGCTCAAATTTTTTTTTTTTTTTTTTAATAATTCCGAAAGGGCTAGATTTTTAAACCGGCGATGCAATGGATACATGCAACATGAATTGCAGCATCTCAGATACTGTTTGCGATTCTTTACACGTTGCAGGTCAGGTATATTGTACATTTGTATTGTATCATTGTATGGATTGGAGCCTAGAACGAAGCTGGCGACAATTTCTTTCTAAGAAAATAAGAGGAATCTATTTTGCCTTCTTCCTTAATGAACTGTAAAAGCAAAAGGACACAAGAAATCTATATGCTTTTGAGCTGTAATGCACAAATATTTTTGACCAGACCAGGAAGTTTTCATTGGAATCAAATTTGAGCCTGAAAGAATCAAAAAATTAAAGAAGTTCTAACAGTTAGAGGAAGGTATTTATGTTTGATTTATGATAATTGTTAGGGTATATATATAAATCTTAAACCCTATATTTTGAAATGGTTTTAAATTGAACTCTATGCTTTAAATATATTCCAACTCAAACCATAAACCCATTTTTGGCATGAACTCATTGATGGAAACGGTTAAAACAAAGTCATATGACTTGAAGTGAAATAATTATACATATAAGAAGATCGGAATTGGGCCTTATCGCTTTGTTCGATTGATTTAATAGTAAATGCCAGTGATCATATTTACGGATTTGTGTCTGTAAATCAACCTATATATATTGAGAATAAGGTCGTTTACCAATCATTTCTTCTTAACCAATAAAAGTTAGAATTTTGTTCACTTGATATATCATTTTTCTAGTAGGAACATGGCTTAAAATAGCCACAAGACATCATTTTATTTAAGTATGCTGTTATTGTCCATAAATGAGTTTAGAGTTTGAACTGATTTTTTTAAAGTCAGGTTTAAATATTTAAAATTATAAAACACGCTCTTAAATTGGAGAAACTATTTAATCTTTATATAGGATCACATCAACACTGTTTAGTGGTTCTCTACTCTAGGAACATAAAGTCATGTGTTCAATTTAAATCAATCATTATCCTAATCACACCGTTTCAAATAAATAAATAAATTTATACATATATAAATGAAATAAAACCAAAAACATCTCAATTCCAACGTTGGCAGCACAAACGACAACCCTCTACCCCACTCCGGCACCAATAAGATAGCGAGCTCAATGGTGATGGTGAATCTTAACAAGATTGAATCTGCTTGTTAATAAGATGGTGTGAACAAACATCTCAATTGTGAATTATTTTTCCATAGAAATACAGTCGGCACCGGAGATGGGAAACTGCTAAGGTTCTTGTTTTCAATTTTGAAGAATGTGATTAGGATAATGACATTAAATTGGGAACATGGCATTACATTACTTAGAGTGGTGGACTACTAGACATTAGTGAAGTGGTCCTAGATGAGGACCGAATAATTTCTCCTTAATTAAATTGGGTTTCATAATATAATTTACCTGAATATTGTTATTCTTGAATTCTTGTCTTCCTGATGCAATATTGAAGCACAAGATTGACGGGTACTTTGGCACTTCGCCATTGCACGGAGTTGCTTTGCCACAAAAGGGAAAACACGTTTAAGAAGGCCAAGAGCCGAGATTAAAATAAATACATTAATAAGTAAAAGAGAGATCATGAAAAGGGATGCAAACCAAAAATCGCCCATGGTATGCATGCATGTTTGCACACTTGTTTATGCAAATATGCTTTTACTGCTGGTCTATACAGTTAATAACATGATTCTTTGTTTGGATTTCAACATTTTGCATTCTAAAATATCCTCATACAAATTCTTAAACTCATACAAATTCTTAAACTATTTAACAAAAATGGTTTTTTTCTTTTTCAAATTAGTTTGGAGAAAAATCCTTATTTGTGAATTTTGAAAATCTAACTATAGGATTACGTGTTCTTATTATATCCTAGCCTCCATAATTGCAAAATTTCAAGAAGATGAAACATTAATAGTTATGTCATCAATGATGTATTTAAATATCAAGTTTTTTTGGTAAAAAATGATACATAAAAAATAAACTTATTGATCGATAGTAAATAACACCCGATTTGAATGAAATTTGATATACATGTTAAAAATATAATAAACATACAATCTAACAATTATATTTTCAAAATTTACATTTAATAAAATAATATAAGAGGAGTTTGAATGAAGAGTTTCTCTCTAAACTATTTTGAAAAAAAAAAAAAAACTTGTACATAATTAAAATACAAAATTGTGGGAGGACGAGAATCCGAGAATATGGACAAATAGGCCAAGGATAATGTCAGGAGTACGGACCATGGAAAGCACTGATAGTTAATCCTTGGGAAAACATAAGCAACTTTCTACAGGTATAGGGAGACTATAATGCATGAGGACCCCGAGGATACCAACAGGTTCTCAGGGGGCCGAGAACCAATGCTAAAGGCCGTCGGGCACAAACCGAGAATGAGAAGGAAGATTTGTCATCAAGCTAGGAATGATAGAAGACAGATAAAGCATCTATCACCTCCACATTCAATACTTTACATCCACTTAGTTGGCCGCATTAATGAGAAAATGACCCTTAAATAATGTCAGCACAGCTCATAGCCTAATGAAGAAGCCTTCTAGTAAGGCCCTAATGGGATAAGTATCTAGGGAATTGAACCTTGACCCTCCAGGTATAGGGCTATGATACACCTTAGTTGATTATATAAGGCAAAGAAACCCCTAGAGGATGTGGATTCATTTTTGGTAACTTTAAACCAATTGTAATCACTACCTCGGACTAAACTCGAGGAGCTCAATACAGGCCCTTTAAAGCTATTTCTCATCTATACTAGCATAATTACAGTTAAAGTTAATTCTATCAACTCCAATTAATTTTTCCATCTAATTAACGGTATTAAAGGTTGATTAAGCATCCCATCTTTTCAAATTAATTGTGTGAGCAAAAGTAGCAAGTTTTGACACATTTTTGACTTGTCTTATTTTTGCCCGCCACAAATTGGCACCGTTTGTGGGAATATTCTTCTTAGTATGGCCAATCCCAGAAGAAGTGGTTTGTTGGAATCTGTGGGTCCCAACGCAAGGACCAGTTCGTAAGTCTTGAACGAAGGAGAGATCGTGATATGGTCCACACCCATAGCGAAAAAGTCCTATCTGTGCATTTTGAATGAACTGGTCAGCTTCAAGCCAATCATAACTCGTATGACGAGGAGGTATATAACCTCAAGAGGAAAGTGGACCGATTATGCCAACTCCTCCATCACAAGGCTCATATAAGGGAAGAAAGGACTCCCACCCCAAGCCAAAGTTCTAACTTTGAGGATGACAGAAGTTACCGACGAAGAAGCAGAACTCTACCCGGTGATTCTTTCACATCATCATCCTCAGAGCAAGAAGATCTTCTTGCAAAATTTTTAAGAAGATCAAACATTAATAGTTGTGTCATCAATGATATATTTAAATTTCAAGTGTTTTTGGTAAAAAAATGAGACATAAAAAATAAGCTTCTTGATCAAATAGTAAATAACACTTGATTTGAATGAAATTTGATATGCATGTTAAAAATATAATAAACATATAATCTAATGGTTATATTTTCAAATTTTACATTCAATAAAATAATATAAGAGGAGTTTGAAGGGTTTCTCTCTATAAACTAATTTGAAAATAAAAATCTTGTACATAATTAAAACACAAAATCATTTTAAAAAATAGTAAAAGAAAAAAAAATCAAAATTTTAAGGTTAACATCAAGGTTAAACCATGATAATTTCATAATTAATTTAAGACTAAATATTGTTGTTGTCGTTAAAGTTTGCATACACTTCGGTTTTTCTCATCCTTAATTTTTTTTTTTTTTTTTGTCCCTAAACTATTAAAAATATTACACTTTCTATCTTTAAATTTTAAGAATATATTTTTCTTTTATCCCTAAAGTATTAAAAAAATATTTATTTTTTTAAACTATTGAAAAAAAATTAATCTTTAAAAGAAATTTTAAACAAATAAACTTTTTACAATTTAGAGTCAAAACAAAATTCATGTGAATTTCAGGAATGGAAACAATATTATATTTTAGTATTAATTTAATAATTAATTGAAACACAAATAAATGGTTTAATTTGTAAAAATGAAAAAAGAAATTAAACATAATATCTAAAGAAATTTAAACATCTTTTAACTGTATTTTTTGAAATTTTATAAGGCAAATAAAAAGTAAGCAAGTATAAATAGATTATGTGTTTATTAATCCTTCAACTACAAAGTATTTAAAATTTGAATAAAATCATTTTCCAAACAAATATATTAGTTCTTCATTAATTAATATGTTCGCATTTTCATGTCATTTGCATGGTCAAGTGTGTAATAAAATGGAAATGAACGATAATAAAGGTGAGATTTGAGCTAAGAATATTGTAGCTCAACTAGTTGACATCTCCTAACATTTTCAGTCCAAATTTCCACCCATGTCCTCTTCCCTGTTGTAACTATCGAATTATCGAAGAATGTGAGGTGCCGAAGTCATTTCTCAAGGTGTGGGATAAAATTAAATTCAAATAAATATATTATTAGGAAGTTCTAGCATAGGTACTAGAGGTGGATACTGTAAATATACTCACAACTTGTGCTTACTTAAGTTCTTGGGAGGTTAGAGAAATTGTGCTTGTGACATCATCACATCATGACCTCAATAATATACCTAAATTTTGTAAAACCAAAGGCTTTTTTTTAATAGAAAATTCACCACAACTATCGCCCCTAGAATTTTTATTTAATTTTAAATGATTTTTTAAAGACCCATACCCGATCCTATTATTTATCGAGCTGGGTAAAATCCAACCCATTAAGATCAGGCCGGATCGGATATCCGCGGGTTGGACTTTTATTGCCATCTCTAGTTTTATTTCTTTGTGGGTTAAGTAAGACCCACATGTTCTTTCCATTAGAAATTATATGGCGTGTCAGTCAAAGCCATAGTAATTAGGGCTATACACGATGCGATGCGGCCGGTTATGGGGGGAATTTTTGCACCGCACCTATAGGGTGCGGTTTCCCTCATGCCTGACCGCACCTCACATGTAAAGGGCTAGGAATCGGTCTACTCCAGTTTTGGTTCACCCTAGCGGTGCGGTGCAATTAGTTTAGTGCAAAAAAAAAAAACAAACATAAAAATTTAAAAAAAAAAAAAAAAAACAAACAAACAAACAAACATGTTCTCTCTCTCTCTCTCTCTCTCTCTCTCTCTCTCTCTCTCTCTCTCAATATATATATATATATATATCTAATTTCCACACAAAATTTTCAAACAAATTCCCAATATTTATAGAAGCATAGTAAGGAGCCAAGGAGAGGTAGCCTAGGTATTGAGCATTATACAAATTCACATGCCTGTTATTGAGCATCAAAACATACTCTAGAAATTTCTATATAACAGCCATGACAGAGGAGAGAAGAGAGAGGAAAGCTTGGAGAACATTGCCATCAAGCTGTAGAAGATGTTGTTGGTGAGTGGTGGCGAGTGGCAGAGGTAGGTGGGAGATAGAGAGAGAGAGAGGCGGAGATGTTGAGAGAGAGATAGAGAGAGAGAGAGAGAAGAGGCGGATGAGAGAGTGAGGAGAGGTCTAATTGTCTAACTAAAGATTTTTCAAATTTAACCTCACCTCTAAATAAAACGATGTCATTCCTGGGGTTCCTTTTTTCTTTTTCTTTTATTTTATTATTTTTTTTTATTCTGACACTAAAACGACGCTATTTTGAAGCTGATAGTAAAATTTTAAAATGGTTCCAAAATGGTGTCGTTTTGAATCAGATTTGAAAAAAAAAAAAAATTAATGCAATGGTGTCGTTTCTAACTAACTTAACCTAAACCCTATTTTTCCTTCTTCTTCCTTTGTTTCTCTCAGTTTCACGCCAAACTGGTACTCTCTCTCTCTCTCCCTCCCTCTCAATTTCTTTTATTTTAAAACTGATGAATGATTATATATTATATATGTATAAGTTAAATATATATATATATATATATCGGTTCGATTCGGTTTCTCTTTGGTTTGCAAATCTTGCTGTTGAGCATCGCACCAACCGACTTCGGTAACGGAAAAAGCCTACCGATCACCGCGTCAAGAACCTTCGGTGGAGCTTTCAACGGTCGAATCGACACGGTTTCGAGCGGTTTTGTTGGTGTCGGTGAATCCTTAAACAGGCCTAATACAGGCCTAATAGTATTGTATCAAATTAATTATATTAAAATTAAATTAATGAACAAAAGTTTAAAATGTCTAAGTGTAACAAAATAAAAAGTTTAAGGGGGGTATTAAAACAATTTAGCCAATAATAATATATGACAAGTGGAGCCTAGTGCATCCATATAATATAATAAAAAACCACATGGGGTGTGATTTGATGATAGATATCTTTGTCTTAACACTCAGAAAAGAGCGGTTTGAGCGATAGTCCTAGTAAGGCCTATATGGTACATATGGTATTATCCATTACTATCACGTGACATGGGATCAATGAGACCTCACCAAAGACCCACTCTTTATTATTCAACAAAAAAATATATAACACAATAAAAAAAATTAATTTATCTTTCACAATTATTTTTAATTAGAAACAAATAGTTTCACGTGCTCCAATTAAAAAAAAAAAAATCACGTGCCCATCAAAAAAGTATATACTTTCTCGTGTTTGGAATCTATATCTAGTCAGTGGGTTTAAATGTTTGATACGAGAAGGTATCTCTATAACGGGCTTATTCGAGCCCAAAACGAAATGTTCGCATGTCTAGGCTTTTAAAAATGGTTTAGTTGTATATCGTCTTTGCTCCCAAAAAAAAAAGGTTTAGTCGTTATAACTTTCTGTTGTTCATGCTCTAGAAAACAAGGCCCACATCGTTGATGGTTCAATCTCAATAACAATATCACTTCTATCAATCCTATTTTATTCTCTTATCAGTATAAATCCCTTCAATTTAACTTTTTCACAAAAGCTAGGCGTTTTATAACTCAATTAGCATCTTATGATATTTATAATAAAGGTATTTAGAATTCAAATTCTCCCATGTCCCAACAATTGAATTATTAAAAACAAAAATCTTCATAGAAGATTATCCATCCTTAATTTATTTTATTTTTGAATCACAGGATTATGATGAATAACTAATCTCATAGCCAACATTTTAGGGAGTTAGGGTCACTCTCAAGCATAGTTATCAAACTTGAATTGGACGTTAACCGGTTTAGGAGCCAAGTCCCTTAGTCTCTGGTTCAACTAGTGGATCACTAATTGAACTGCAAGGTTAAATAAAAGACATTCAAACCCAATGACATTATGTACATATAGGAGAGCATTATATATTAAATTAACTTAACTGATTTAAGGAGAAGTCTGAAACACACACACACACATATATAGGGATAAATAAGATGAATTTGAATTTATGGCATCTACTCTATAATCTATACTTTATACTATTGTTGATATCCATTTTCACGACACATTTTCTATAAGCCCAAGTTTCTCTTGGGCTCAATTCATGTATTATATTTTATTTTATTCTTTTAAGCATGGCTCAAGCCCATGCTACTTATTGGGAAAATTGAGGAAATGTGGTTTGCAGGGAATGGGTTGGTTCCTTTTAGACCTTTTGCATGAGCCCAACCCAAGCGGGCTAGGGATGCGGGTCACACCTCAGACTCATTGAGGAGGTCTTGTATCTAAAATTTCCACCCCAAAAGAGCTTTTATGCTCTAGTTGTTTGTAGTCCAAAGTTTCTGTCCTAAACCATTTTTGCCTTTAAAACATAGTTGGCTCTCATTGGCCAACTCCAGCTGCTAGCCGCCACTTGAGTATTCCAATAATCTAAAATGGCTTACTAAAGGCAGCCAATTAGAGGAAACCCCCTTTATTTCTCAAATCATGTTAAAAGCATGTCAAACTCTTCCTTAAACAAAAGCAACTCAAGCCAAGACACCAAATTAGTGTCATGGGGGATAAAAGCCTCTTCTACTACCAAAAAACTAATCATTAGCAGCATCCCAAACTCTATATAAAACTCTCTTCAACTCAGAAATGAACCAACCATGTTTTACCCACATAACTGAAACTTTAGAGCAAAAACTCATTCAGCCAGCCAACATTCCCACAATTCCGAAGTTTGCGAGTGGAAATATGGGTATAGGGGAACCTTTCCTCTCTTCCTCACAACCTCTCTCAATTTCCTCTTCTTGCTGACTATGGGTTGAAGTTTCGAATCTGTTGTGTTTCTATGTATTTTTTAACATTTTTGTTATTGGCATTTTGATTTCTCTCTTGTTAAAGTACCATTAGCCTTTGTTCATTATACACTTGGAATTTTGGGCTTGATTTTCCACAAATAATCACTTCTAAAGAACGCAAAGGGAGATTTGGGTCATTCTAGCATTTTTGGCCATTGTCACAAAAACGCCCCCAACAATTATCAATCAGATTAAGGTAGAATGAATTCTTTTTGGTTTAGGCAAAATTTGATCCTAGTTTAATTATTTAAGGATAAAAATTTTACTAGTTAAGTTAATGAGAAGTGACATCCAAAACATATGGTTGTAGAGCTAGACTCAAAAACGTTTTGAAAATTTATTAAATATGTAATGTTTATATAGAGTTAGGTTCAAGTCACACCTAGTATAACTCTAAGCAATGTTATATTACTCAATATTTTTTAATTGGAAGTGAATTTTGACAACTCCACCATTAAATTATATTATCTTCGTATATTCTTCATACTTGCAAAATTTCAAGGTGATCAAAGATCAATAGTCATATCATCAATTAATTATTTAAAATTAAGTTTTTGTAGCTTAAAATAATTCATAAAAGATGATTTTATGAATCGAGTAATAAATAACATCTGATTGGTATAAAAATTAGCATGTATGTTAAGAACATATAGAACGTGTAATACAATTTTGAGATCAAAATAAGAAATATGAACATGCAATACACTCATATACACCAACTACTTAAATTGATTAGACAATTATATAATTAAGAAGAACACATAGTTATCCCTAACAATTATCTTAAAATTAAAAGAAAAAATAAATAAATAAAGTTCTCTTTTCTCCATCCTTATAAAAAATAATAGTTGATTAATAATAAGTTAAAAATATTGAATCTTTTTGCGAATCTCAACGTCAACTCATGTTTATGGAAGTTTACTAGGCACGTTGGGTTATAAAGTACTTTATAATACTGTTTTATATTATTATACATGGTAGGAATGTAATATACATGCAAAGAAAAATAAAATCCTTAATCATCAAATATTTAATTCAGCACTCCAAACATATATAGGATCCCTGATTAACGGGGATAATTAAAGATAGGGTAAATTATATATTTGGTCTCTATCCTTTACCATATATTTTAATTTGATCCCTAACCTTTTAATTGTGTCAATTTAGTCTCTAATCTTTTAGTGTCATGTTAATTTAGTCACTGTTATTATATCTTGGATGAAAATTGATGACATGTCAAATGGCTAAAATAAAATTTTAGTGTATTGTTACATCAACGAAAGTTAATTTTTTATTTTGACCATTAAATGCGTCATCAATTTTCATCCAAAAAATAATGGTAATGACTAAATTGACACGGTACTGAAAAATTAGGGACCAAATTAACACAATTGAAAGGTTATGGACCAAATTGAAATATGGTGTATAGGATAGGGACCAAATACGTAGTTTACCCTTAAGGTGTGTTTGTTTGAAGGTGAAATAAGGTGGATGGAAAACTTTGGAGAGAAAATGAGAAGGAAAACTTTTTTGAGCGTGTTTGGTTTGGTGGAGAGGAAGGAAGGAAAATAAATGGTGGGACATATGTGTTTTTTCTCCAAGCCTACCAAAAAAGTTTCTTCCAAAAATGGAGAAAAAACTGGAGAGAGAAAATGAGGCTACTTAATAGACAAAAATGCCCATCTTTTTTTTTTTCCCTGGACGTTGCTTTTTTGTTTTTGTTTTTTTTTTTTTTTTCATTTTTTGATTTCTTGGGTTGTGGGTGGGCACGTTGCCCCCCCCCCCCCCCCCCTTTTTTTGGTAGGCGGTGGGTGTGATAGTTGTTTTGTTTTTCTTCTTCTTTTTTTTTTTTCTTTAACTTGACATGATTTTGTTTTGGGACATGATTTTTATTTTTTAATAAATTGGGTGATTGCTTTTTTTTTTTTTTTTTTGGGTTGTTTTTCACTTTTTTGTATTAATTGACCATCATTTTTTAACAAGGGTGTATGCGTAAATTTATACAAACTCATTTTTTCCATTCTTCCACTTTTCCAATCCCAACCAAACAAAAATGAGAAAAATTAAAATCTTTTCTATTCTTTTGACTTTTCCATCCTCCCATCATTTTCTATTATTCCACTTTTTTCACCTCTCTAGTCAAACGGACCCTTAAAGGTTTATAATAAAAGAATGTAATAGTTAATCTCAACCATTTTCTAAGAAATTTTGTTCAACCCGCCATATAAAAATTGATAAAACCATCTATGTGTACTTTTAGTTACATGACTCATAATTTAATGAATCATACAACTTACTTAAATGATACCTATTGATAGTTTTATGAGTCATAATGTAATGAATTTGACAAGATTCTCCAAAATTGTTTTTGAAGAAAAATTTTGTCTATAAAAGAAATAGCCGGGAATAGATAAATAGAAATTTCTTGTGGACCAACTCATTCTTCAATTTTGCCTCACATGGTCCAGGCCTTTTTGTGCTTACAAAAGCATTATGTTTTGCAATGAACATGCTCCATGTTCTTTGGTGCACGCCGCCACCATGCACTAAAACACATGGAAGCTTTTTCCACCACAGATTTGAGAAAATTGTTGAGTCCAAATTTATGAATCTGGTCTCTTGGGAGCCTAAAATTAATTCCAAGACACGATCTCGTAGAACTCAGGCCTTTTCAACTTTTAGTTCTTCAATAATTTCTTCGCATGCTAACTTGGTTTGCTTTGACATCTCTTGGGTCTTTAAAAATGTTGTAGTTCATCAATTATCAGGTTTCCTTCCATGGCTAAAATCCTGTAACATATGAGAAGTGGTACTTCTATATATCATTATTACTATACATCTGCAAGTATTAATATATTTCACATAAGAAATTTATAATTTTTCGAAGTAAAATGGACATTATTATATCATGGAACTGAGCTTGAAATTTACCATAGAAATAAGGATTATGCTGTATTGAAATTATACTTATTGGTGATATTGTTTGTTGTCATGAGTAAATAAAAAAGGTCTATTTTAATAATTTTATTCCCCCCAAGCTTTTTACATATATGTTTATAGAAACCTCCTCACTAACTCAGTTTGGTAACCTCAAAAAATAGGTCCGTCTCATACTCTTGGTTAATGTTTGATACGAAACACATAGCAGCCCACTGTAGCTGAGAGTTATTTGCTATAAATAGTATTTTATTAGTCTCCCACACGCTCAACCTCTGCCACAGGAAAGAATATTTTAGATGAAAAGTAATAAAACAGGAAAACAGGAATAAAAAAAAGTAATAAAAAAGAATATTTAAATGAAAAGCTAAAAATTTTAGATGAATGTTAAGTGTATTGTAAAGTGAGTTGTTAAAATAGATAAAATAGTTTTTTAAATTGCTAAAATTTATAGTTTTTAGCAACTTTACTGTGAGTGCTGTTAGGATGTACATTTAACATTCTGTATAGCGAGGGAGGTGTAAAACATATCAATTTGATTCTAATAGGAAAAATTTTTATACTTAATCTTACTAATCAACATCAATTGGAATTAGCGAGAGACTCATGGAATTTAGACTCAGACTACACATTCACAAGTAAAATTGAGAGTACAAGAACAAGTTTTAAATATATAGCCTACTCAAAGTTTCTATAAAATTACATAGATACATATTTCATATGTGTGTGCCTACATGCTTGTACATGTAAATATCATTTATTAAACATATAATAAGTTAAAAATAATTTTATAATTACAAGAAAAGGTCAGCCCTGTTGCTTGCTGATCTTGTTGTAAAGTTTGATTCTTCTTTAATTGTGTCCAACCAATATCATGTATAGTTAACCCTTTTTTTTAGAAGAACATGTATAGTTAACCTATTACCTATATAGTATTAAAACAATGGAAATATTCAAAGTTTGATTATTAAATTCATCATCGAATTATTGTGAAAACTATAATTTGGCTCTTCAATTATTAATTGTATTAATTTAATATCTCCACTTTCAAAATTAAGTAAATTTAATCCCAACAACCATCAATCTCTCACCCCTTTTGACCAAAGAGACAAGGATGTCATTGTCTTGATTTTATAAATTGAGAGACTGAATGACGTAATTAATAGTAGTTGAGAAAGAAAATTAAACTTTACCCAATAATGCTAAGACCATATTAGTAACTTAGGTAATAAAAAAATAAAAAAATTAGTAATTTAGCCAATATTTTTCTCATTGGCAACTCTTAGGAAATTACGAAGTGAAGCAAGTACTGGTATTGAATGTGCGATTAAATCTCAACTTACACTGTAAAGATTTTGACTCAGATATCCTTATCGATGCTAAATTATATGAATTTTTTCGAGCTCAATGGAAAAAACTGAATAAGCCATTAGATTGGAACCAAACCGACTACAAAAAAGATGGCATGGGTGATGGGACAAGAAGTTAGCTCAAGGAGTGCTTCATGACCATTATTGCATAGAACGAGGAATACTTATTTGACAAAAATTGCTTATATTTTAATTTTCATTTTAAGACTTTTACTTAACAAAAAAATCTTATTACATATTCACTATTATACACTCTATTTTGAAATTATGTTTTAAAAACACAATTTCAGTTCATATGTAAGTGTGTACATGATGAGTGTGCGATTGAGTAAACTATCATTACTCTTTACTGAATTTACACTCTTTCACATGTCATCTCACTTAGAAGAGGGGTGTATGAATTTTTTCTATGAAAAATTTGGTGCCCATAAACTTATTGGTGTTATATCAGGTCCAAGCCTGTGCTTGTTGTTGTCGTAAAAGGGATGTGAATAATTTCCAATTTCCCACCTAGTGGGTTAGTTTCCAAGTTCCTTTTGACTTTGTGGGAGTCTATACTTAGAATTCATTATTAACAACAAAGTAGTTGAAAAGCGAACTAGGGGCTTGTAATTGAGGAGAGATGGAGATCTAGGAATGGCCTATCAATCATCATTGAGTGGACCTTGCTTGAACCGGCCAAGCTCTTAATTGAGTTCCTTTCATTTTTTAAAAATGTCCAATTTCCACCTCATTGTGGATTAGGTTCTATGTTTCTATCCCTTAGGGTCCGTTTGGATTGAACTTGTTGTTGCTGAAACTGAAAACTAAAAATTGAAAACACTGTAGCAAAATAATTTTTAAATGTGTGAATAGTGTTGTGGGACCCGTGAACAGTGCATGAACAGTACATGAATAGTGCGTAAACAATGCATGAACAGTGTTTTTTGCCCCCTGCACAGTAAAATCACAACTAAAAACGCAAAACGTGGACGCCAGTTTCAGCTGAAACCAAACGGGTACTCTATTGACACATTTGAGACTATTGACTCAACACTTTGTATTATTTAAATTTAATAATACAAAAAAAATGCTTACCCGTTGAGTTTGCTAGCAATGTTTGACTCTACAAATTGCTCAATGTTTCGTAGACTCAAACTTTCACACAGCCTGTACTGCTTCTGCAAATAATACTTCTGATGGTGGTTGTAAGGTTGAATTTAATCAACCATTTTGTTGGTTTTATTCCATATCAATTTTCTTGTAATTCAGCACTTAGAAACCTTGTATTTAGGTGGGAATCATGTAAAGGTAGTGTGTGAGAGAATGTGAAGAAATGCTCAAGACTGTGCACTAAAGCAGGGACTTGCAACTGGATCTCGCGGGTGGCTCACGACTGGCAAGCTGCCAGAGGATGCACACGAGAGAAGCATGCAAAGAAGCTGAACTGTCATGCCAGTTGTAGCACTACAGGACAAAAAGTTCAGACTGGCCATTCAATTAGCTTGCAGCTTGAACTCACGACTCAGTCAAGTCGTGAGGCCAAGTCGCCAACCAACTCTATTTTGAAAAACTGACTCTTCGCATTCCATTCTCACACAAGTATAAATACCCCTTATACCCATGAAATGTTGAGAGCTTCCAGAGAGAATTTTGAGAGAGAAACCCTAGAGAAAAACGAGATTAACTCATCCACAATCTTTACGTAGTGACTCTTCAAATTTCTTAACTCTCACCCTCTTCATTGTTACATCCTTGAGAGGTACATTAGCCAAAAACCTTTTCTCACCATACTCATATCTGTGAAAAGGTTATTTGGTACTTGGGAAACAATTAGGAAGGGACCAATTGATATTGGTTGATTCTATGAGTTATAGCGGAATCCGGTAAGCTAAAGAAGACAAAGGTCCGGCGTAACCTCGTTGAAGCAAGAAGTTTGGAAGGCTTAGGTACACTGGGTAGATTAGGCTTGGAAGGTTTTCTGCTGTTCATGTATTCCAACTTCATTCTTTAGTGGATTATTGACCGCTTGGAGGGCGACGGAGAGGTTTTACACCAAGAACTTCGGTTTCCTCTTCGATAACACATCGCTGTGTTGTCTTTGTGTTTGCATCTCTCTTCCCTTAATCTTTGCCATTTAATTTCTGTTGTGGTTGTGATTTTATTTGGTTTAGATTGTTTTATCAATTCAGTTTTAGCTTATGTTCATATTCCGCACATACATTGTTTGATAATAAGCTTGAATTGGTAATTTGTAAATTAGGAGTCTAAACGTTCAAGGCATTTTATACACTATTTGAACATTCAGTGGTTTTCTGCCATGTGGAAACCTGTAGTATCAAATGCTAAGATTTTGGTCACGATCCTCTTGTTCAGCTTTATCTGCCTTCTTATCTTTGACTCTTGTGCTTGCTTCCTCTCTTCCTCCTTGTTGTAAAATATTGCAGATCTTTGGCGTGTACTTAGTCTAAAGTTCTACCATATCTATTATCCACTAAGATTAGAGCTACAAATAATAAAAATAATCACAATGATAGTGATATATATATTATATTCTTAAGGAAAAGAAATTACTAGTTAGTCTTTGTTGGTGGGATCATGGAAATCCCAAAAACTGTCCAAGAGAGATTTGTATGAGATTTTTCTATTATCGTATATGACTTTCACAACTTCAGTATGGCCTGTTGTTCCTTCACAGACCTATGAATGCACTGAAAAGAGTTCAGTTTTTGCTATAAAAGCTACATGAACAATCATGGTTCTAGTACGTACATGGGTATAAACATTGTTCTTATTTTATCTTTGTTCACCAAATAAATCTAGAAACACACCTAATTTCACAATTCGCTAGCTGAAGTTGTCAACTTAGACTCAAGGTTTTCAGACCTGGACCGTTCATTGAACCGTAAAAGGGAGAGGTTCAAGGTTTTTAAGGTTGAACCGAGGTCGAACCGGGGTCAAATCGTGATGACGTCATAATTAATTTAATAATTAATTAAAGCCTAAATATAGATATTAAATTTATAAAACTAGTAAAATTGACAATATATCTATATATGTGAGGGAAATTTAATGATTTTCAAGTATATATTTAATAATTAAATAAGAAAGTTAATAAAATAAAATGATAACCATGAAAACATTAAAATTTATGATTAATTTTTGAAGTAAAGTTGAATATCTTTGAAGGATTTTAATTATAAATTTTTTTTTATTCCTTGTAAGAGATGAATAATTTAATTAAGTAGAATAAAATTGTGTTAAGTTGTTTTTTTTTATTAAAAAAAAAATTGCTAAGGGGTTGTACCGCACGGTTCTCACCGGTTCGTGCGGTCCAACCCCAGTTTTAGGGGTTCACGGAATTAACAAAAAATCTGGTTCTTTAGGCTTAAAAAATCGGTTTTCATCCCGATTCCCGATTTTCACGGTCCGATCTCCCGGTCCGGTCCAGTTCTGAAAACCTTGCTTAGACTAGTTAACACTTTTTGTCTACTACTTTTTACATGAATCTACTACCTTTTTTTTTCCCACCACTTATGATCGACTATTTTAGTAAGTTGTGACATTAAGTGTCATAGAATTGTTGTTTTTCGCCTCTCTATATGTAGGCTTTTCCAGGGTTCCTCCGCAATAGCCTGGGCAGTTTTCAAAACACCATCTACATGCCCAAACATAGCTTCAAGATTCTAGAAGATACCTGCAGCAATGCCCATGTATCAATTAACCACAATACTGTAAGAAATTCACACATCAACGAATGGGAGGGAGAGATAGAGAGTACCTCCTGCAAATACTGCTTCACTGAGAAACTCTAAGGGCATATTATTGGGTCCTGAGGTGTTCTCAGAAATGGGAAATTCAGAATTTTTAGGATTAATTTGAGGAAGCAAAGTATACATGGTTTTGACACTCAAAATTAATTCAAAAGTAATGAATTGGGTCTTTGGCCTCTCTTCATTATTTGCTAGTCACTTCAAATATATATACTGCTTTATATATAGTGTGAGGCTAGTAGTTTAACAAAAACCATGAAACCAGATATGATGCAAGGGAAGCTTTAGTTTACACCCTCCAATAGTTGTATGCCATATCAACATTTTACTAAACAACCCATACAACTTACCACACTGAATAACAACTTATTTATAACATATTTCAGAAATAAAAATCAGACCACCGCGCACCTTTGACGCAATGGTCATTCCATAAGTATATGTGTTTGTGGGGTGTGGGGTGTGGGGTGTGGGGGGTAAGGACTGAGGTTCAAGTCTCCAAGAGGGAGCTTCACACACATATATACTTAGATTAGACTAGAGTAGAATTTCTATCTTGTATAAAAATAAAAAATCAAAATAAAATCTCCTCCTTAGAAAAGGTTGCACCAATCCAGCCACCCCGCCACATGGCCATAAATGCGTCACACATCGTCGGAGATGCTACCATCACAACTGTCTGATCTATTTTCCCACCCTCCACATCAACAACAAATTAGATGGCACCGTACACGCCGCCTGAGAGAGCTAAGAGCCTGTTTGGCCAACAAAATTTGATCACTCAATTTTCATTACTCAATTTTCATCACTCATCACTCATAACTCATCACTCGTCACTTATCACTCAATTTTTCACATCCGTTTGCCTTCATCACTCAATTTCCATCACTCACTATTTTTCACACTATTGGGGGGCCCACGCCTGTTACGATGCAGCTTTTTTTTTTTTTTTTTTTTTTTTTTTTTTTTTTTTTCAGTACCCAGAAACCCGAACCCAATGAAAAAAAAAAAAAAAAAACCCCAGTGAAGAAGACCGAACCCAGTGAAAATAAATAAATAAATAAATAAAAATTAAAAAAACCCAGTGAAGAAGACCGAACCCAGTGAAGAAGAAAGGAAAAAAAAGAAAAAAGAAAAAAAAAGAAACCCAGTGAAGAAGAAAGGAAAAAAAAAAAACCAGTGAAGAAGACCGAACCCAGTGAAGAAGAAAGGAAAAAAAAAAAAAAAAAAAAAAAGAACCCAGTGAAGAAGACCGAACCTAGTGAAGAAGAAAGGAAAAAAAAAAGAAACCCAGTGAAGACTGAACCCAGTGAAAAAAAAAAAAAAAAAAAAAAAAAAACCAGTGAAGAAGACCGAACCCAGTGAAGAAAAAAAAAAAAAAAAAGTTAGTTGGTCAAAAGTTGCTGCTGAGTGGGTCCCTCATGTGTGTTTAATTACAAAAATGCTATTGAGTTATGAGTTATGGAAACAAAAAATTGGAAACTGAGTTATGGCTTGCCAAACAAACTTTTTTTTGAGAATTGAGATGGGTCCAACCATTTTTTAGAATTGAGTTATCGAAACTGAGAATTAAGTGATGAGAATTGCCAATCCAAACAGCCCCTAAGCTTCTTAAGGAAAAGAGGGACATCGAAGAGTTTGGACTGGAAGCAAGAAAGGAAGTTCAAGAGCAAACTCTTGTGGGTTAGAAATTACTTATGTTGTTTTCTTTAATTTTGGCTTGGAAAGTAAAATTTAAAATAAAATAAAATAAAATAAAATAAAATAAAACCATTTTTTTAGTAAAAATTCAATGAAATTATGTTGCAGGGTTTGTCATTTATTGTGTTTCACATTAACAAAATGAATTTTTTTAGCATAAATTTTAGTCCATTAAAAAAAAATGAATTTTTAAGAAAAAATGAATTTGATCTTGATGGTGGTTATGGGTTCCAAGTCATATTGAAGATTATGTGTACTTGGGTTTCTTTTTTGAAGTTTCAGAATTAATATTCTCAACCAATTTTTGCTTCCCAAACCCATTTGCCTTGATCAATGTCTAGATTTTTGTTTCTTTAATTTTTTTTTTTTTATAGGACATCAGTTCGGATCGTGCTTCAAATGTGTGTGTGTGAGTTTGTTTTTTTTTTTTTTTAATTATTATTATTATTATGTTATTGTGCGTGGGGGAGTAAATCAGGCAGTGATGACAATAGCATCTCTGGTGTTGGTGGCGGCATTCTGGGGTGGGTTGCTGAATCAGTGTTACTTGTTCTAAGGAAGAGGTTTTAATTTTTAATTTTGAAATAGGTTATAATTTAGTTGTTATTGTGTGTGCATTGTGTGGTAAGTTGTACTGCTTTATTGGTAAGACAATGACATGACATTTAATTATTGGGTACATTAGGTGGCAAAAAACATGGCTTTTATGCCATGATTGGACCCAATTTACACTCTTGAATGAATTGTCTAGTTTTGATCTGTAGGGCTGTCTAAACAACCCACAGATTTGACCCACCTGGCCAAACCGACCAGACTCGAACTGTCTGCCACCTGACCCGACTACTCCGGTAGTCGACAGCAAGTCCTTACTTTCCAAAATCGATTCCAGCGGATTGAGTGCGAGTCTCTTCCTCCAAAACCCGAGCTACCCGACCTGACCGCCATATAAATGGGTTTAAAGGTTTTTCATAACTCACTGTCTCACTCTCGGTTCTTACTCTTACTCTTGCCTCTCAATCTCACGATCTCTACTCTTCGTTGATGTCTACCCTTTGCCGATCCTACTCGTCGTCAATCTCTGCCTCTCCATCATCGATCTTTGCCTCTTCGTCGTTGATCTTTGCTCTTCATAGTCGATCTTCGCTCTTCGTCCGCAATGTCGCCAGCTCGTCTTCGCCTTCACCACCTCCATCTCTCAGGTTCAATCTTTCTATTTCATCTCTTAGGTTCAATTATCTGTGGTATTGTTGTCTATTGTTGTTTTTGTTCTTTGGATATGTGGATCTGTTCTTTGGGTTTGTAGATTTGTTGATTTTGTTCTTCAAGAATCAAACTTCAGTGTTTGATCCTTGTATTTTGGTCGAAATCAAAGCCGACTGCTGCCCACCCGAGCCCGATCTGACTCAACCGGTGACTTTTCGCAGTTGGTGGCGAGTCTGGAACTTCTCCACTTGATCTGATCGGGTCGATTGCGGGTTGGGCACAAACCTAACTCAGACCAACCCGTGGACAGCCCTATTGATTTGTAACCTTCTTTTCTTTATTTACTAGTGTCTTCTTGTTTGTTCTAATTCGTTTTTGACTTTTTTTTTTCTTTTGTAATTCCAAAAGTATTATGGGTTGGGGACTTGAACCTAGACCGACTTCTCTTTGCCTATTTTGGGCATTCTGGTCTCCCGTTTTTTTTACTCAATTTTTTTTTCTAATGTGTTTTCAATCTTTTGTTTTATAAGGTCAATTATTATGAGGTGGGGATTTGAACCTTGGACCATTAGGCTCTCTGTTAGAAATACCAAAATATGTTAATTAAGTTACAAAGTTCTTGACAAAATTAAAAAATATATATATATATATATATTGCATAATGGATTAGAAGCCTCTACTTTTATGTGTGTATATATATATATATGTGAGTACACAACTCGCCATTAAGCAGTTTTTGTCCGCTTTGGGGAGCCAGTCCCTCACGGTTTTGTCCTCGTCTCCGAGTGTGGCTGGGGGATTTTTGCCATGAAGTGATTTACACCTAGGCTCACCCTTGTCCCACATCGGTTAGAGAACCCTCCCACTCAAGGTTTATAAGCTTCTGGAGCAACCAAGAGTGTACCACTACTACACATGATGTGAGTACACAACTCGCCATTAAGCAGTTTTTGTCCGCTTTGGGGAGCCAGTCCCTCACGGTTTTGTCCTCGTCTCCGAGTGTGGCTGGGGGATTTTTGCCATGAAGTGATTTACACCTAGGCTCACCCTTGTCCCACATCGGTTAGAGAACCCTCTCACTCAAGGTTTATAAGCTTCTGGAGCAACCAAGAGTGTACCACTACTACACATGTGTTGTAGTGGTACCCTATTGCCTTGAGCACAAGCTTATAAGGCATAGGGGGAGCGCTTCTCTAAGCGATGTGGGACTCTTGCACAATGAGCATGCCCACACTCACTAAGAGGACAAAGCCGTGCGGGTGTCAAGCCAAAAATCCAATATCGGCTACAAGGCAAGCCCTTGGCCTGAGGTGAGGTGAAAATCCCCAAAGCGGACAAAATATTGTGTTCCCACAATATATATAAAAGAATTAAAAATGTTTATTTCTGCAAAGTTGAAAAGTCTACTTAATTATGAAATAATAGGTCAGCTTTAATCAC
Organism: Quercus robur; assembly: GCF_932294415.1. Classification (NCBI taxonomy): domain Eukaryota; kingdom Viridiplantae; phylum Streptophyta; class Magnoliopsida; order Fagales; family Fagaceae; genus Quercus; species Quercus robur. Next base: position 49,609,358 of record NC_065535.1, read on the forward strand.
ACTAATGTCAATTTTCTGGTTTAATTTTCTTTTTAGGTGATTTGCAAAGTACACTTCTAAAGTTTGAAGTTATTTGGATTTCACACCATGAGGTTTAAAAAATTAGATTATATATATATATATATATATATATATATATATATATATAAACTTTAGGATATAAAATCCTAATAGGTCAGCCTTGATCGTATTAATGTCTTTTTTTTGTTTAATTTTCTTTTTGGATAAAAGTACACCCCTAAAATTTGGGGTTGCTTAGATTTTATATTCTAAAGTAACACATCTGTTAACAAAAGTAGCACTTTTGTTAGTGAACTCACTTATGTGGCCGTCAAGTGACACACTGGCTTCTAATGTGTAATTTTTCTTGCCATGTAGGTGAGTTTACTAACGGAGTGGTTGTTTTTGCTAACAAAAGTAAAGTTTACGATGTAAAATCCAAATTTTCAAACTTCAAGTGTAAATCTAAGCAACCCCAAATTTTAAGAGTGTACTTTGCAATTTACCCTTATTTAGATTTATGACTTTGCTTTTGTGTGTAGACTCTAATTTACCAACATGCCTTACATGTAATAAAGATATTTTGCCTTCTGGCATTCAATGACTAATGTTATGGCCTTATGGGAAAAAAAAATTCAAAGTTACATTTGATGCATCCAAAATTATGCTTTTGATCACCTTTCTAATTAACATGATAGTTTTTAGTCTTTTAAAACCTGTTTGGTAACGTTGTTCTAGTAACGTTATTTGTATTTTTTGAAAATACATGTGGGTAAAAAAGTGTATAGAAATACGTGTAATATTGTTTAAAAACTGAAAACTATTGCTTAAAATTCCATACCAAACGGCCCCTAATATCTCTAACAGTGCTCACATTTTCCTGCGTGTAGTGGGTTTGTCAATATTGTACTCATATTGGTGGTCGTTTCACGTTTGTATCAAGAGCAGTTTGAATTTGGCCAGCTTTTTTAGTTTTTTAATTGAAAGCTTATTCTTTTAAATGGCTTAAATATTTTCAATACCAAAAGTATACAAATGAAATGATGAATAGCCATATAATGAAGTTGAACAATGAACATTGACTTGATAGATTGGTATTTTCTTCCAAGTTTTCTCGGTGTTGGCTTTTGGGGTCGAAGAATGGAGGACACCGAGACGGGCATTTGCCGTGAGAGAAAAGGTTTGAGAAACCTTACTTGAATGTTTTTTTTTGGACATGACAACTTATTGTTAGACCATGATAAGTAGTCATTGATACTGAATTTATTTATTTAATTAATATATTTTTAGTTGATATATAGTTAATCATCGGGTAAACTATCTTAGTGCAAAATCCTAGATTACAAAAAATAAGGGTAAAATATCATTTGGCCCTAAACTTTCAAACATTCATTTTTCATCTTTAAACTTTATAAAACATTTTATTTTTCATTTTTTTTGTCTATGTCCGTTAGGTTATTATTATTATTTTTTTAGAGAGTTTCAACTTATGAAGTCCGCTCCTGATGATAGCTCTTTATCATCAGACCAAGACATTAATCAATTTTTGGTGTAGACAGGAATTGAACCCCAAATTTCTTATACAACCATCAGAGACTTTACCAATTGAGCTAACTGGAACTTGCTGTTAAGTTATATTCTATATGGCCTAACAAAGTACTAATCGGGTATTTGACTTGGACCAAACTATTTTATTTAAAAAATTATTAACACATGTAAAAGAGTAAATGAAACACAAGAATAATAATTTTTGAAAGGAATTAAATTACAAATCAATGAGAGTCTTAGGCGTAAGTGTGTTAGGGCTTATAATCCAAAATTCTTAAATTGTAAAATCCTTCATTCACTAAGGCCTCATTTGGGAGGAGAGAATGGAATGGAATGAAAATGAATGAAAAGAATAATTTTATAATATTTTTCTTTTCCCTTATTTGGGAGTTTTAATGGAGGGGATGGAAAGTCTATTCCCTTTTTTGGGAGTTTAAGTGGGAGGGAATGGAATGGGTAGAAGGGAACATTCATTCCTCTCTATTTCCTTAAAATCTCAAATTTTCATTCTCCCCGAAATTGAGAGGAATGGGAGGGAATGAAATTAGATTTAATTATTTTTTTACTAAAATTCCAAAAATACCCCTACATATTCAATCCTTTATTTTAAAATAGGAGTCTAATAGTAATATTGTCATAAAATAATTTCATTCCATTCCCTCCGTGTTGCTCCCAAATAAGATTACTTACATTTCATTCGTTTTCATTCATTTCCATTCCTTTATTTTAAAACATTCAATCAAGGTTACTTAATTTCATTCAATTCCGTTCTTTTCCATTCATTTCCCTTACTTAAATAAATTTCATTCCATTCCCTTATGATCATTTCATTCCATTCCCTTATGAACTTCCAAACGGAGCCTAAAAATCTCAAACTGGTGACCCTATTTGCGTAATGTACTTGAACTTGGTGAGATTGTGTAATTAAAAGTATGTGTGTTTAGTAGTTAGTTTGTTTCTTAAAAAAAAAAAAAAATATATCGTTTAGGCATCCAATAATTATCAGCCACTAGTAGGGCTGTAACCGGTTTGGTTCGATCGGTTTTTTTTTATCCGACCAACCAAAACCAAAATTTTCAGTTTGTAAAAGTCTCAATTGAAACCGACCGAAATAGTTGAAAAACCATCGGTTTCGGTTTGTTTTCATTTCGATCGGTTTTTCAGTCGGTTCCGGTTTTTGGGCCTAGAGTTTGGGCCAGTTGGGCCTTTGATTTTTTCCTACCAATTTTTCACATTTTCTCAACTCCCAAACAATTTTTATAACTGAAATATTGAAAATATACACTTAACACAACCAAAAATCAAAATAAAAACATCTTTTATTCATAAACTAGATGAGAGGAGGAAGAAAGGGTGAGAGATTGAGGGAAAGAGAGGATCAGAGTGGATGGAGCGGTAGCAGACAGATCGGTTTCCCTGCATATGGCTCGTTCGTGCTTTCCAAGGCGCTGCCTGTGACTCAGTATGGGAGAAGCGCAGCCAGATCGGCGATCGGTGGTGGTGGCCAGATCGGCCAATGCATTGGAGAGCCTGGTGGAGCACGGCCTAGGTCGGTTGTCAAGATCAGAGCTCGTCCGTGCATGGCTAGCGATCGGAGAAGTGGATCGGTGATGAGGGAAGGGTGGGCTAAGATCTGGGTGGACCGGTGTTTGTGGGTCTTGGGTGTTTGGCTGGCGCTTGATCTGGGCGGTGTGTGGAGGCGGCGGCAGAGGGAGATTCGGTGTGAGAGGTAGGGACTATGGAGTGAGGATGTCTGAAGCCTGAATGTGAGAGAAAGGAAAGTGTGAGAGTGAAATCTAAAAAATGTGGGTATGTAGGGTAGGGTTTTCCAACTTTTGATTTTATACTCTAATTAGTTTTAGTTTAATTAGATATTTACTTAGTTTAATTATAGGTGATTAATCTAATGGGTTTTAAAATGCTATATTTACTTAGTTTACTTGGCCGGATCATTTGAATTTTGAAATGAAATGATGGAGGCCACTACCTAATTGTGAATCACTGAGTTGTATTAAAATGAAATGATGGTTGATGGAAAGGTCCACTGCCCAACACAAAGCTGCTAGCCAATATTTACAAAATATTATATATTTAATATAAAATATAATATAATAATATATTTCGGTTCGGTTCGGTCGATTCGGTGTATTAAAATTTGCCACTGAAAACTGAACCGAACTTTTTGGTTTTTTACATAATAAAACCGAAACCGAATCAAAACCGAAATTTTGGTTTAGTTTCGGTCAGTTTGAAGCGATTTTTTCGGTTCTTCGGTTTTTTGCACACCCCTAACCACTAGTTTCCGTTGTGAAGCTCTGCCTACGTTGAGGAGATGAAATAGAAGGTTCCTCTGCTATGAAACTCCAATGGAAATTGAAGCCTACTAATTTGCGACTTTGGAAGCCTACTGATCGACAAAATAGTTCTACATGTAAGGAATTTATGGTATTTAAGCATTATCAAAAAAAAAAATTTTGACAGTTAGAAGCTTTATCATGTTATATCTCGAGTTCTTGTTAGCCTTGATCTATTCTGTGTGTTTATGTCTCTTTTATTTTTTATTATGCGAGTGTTTTACATCTGGTTGGATGTGAAGTCGGGTCCTTGGCTACTCTACTCTATGCTATTGATTAGGCTGTAAGAAGATTTTTTTTTTTTTTTTTAGTTATTGCTAGTAAATGCTCATAGGTGAAGTGCCATTGAAGACCCATGAGTGCAACTTAGAGGAAAATTGGATAATTTTATTGGTTATAGTCATCCATCCAAGGGTGGGTATTGAAAGTTCAATAAGTGTATAAAACACCTTGAACGTTTAGACCCCCAATTTACAAATTAACAATTCAAGATTAATATCAAACAATTAATGTGCGGAATATGAACATAAGCTTAATACAAAATTGATAAACAATCTAAACCAAATAAAATCACATCCACAGCAGAAATTAAATGGAAAAGATTAAGGGAAGAGAGATGCAAACACAAGGACAACACTCGATGTGTTATCGAAGAGGAAACTGAAGCCCTCGGCGAAAAACCTCTCTGCCGCCCTCCAAGTGGTAAACAATCCACCAAAGAATGTAGTTGGGATACATGAACAATAGAAGACCCTCCAAGCCTAATCTACCCAATGTACCTAAGCCCTCCAAGCTCCTACTTCAACGAGGTTACGTCGAACCTATTTCTTCTTTAGCTTTTCGGATTCCGCTACTTGACCATAGCATCAACCAATATGAAATTGGTCCCTTCTTAACTGTTTCCCAAACACCAAATGGCCTTCTCACAGATATGGGTATGGTGAGAAAAGGTTTTGGTAATGTACCTCTCAAGGATTTGACAATGGAAAGGAAGATAGTGGAGGAATTTGAAGAGTCTCTATGTGAAGATTATGGATGAATCAATCTTATTTTTCTCTAAGGTTTCTCTCTCAAAATTCTCTCTAGAAGCTCTCTGAATATCGTGGGTATAAGGGTATATATATAGTAGGGTGAGAAGGAATGGGAAAAGTCAGTTTTTCCCAAAAAGGGTGGTCTGGCGACTTGACCTTGCGACTGGGCTGAGTCGCGAGTTCAAGCCGCAAGCTAACGGCCTGGCCAGCCTACGACTTTTGTCCTGTAGTGCAACAGCTGGCATGACTCTTCAGCTTCTCTGCATGCTCTGCACGTGTGCCAACTTTGGCGGCTTTCCAGTCGCGAGTCAACCGCAAGTCCAGCCTCGAGTCTCTGCATCCTTGCACAATCTTGAGCATTTCTTCACACTCTCTTACTCACTACCCTTACATGATTCCCACCTAAATACACGGTTACTAATTGCTAAAATACAAGCAAATTTGGTACAGAATAAAGCTAACAAGATAGTTGATAAAATTCAACCTTACAGGTATATAAAGGCACTCTGAGTGATTTCAACTGCCAACAATCTTGGAGTAATATTTCAGGCCTTACTCCTGTAAAACAGTACTAGCTTTAGTTGGAGCTGGTCATGTAAAAGGTTTAAGAGCTCGCTCAAGTAATTCTAGTACTATATAAAAAATTACAATTTTTACTACACCTATTTTACGTAGCAAATTGTAATTGGTTATTTGTCACTTTCATGGATCCATAACTTTTTTTTTACCACACAACCTACCATATAGAAAATTGTGGCAATAATTGTGAAAAATTTTATGGCTCTAGATTTTTAAGACTCACTCATTGTGGGTACCTCTCCATTTTCTAATTAAAAAAAATAACTTAATTAAAGTATTTATTAAAATTTTAAATGTCATCAAATGTTAATTTTGGATCATTTTGTATATATATATATATATATATATTAGATTTTTGAAGTTTATATTACAAAGAAAATAGAACAAGTAAAAGAAAATTTTATACAGCAAGTCAGCAAGTACAATTTTCTTTTTCTTTTTCGGAAAAAGATAACGGTTACCTTAAGAACAGTGATTTAGAAAATATTTTTAAAAATTGTTTATGAGAATTTTTTTATTTTGAAGTGTTTATATTTTCCATAAAAGTAATATTAAAACTTTCCTAAAATAATCTATTTACAAATGTCTAAAAATGCATTTGTGATGATTAATTTTTACCATCAAGACAAATTAAAAATTACAAATAAATTTCTTATTTTTGGTGTAGTTGGGATTTGTTCCCAAATCTTAAACATTTATTTAATGCCAATTAAGCTAATTAAAAGTTAAAACTTAGAATTACAAACTAAAAGTTAACATGAAGTTTGAAGAACTAAATTGGGTTGTAAATTACCTAAGATAAAGGCCTAAATGGCAAATTCCATTGATCCCATACTCCTATGATAAATGAGATGAATTGGATAATAGATACCTCCAACTCGAAACTTCCAAAGTTCTTTCAGACTTCAATTATGAAAAGGTAAACACTAGAATATACTTTTAACATGGGACCCACAACCTAATCGGGTGGGATCTTACGTATGATCCTTTTCGTGAAGCCACCTAGTCCTGTCGAGCTAGGCGCGTAACCAACCGCCTAAACATAGCACGTGGGGATTGTCATCAAACCCCAGCAGCCTTAAAAATCAATAACATGCTTTTGCCCCCACCACACTTCCACTAACACCTCCATATGTATGGCCTAACGTGTCTATCTAATCCAATAACTTTAATGATTTAGAAATTAAAAAAAATAATAATAATAATGTGTATATATATATATATATATATATGTTTGTACATAAGATAATCGTTAATTTCAAACTACTTTTTTTTTTTTTTTTGAAAGAGTCTGTAATTTTTTTTTTTTTTTTTTTTTTTTTACAAGTTAGAATTCTACTCTAGCCGAATCTAAGTGTAAATGTGTGTGAAACTCCCTCCTAGAGACTTGAACCCCGGCCCTTACCCCCCACACCCCACAAGCACTTATACTTGTGGAGTGACCATCGCACCAAGGGTGTGCGGTGGTAATTTTTTTTTTTTTAATAAAGGAAGAATATGTACTTAATAGTGAATTTATCAAATAAAAAACAAAAAGCTACGTAGTATGAATAAAAGCTATAAAATTCACTTGAACCTAACTTTATAAGTTAGGTAGAATAAAACCTATAAAGCAGCTTGAACCTAGCTTTATAAATGTTCCTATACACCAAAAATTAATTGATTTTTTAATATAATAATAAAAAGTAATTATAAAGAGCAGATACCATAAATTGAAATTCTATCTCATATATATATAAATTTTATATTTTTGTAAGTGAAGTTTATTCTTAAGTGATTTAATAATTATAAATTGATATTTTCATTTCTAATACATACAAATTTTTTTTTTTGGGGGAAACTGAAACGAATATCATTTGATTAAATTAACAAGAATCAAAATACAGAACTTCTAGTGTAGGTGGGGGGGAGTCCTCCAACCAAACAATTTCATCATCTATGGATCTAGCATATCGAGCTAAGGAATGTGCTACACTATTAGCAGCATGATGTACACAATTAATAAACACAAAGTATAGAGTAGAGGCAATGAATTAAATATCTGTATGCAAATGTCCCAAGCGAGATTGATTCGGTCGTGGACAAGAGATTGACTTCATGACAGTTATATTATCTCCCTCAACGATCAACTCCGAGAAACTTAAGTCGACTGTGAACTCTAGTGCTTTGCAACAAGCCAGCACCTCCGTCTCCTCGCTGTCAATAATCGACAGACCTCTTGTTGATAATGAAGCCATAACCTCTCCTAACTCATTTCGAATCACTGTTCTGAGCCTCGATGCATTTATGTCATGGAATATAGCAACATCAAAGTTGAGTTTAAAGCATCGCTGGGGTGGTGGACTCCATGTAGAGCTTTTGGCATTGGATGTTGGGATGAACATATGGGTTTGCATCTCCCTGTATTCCTCCAAAAAATTGCTAGCTCTTTGCCCCAATCGAGATGGGTCCTGCATGGTTCCACCATGTGTAATTGTGTTTTGTTGGGACCAAAGCCAAGCTTGTACCAAAAACAGCTCAAACTCCTCCAACGACAACTTGTTCAATAGCTCTTCAACCAATTGTAGGAAATCCTTCTGGCCACTAGCACACTTTTGTAAACCCCTTGAGCACCCAGCCCATACATCTTGTGCCACACTACATTCCCATAATATGTGTAGGATAGAGTCATAACCTCTTTTGTAGAGTTCATAGGTACCGTCTTCCACAATATGTTGACAAACGAGGTTCTCACGAGTTGGAAGAATATCATGCAAAGCTCGCCACACAAAAACTTTAATTTCATTTGGAATATGCAGCTTCCATAATTTCCTCCACACCAAGTTTCCAACCATTGCCATATAACACTCACCATGCTCGCTCTCCTTCCTCATAATCTGTCTAGTTGTCTGGTAGCCAGACTTGATAGAATACTCCCCACTTTTATTGTATAGCCAGAACTATATATCTGTGGCATGACCATGGCTCAATGGAATATGAAGAATAGCATCATCATCCACTCTATGAAATTTCATCTCAACTTGTTGACGATCCCATACATGGACATTCCAATCAATTGATTCAGAGACTCGTCATTCCCACTTCTCCACCAATGGTGGATGAAGCACCCTATTAGTAAGATGATTGGAGATCCACTTATCCTTCAAAACCTGAATGGCCAAACTATTTCCCACCTTCCAACAATAGCCCCTCCTTAGGATAGGTTGAGCCGCAATTATGCTTTTCCACATATAGGAGCTATTTGGTACATCCACTGCCTCCAAAAAGTTACAGCTGGGGAAATATTTCGCTTTGAAACATCTATGGAGTAATGAATCCTGATCTAGCAAAGACCACCATCCTTGCTTTGTTAACATTGCTAGATTAAAATTCTAGATGTCACGAAAACCCATTCCCCCTTCTTTCTTGGGTCTAGACAGCCAATCCCAACTCTTCTCATGTATTTTCCTTTCATTGCCTACTTGTTTTCACTAGAATCTTATGCACATAGCATTGAGTTCATTACAAAGCTTCATCTGTAGTTGAAGCACCCCCATCGTATAGGTAGGCATTGATTGAGCCACAGCTTTTATGAGCAGCTCCTTCCCTGCTCTTGACAACATATTTTCTTTCCATCCTTACAGCTTTTTTCAAACCTTATCCTTAAGAAAAGAAAAGGCTTGGTATTTAGAACGTCCAATCAAGGTGGTTAGCCCTAAGTATGACTCAAATTTGTCCACCTCCCTAACTCCCAAGCTGTTTTTTATCCACTCCTTTTGATCATGACCAGTATTACTAATAAAATAAATAGAATATTTCTCAAAATTTATGCCTTGACCTGATGCCATAGCATATGGTTGCAAAATCTCCTTAACCATGTGTACTTCCTCTTGACTAGCTTGACAAAATAGCAAGGAGTCATCTGTAACCAAAAAATGGGACATTCTAGGTGCTCTCCTACAAATAGACACACCATGTAGTTGCTCTTCCTCCTCCGCTTGTGCTAGTAAAGAAGTGAAACATTCTGCACATAAAAGAAACAGATAAGTAGATAATGGGTCTCCTTAACATAGCCCTCTAGAAGGTTTAATATTACCATAGGCTTTGCCATTGATGCAGACAAAGAAAGCCCAACTTGGCTATGATGCCTTTAAGAAAATTCCATTCAACCCGATCATATGCTTTGCTGATATCCAATTTCAATGCAAGGGATCCTTTTTTACCTTTTTCCGATCGTGCATAGCATGTAAAGATTCATAGGCAACCAAAACATTGTCAATGATGAGGCAGCTAGGAATGAAAGCACTTTGGGATGGAGCAATCAATTGAGGAAGAATCTGTTTTAGTTTATTTGCCAGAACTTTAGAGTTGATTTTGTAGATAACATTACAAAGGCTTATAGGTCTATAATAAAAAAAAAATTCTGGGGATTTTATCTTGGGGATAAGAACAATATGAGTGAAGTTGATATTGGGTTCCATATGTCCAGTGTTCAAAAAATCTAGGACTGCATTAATCACATCATCACCAACAATATGCCAAAATTTTTGGTAAAAGAGAGCATTCATACCATCAAGTCCAAGAGCCTTTATTAATCCCATTTAGAACAATGCCGTTTTGATTTCTTCTGCACTATATTCACTGGACAAGATTTCCTGCATATTGATAGTCACCTTGTAAGGTATTGCATCAAGGCATTCTTCCAACCGGTTACATGCACTTGACTTGAAAATATTCGCAAAGTAATTAGTAGCCACATCTACTATGTCCTTAGTCTCCTCCAGCCATATATTCTCATGATTTTTGATCCCTATAATGAAATTTCTTTGCCTTCGTTGTGATGCTTTGGAGGGAAAAAACTTGGTATTTTTATCCCTATGTTTCAGCCAAGAAATGCAAGAATGATGTGCCCATTAGATTTCTTGTTTAAGCGAAAGATCATCCAGCTCCTTACTTGCCAATATAAAATCAGACTTTATGGCAGCTGTAAGTTCACTCGTGGTGAATAATTTCAATCGTTTTTAGAGTTCTTTAATCCTTTCTGTATCAGGGTGTGTTCTAGTAGCACCCCATGCATGCAAATCCACTCCACAACGATTAATTTTTTCCTTGATTGCACGCAAGGCCGAGACTACTCCTCCTTGTCTACTCCACGCATCTTGGATCACTCTTTTGCAATCATCTCAAAGCAACCAAGCTTCTTTGAACTTAAACCCCTTTGTGCTCCTTGAATTTGTTCGCCAAGCAGTCTTGGTATGAAGAATGATTGGTAGATGGTCAAATGTGTGGGAGAAGAGGTGAGTAACTGTGCTAGTTGGGAACTTCACTCTCTAATCCACATTAGCTACAACACGGTCTTGGCACTGTCTCATGTTTATTTGTCCAGGTCTTTTGTTATTCCATGTGAATGGGTAACCAAAGAAGCCCAGATCAGTCAAGTGACATCGCTCCAATGCATCACGAAAATCATCCATTTGGTTGTAGGGCGGAGGTCGTCATCTTTGTTTCTCTGTGGAGTGCAAGATGGCATTAAAATCTTCGATACATAGCCACAGCCCATCAATGAATGACGAGAGCTAAGATAAAAGAGCCCAAGATTTTACTTTCTGACTAGATTTAAGCCATCCATAAAAGTAAGTCAAATACCATTCTAAACCATCCTCTTCCATCATCTTAGCCAGTATATGATTCTTTGTAAAATTAATAACATCCACCATCACTTCCGCCTTCTATAACAGTGCCAAACCTCCCCCTGAGTTAGCCTTCTGAACAATGAACATATTAGGGAAAAGTATATCTCTGCAATGCTTCTCAAAACCCTTCTTATCCAACCTTGTTTCCATTAAAAAACACACAGTTGGAGCTTGATCTCTCACAAGCTTATGAAGGCCACAAACTGTCCAAGGGTAAGCTTATGAAGGCCACAAACTGTCCAAGGGTTCCCAAACCCTTGGCAATTCCAACTTAACAGCCTCATTGTGATCGGCAAGGGTGTTTCAACACTCCTACTGCTTCATTAAAAGGTTGATCAGTCTGGATTCTCCCTCGCTTCTCCCCATATGCCTCTACCCCGTCTACTGCCTCTTTTGTATGAACTTGTGAAAAAACCCTTTTTCCCCAAAACTTCTATGTGTTCATCTTTGTTTGAAACCTTAGGCCCACAATCCATTCAAATTATCTTAGTCCACTTGGGCTTGAGTTCAGTAGATCCAGTATTAGGCCCATCTTTCACATGCTCAAGACCAAATGACAAAACATCACGTGTAGCACTTAAATTTGAAACCTCTGAATTTAATTCCGCGTTATTAGGGAGCATGCTTTCCGTAATTGCTCTATCTCTTCCTTTCCTCGAAATAGTAACTAGCTAAAGATCAGTAATAGTTCCTAAAATCCCGCGGCTTCCTATCTCGTGGATTCCATGTTCAGTAGGGTTTGTAGTGGTAGATGCCGCCACTGATGATGGATTGACAGGCTGATTAGGGCTGCCATTATCCTTATTCTCCTCCATGACTGCTTCTTTGTGTGAAGTGGACTAAGTCGACCCCCTTTTAGATGGTGACCCTTGCTAAGCACCCAACGCATTTAGCCAATCTCCATATTGACATACAACCTCATTCCATTTTTCGATGCAGCATGATGACTTGCACGATGTCGAATGTCATGTCCTAATAAACCACAATAGTGAAAGAATATCAAGAGCCTTTCATACTTGAATGTAACCCAAGTACAACCCCCATCTGACCCTGCAACATAACCCCCTCTCTAGATTGGTTTTGAGATTAGAAGAGATACTTTGACTATCATAAAAAGACTTTGAGCCTTTTGTTTTTGCCTCTTCTCAACTTCTTCCACCACTCACATCCTGCTTCCTACTTTCATTGCTACCTTGGGAGAAAACATATCAAAGGGCGCCCCCCAGATCTGGACCCATAGAGACGTCGATTTAAACTTCACATTGCTTGCCATCATTCCTTTTTTCCACCTACGCAACATGAGCGCCTGGTTGTCAAAAGTCCACGGACCTTCCCTCAAAACCCTCTCCATATCAAATTTAGTTTGAAATTTTAATTGAAATAGATTTGATCCCACCTCTATAATTTGGACCCCTTCATCAAGACCCCATGCTTTCCTCAAAGTATTTTGTGTTGCTCTTTTATAGAAAGGTTTGCACATAAGAAACTTTCCAATCAGACTCTGACTACAAGTCTTTATCTCATCCTTACAACGTTCGTTTGACACCGTGATCATTTCTTCTTCTTCTATGGTTAACTTCATATTCTCTAAATTGTTTATCACATCGATTGCCATGATAACATGGAAAAGGAAAAAGGAAAATGAAAACCCTTAGGATTGTCCTAAGGGAGAGAAAAGACTCGTTGAACGAGAGAGAGAACTCCTACGTAGAGGAGAAATTTAACCGTCATACAAAATTTTTCAGATAGAAGTGTTTAAGAGAATTATTTGAGTTGGAATTTTTATTTTAAATGACTTGAATATAATAAAAATATGTATAATTGGAATAGTATTATTTAGTTTCCACTTTTTTATATAACAACAAATAATATTTTACCTAATTGAAAGTAATTTAAAAATCAAAGAAGTTAAGGTCATAAAGATGAATTGAGAAATATAAAATTGCCCATTAAATCTACTCCCACTAACACAACCTCCACACACACACACACAAAAGAAGCCAAAGTTGTTTTTTTAATTAAAAAAAATTGAATAAAAAAGCTTTTATATATATATATATATATATATATATATAAAAGAGGATTCTCCTCTTTTAACTAAACTTTTATGTGGTTAAAAAATACTCTTATTAATAAAGGGTAATTTCATTTAGAAATAGTGTCCCAAATGTCAAATAAAAAATTTTATTTTGAATTCAAAAAGAGAATTTCTAAAATTTAGAATTTTTTTCCATTCACGTTCAAAAAATAATTTACAGTTACTGCTTATTTTTAAAGTTTATCATTTTCGTTTGTTTGGAAAATATATATATAAAAGATCCTATATAGGATGCGCATAATGTGTGAAAAAGGCTAGTAGAATATAAAATCAAATATTTTTGTTTCTATTAATAAGTAAATTTGAAATAATTAGGTGTAATATGTTTTTTCAAATCTTAGAGGAATCTTCTTTAACCCATTAAGTGACCTTTTCAAATCCACAATACCAAATGTCTTTGATTGATAAAATCTTCAAAATTTATAACAACATGTGTTATTAAATTTATCAATTCATTTGATGAATCAAAGAAAATTAGTGAGCTAATCTAGCAAACAAAAGCTTTGAAAGACCTGCAAAAAAGAATTACACTATCGAAGGTCACCAGCATGGTGCCGACTTAAGTTTTTTCGATGCTTAATGTCAAACCCAAGATTGAACTCAAATGGCTAGAGTTAGCTTTTTTTCACTCATACTTTAGAATGGAGGGGTCTGGTATTTATATAGACTGGCTTCCATGATTTTTGCCACTTCCTTAGTGGGGGCATGATTGAATGTTTAGAGTTAATGGTAGTGAGATTCTTGGATTTTATGCCCATAACTTGAGAATGTGGGTTGCTGGGTGGATATCTCATGCCTGAAGTTTGGAGGTTTTCGTGATTGTACTTTCATCGGTATGCAATCGTTCAGGGGTGGACAAGTGGATGGAGGGTTCAGGCGACTCATGTTGAAGGCTTCCCATGATACTTGTTGGACGACTTAACATCTTTTTTTTTTGAGAAAAAAAAAAAAGGGGACTCGCGTGTGGCAGTCATTGTCCCATGCCCCATGGTACAGTTGGGTAAGCCCATGGGTACCACTAGCTCAAACTAGAGCTCGGAAACTCCGAACCCACACATACCCCAGGCTCTATTGGTTTCTGGGACTTCCAGAAATTACAATTACAGTCCTCGTGAGAACTCGAACCTGGGATGTAATGAAGTCTCGGCAGTCACCTACCAGTTGTACCACACCTGCTGGTGGTGGACGACTTAACATCTTAGTCCAATGAGCTTAGCTAGTTGGCTGGAAGGGCCTTGATGCTGGATGATGGAATTTTGAACGATTAAACAATTGTGTTTGATGAGTGGTGCATTTGGGCCGGAGGACCCTTGATGCTTGGTGATGTAACGAGGAGTTTTGGTTGTTAAGGGCGTCTTGGTCATTGTCTTAAGAATTATGGTCTGTTTGGATAGAGGAGGAGTGGAGGGAAGTAGAGTAGAGTTAACTAAAAATAAATTAATTTTGTACTAAATTTATTCTACTCTACTTCCTCTCTCTCCCCCTCAATCTAAATAGATTATTACATTAATCATTTATTTTAGAAAAATTTTTATAAAAATTGAAAAAGTTGTAAAAAAAATTAGTTACTTTTTTATATTATCATGAAAAGTTTCTTAAAATGATTTATGTTGTATGCCCTAAACATATACGATACTAAAAAAACTATTTTAAAATTCTCCTAATTTTAATTTGTCAAATCTAATCTCAATCAAAGAAAAGCAAACTCGTTATTAGTATGATATGACCACCTGAGCATCCAAAAGTCGCAAGTAGTTAGTTATATACAACTAAACATTTTTCAATCTTCTAATTCTTTTGCAAATACACAGCTTTTGCCTCCATAATACAAGTATATAAACACAGACAAGTCATATAAAAGTCGCCGTCAGGCGACAATACCCACTGAACAGTCCCTCACTTCTCTCTCCCATTATAAAACTCTTTTAAACCTTTATTAAAAATATGAGTTTCCACGGCAAACTTTGACACGCTCCTTTCCTTTGACGCGCCACCACCAACTACCACGCGCCACCATATCCTCACCTTTTGTCATCTTTCTCTTCTCTCAACTTTCCTTTCCTTTCTGATCTGAGAAAAAAGAGGGGTTTTAAAGGCTTGTATGAGTCTGTTTCCGTCGATGATAACAACAGAATGGGCGGAGTCACGTCGTCGATCGCGGCCAAGTTCGCTTTCTTCCCTCCGACCCCACCATCTTACACTCTGATCTCAGAAGACGACACGTCGTCGTTGGAAACTCAACCTGTTCGCTTCTCTATTCCTGAGGTTCCTAGGAAAAACAACGTGGAGGTACTCAAGCTTCGGACCAGAAAAGGCAACGATATCGTAGCTATTCATGTTAAGCATCACAAGCCTTCCGCTACTCTGCTTTACTCTCATGGAAATGCTGCTGATTTGGGTCAGATGTTTGAGCTTTTCGTTGAACTTAGCAATCGACTTCGTGTCAATCTCATGGGGTAAGACTACTTTTTGAGCTTAACTTTGGGTTTTTGAGGTTTAGTTTAGGGATATTTTATCTGGGTTTTTGGTATTTTTGTCACTGCCTTGAGTTTTGGTTGGGAATTATTGTGTCTAAAATTTGATGGGCGTTGCTTAGTATGGTGAAATTTTCATGACAGTGCAATTGGGTTTGTCTCCTTTCTCAAATTTTTTGTGTGATAGTGGTTTTGGATGTAATCAACGTTGTAAATGATTAATCTTTCTTTCCTATAGCACATAGTATGGTGTTTCGTGTGAAAGCTTAAGTCTGATGGTTCTGCTTTGATAAAAGGATTTTAGGAAGTTTCTAAATAAATGAATGTCACAAGAAAATGAGAACTTTAAAGGGCAAGAGTTAGATTAGGAAATGATTAATTTTGTTGTCAACAAGTATACTCATAGTATATCTGAGAACTGAAATAGAAAAATGATGATTTTGTTGGCAACTTTAGTTCATGGAGAGGGTGTATGATGGAATCCAGTGGCATGGCAGGGTACATGTTATAATTAAAATTAAGGATGTCTAGGCATATTGTCAATTTGTCGAGATCATTGAATGTTCTTCCTCATATAACAGGATGTGTCTTCCGATTGCTGAAAATTAGGTAAAAAACTATATCTGTTCCACTGAGACGATAGATGCCCAACTTGAAGAATGAAGAGATGCTTTCATTGAGTTTTGTGATAGTCATCAAGAATAGGTAGTCAAAGAAAAATAACTATAGGAACTTTATGGGTTTCAGATATTGACTGGATCAGGATTCTTTCCATTTGTCTTAAAATGGAGAGGATGTTTTCATGAATCTAAAGGAGTGCACAGTACAATGTGCTATGTCATTTAAAATTCCATTCCACCACATCAGGTATGATAACTAAAGTTAAAATTCCAATATGAAGCTGTAAATGCTTCTACTTGGTCAAGATGCGCATTCAAATACTTCACAACCTGAAGAATTGCCTCCCAGTGTGGATGACGAGGATCTGTCATAAATTGGCCTACAACACTCACTTCAAAGGATATGGAAAGTAATGGCGAGATAATTCAACTTGCCAACCATGTGACAATATTTTCAGGATTTGATAATAACTTCCTTTGATTCACTCGCAATTTAACATTGGGATTTGTAGGAGTTTCTACAGGTTTAGAACTTGACAGTCTAGTTTATCCCAAAATATCCAACACATATTTCCACTGCTAAAACTAATTCTTTCCTTAGATCAGGCTAACTCAATTCCCTAGAAGTAATTTAGGTTGCGTAGATCCTTAGCCCAAGAAATAATGTAGGTTTCCTAGATCCTTAGTTCAAAATGAACTTTGGATGAACTCCTTTAACTCCTGTGTCCCCTTCTTATTATTACTAGTGAGAATTATATCATCAATGTAGACTTTTAATACAATCTTTTTGTTCTTAAAAGTAAAAGAGAAGATTGAATGATCGGACTGGCAACGGTGAAGTCCAACCCTGATTACCGTATCACTAAAGTTAACAAACCAAGTTCAAGGAGGCTGGTTAAGGCCATAGACAGCTTTACGTAATCTGCACACCTTATTAGATTCCTCCTGAGCAAAAAACCCCAGTGGCTGCTTCATGTATATTTCACCCGCAAATCACTATGTAAAAAGGCATTTTTAAAACCCAACTAAAACAATGCCCAACCAAGATTAGCACCCAAGGATATTAGAAACTGAATTGAAGAAATTTTAGCAACGGGAGAAAATGACTATGAATCATCCACCCCAAGTCTGAGTATAACCCTTGGTAACTAGGCACGCTTTCAGGTGCTCAATGGAACCATATAGCAAATACTTCATAGTATCTACCCAGTCATTGGAGTGTTGGGGGGCTTATTTCATTGCATGATGGTGGTTGTCGGACATATGGTTACAAGATTGGTTGGTTGCGGGCAATGTGTGATGCCATAGTTGGCTGAAGAATGCTAAAGTTGGCCGTGGAAGGGATTTTTTATTTTTTGGCTTTGATACTATGTTAATTCTTGAAAAGTGTGTTTGTTTGGGTTAAATTAAATTATGCTACACATATGCTTAATATTTATACTAATAGGTTTAGTACAAATACTACTCCTAATAGATTACATGATTTATACATCTACTATAGATAAGATAGTGCCTCTTTATTGATAACTTTTGATACTTATGAAAAAAATAGAAAATAAACGAGGTGGTTTGCATATAACCCCAATTCAACATGTTCGTACGTCTTATCAAAAAAGAAAAAAAAATGTTCGTACATATGTATGTATAAGAACGCATATCTGCATATGTATATGTAAGTATACATATTTGTTGAATTACATCTAATGAAATAATGGTCAACTCATGATCTTCTACTACCAAGTCTTAGCACCCTAATCTATCATTAATATTTGACACTAGTACAGTGTTAACAGTACGCCTTTTGGTGTTTTCATCTTTGTGTCTATGCTATATAAAGCTGGAATAAAATTTTCTGGTAGCATGGCCATATGGTGCGTTGATGCCTCGCAGCACGGTATCAACATGGTGCATTTAATATTAATGACATCAGTAATAGAAAAGAAAATCCTATTTTTTTATTAGATATAATTAATCAATATTAATGACATCAGTAATATGACACCCATTATTAGGTTGAAATAATAACAGTTACTTCAATATTTATATCTTTCTTCTAGTTCTCTCATAGTCAAATCTATAGTATAAAAAAAAAGTTGTACCCAGTGCACAAATCTCTTGCATTTTGCGAGGTCTAGGAGAGGTCATGGTAAGCAGTAAGTAGGCTTACCTTCATGTTTTTTTTTTTTTTTGAAGAGGCTGATTCCTGGACAGTCAATTCTACAATATAGTTTTTTTTTTTTAAAAAAAAAAAAAAAAAATTATTTTCAGAAATTTGAATTTACTTGAATTCCTGTGCATCACATGGGCAAAGAAGTAGGAGAAGTAGGAAACTGCTCAAATTCTGTTTTGACCGAGGATGTGGTATTTATTTGTATTTCTGTTCATGTCTGGTTTTGTCAGTACTCTCTTTTGGCTGGTGTTAACGACATTCATTTCATAAAGTTTCATTATGTGAGAACTATGCACATTTGATTTTGTTTTCTTCTCAACAGTGCATGTTTGCATCATATCCAAGTGTTCTGTCTGGTTTTTTATTTTTATTTTTAAATGATATGGAGAAAAAATTTCATTTTTGTTAGAGCTAAATAAGCATGAAGATACAGATAAATATCCCTTCTATTAATTAAAGAATCTGAAAGTAAAATAGAAGTAGTGAAGTACACTACTTTTTGATACTAGTATATCTTTCTACAACTCTGATATTATAATCACCATTGGATTAATTTAGTGACCCTTGCTTCTTTGTTTTGTGCAGGTATGATTACTCTGGTTATGGACAATCAACTGGAAAGGTTGGATGCGTAGCTTCACTAATACTAGTTTGATGGATTATTTGCTTTTATCAAATCTTGCTAGTCTATAATTTTTTGTAGGTGTCTGTTTATTAGAGCACTTAGATATCCTGATTTTTGTTCAAAATAAAAACTCTGAACTAAGTGTTAGGTTTTGTACCTTTTTGGCAGTGTTAGACTTCTATTTTGATGAATCTAAACAAATAAATAGGAAAGATTGAAACTCAAGTTTTGAGTAGGCTGAATTTTAGAAGTCATGTGACAAGCATTTCTGACATTAACAATACAGGCTGACCAATCCTAGATTCCCAGACATGCATACATATGTGATCTATAACAATTATGTCATATAAAAAGTATATTGACGCTCCATTTGTTTAATCAGAAATTCCTGCGTTTTTTTGGTTTTTGGTATGTGGAAAATGAAAGTCAACAGAAAAAATATTTTGTGGTCAATGGAAAACATACCCACTAGAAGGGTAACTTCTCTCTCTTAGCTCTTTCTCTCCACTGGTTGATTGTTGATCGACTGTAGACTGGCTATGACTGACTTTTTTTTTTCTTCCAAATGACTTTCTTTGATAAAAAAATCTAATTTTTCTACTTATTCCAAATTTAGGATGTGTTTTTCCAATTTGAGGCTCCCAAATAGCCCAAAAATAGAAAAGTTTTTCCTATTTGGGATCTGTTTTGTGAATGAAAGTTTTTGTTCTTATAATTACTTGGAATTATAAGAAATATTAAGGATTTTTTATGCTAGTCAAACAATAGAAAAATGTTTTCTAGCTCATTTTCAGTGTCTTAACCAAAAACAGGAAAACTAGTTAGTTTTAAAGAAAACTAGTCATTTTCCACAAAAAAAAAAAGTTTTTTATTTTTATTTTTTATCAAAACAAATGAGGTGTTAATGTGTATTATGTAATGTTGGTTCAAGTGTAGTATGAAACTAGGACCCTACCTGCCACACTTTTTAACCTCTTCAACGAATTCCCAGGGACATGTAAGAAGTATGACCTTGACATGTACTTAGAAATTTGTTGAAACTACTGTGTACTTGTACATTTTAACTTGTGCTGACTAAATATATCTTGATTTGAATTTTTGGGTCTAACGCATCTGTCTCAAATTGTATTCAGATAAAATCATTCATTCATTTGTTCTTTTGTTCTCTTGGATTTTTTTTTTTTTTTTTAATAAATTATTAGGCTACCAAATGGGAGGTAGTTTAACTGACACCTCCCATGGGTTGAACCCAAGACCTTCCTACCAATGCATTACATGGGTTTCGAATAGAAGTTTTTCATCTATATATTTGTTCAATTTTCTGTTCTTTCTGGTCCATGAATACATAACTAACTCATTTACCAATCATGAATATACTAAAGTCTTTTGAGATGTTTCTAATATGTGAATAATGGGTCTTTAAGTATTACTGCATGTATGATTAAAAGCATTCTCCCAAGTTCTTTCAGAAAGGATGTAGCTTGTCATCATTATGCATTTTTTTATTGGTATATTCCATTTTCACAGAAAAGAAGCCACATGGATAATTTATATTTCTCCGAATAATAATTGCTTCATATTTCGAGGAGATCAATTATCAAAAAATCTAAATTCCTAAGTGTTAATGTTAATGTCAAATTAAGTTTATGGGCTATTTCACTTATAAAAGAAAAAGGTTTATGGGCTATTTCACCTGCCTAAGGAGAAAACATATTACCTGTGACGATTATGCTGTTAGAATTAATTGCACACAAAGGCATACCAGCACTTGTAAAAATTCTTATGAACATGATGATAACTTGAAATCCTTTTTTGGCTGACAATTCATATGATACTGCATATCAAATATTCTGTGATTAATACCTCAATTTTTGGCAGTGAAAGGGTGAGTTAAGTATTTGTTTAGCACTAACTAGGGCCAGCACCTAAGCAATATCTAGATCCTTTGGTTGTTGAGGCAAAAAGGTAGACTGCAGTTTGATGCATCATAATATATATATTATTCTATGGGGATCTCATTATTAACATTAATTGCTTGGCAGATACTGTGCTTGAATGACCCTGGATCAGCACATATTTCAGAGATTTTTTATGGAAATTGTTATTTTCCTTGATGGTCATAATCTAACAATCACTCCTTTTCTTTTGAAACAGCCATCTGAATGTAATACGTATGCTGATATTGATGCAGCATATAAATGCCTTAAGGAGCAGTATGATGTTAAAGATGAACAATTAATATTGTATGGTCAATCTGTTGGTAGCGGCCCCACCCTTGATCTTGCTTCAAGAATACCAAACTTGAGAGGAGTGGTTTTACATAGCCCAATTTTGTCTGGGCTGAGAGTACTGTACCCAGTCAAAAGAACATTCTGGTTTGATATTTTTAAGGTATTTTCATACCATTGATTCTATTCCTCATGCCGTTCCATTTGGTAGACGGACTAATGTAATTTATTTTTCCTTTCAGAATATTGACAAAATTGGCATGGTGAACTGTCCTGTTCTTGTTATACATGTAAGTCATATTTACTTCAAATTTCATTTTCATTCTCTTTTTGCGCTTCATCATGACAGCCATATTCTTCTTGATCTCTTTGAGCGTGGGTGGGTGCATGTGGCTGGATGCAAGTATTGGATTATATCTATGGACCTTGTTGGTTTTGGTAACTTAACTAAAATTAAATGATAGGACAAAGTTTCTTTACAAACTAATTTGGAGAGAAACACTTCAAACTCCCACTAAAAAATTAACGTGGCTGTATATTTTGAAAATATAATCGTTAGATTGCATATTTTTTATATTATTAACATGCTTTTCAAATTTCACTCAAATTGGATGTTAATTACTATTCAATCCAAAAATGTATTTTTTATGCATAATTTAAGGTTACAAAAACTTGAAATTTAAATATTTAATTGATGACATAACTATTGATTTTTTATTTTTTTGAAAATTTTCAAGCATGGAGGATATAATAAGAAAATGCAATCTAACTGTGGATAATGACCCTAGGAAAAGGGTTAGCCACATCAACACTATACTTTAAAAAGACTCATCACAATTGAAGTTTCTTGTAGTTGTTAATAAAGCCTAAATCTACTTAGTAAATGGCAGATATGGGACTTCATCACTCCTACACAACACACACTTAGACAATATCCAAATCAGATTTGGGCATCACATGATATTTCTTTGGTATTAGAATGCTTTCTTAGTCAGATAAGGAATTTAGAGATAGCATGTGCTAATCCTTAAAGAGAACAAATTGTAGGAACTCTTTAACCGTATTTGTGAGAAGTTTGACATGGGATGAAACTTTCCTCCTGAGTTGTGAATGAACTATATTAGTTAGAGTCTGAATCAATGAAAAATAATAACGGTTTAAATCCATCTGAATCTGCCAAGCTTTTCACAGATGTATTGAGCTAATAAATGGACCCTTTATGATTCTTTTATCATGTGGGAGGAGAATCATTTTTCATCATAAATCAAGCACGAAGGACATTTCTAGAGGACTACGCCTAGGAGAGACTCTATCCCCTGTTTTTTGTTATTATTAATTTATTATGGAGGCCTTTAATGTAATGATGGAAAAAGCAATAGAAGGAAGATATTTATTTGGTTTTACAGTGGCGACTTGGGCAGTAATTTATTGATGATTTCTCATATACTCTTTGTGGATGACAAATTGATGGTGAGGCTAACCTTAATCAGATTTGTATTTAAAGTTTGGCTTTATTTGGATTGAAGCTGTCTCTGGTCTAAAGGTTAACTTGGGCTAGTCAGAGTTGGTACCAGTTGGAGATGTGCATCATTTGGAATAGTTGGCGGATATTATGGGGTATGAAGTGTCGTATATGCCAACGGAATATCTAGACCTTCCTTTGGGTGCTAAATTCAAAGCAAAGATCATTAGGAATACCATATTGGAGAAGATGGAAAGAAGACAGGCAGGAAGGAAGCGACTTTATCTCTTAGAACGGAGTTAGGATTACCTTAATCAAAAGCACTCTTTCAAGCTTACCCACTAATAGATGTGGCACATCACATTGAAAATTTACGGTGAGATTTTTTATGAAGACTGTTAATTGAGGACTCCAAATTCCATTTAATTAAATGGAATAAAACATGTGAGCCCCTTCTAAGTGGAGGATTGTCCATCGGGGGAACCTGAATTGTTTAATCAAGATCTTTTGGAAAGTTGTTGTGGAGATTTGGCATGGAGAGAGAGGTTTTGTGGAGGAGGGTAATAGAGAAGAAATATGGGAGTTTGTGGGGCGGATGGTCTACTACTGTTTTTAATGGCTCTCACAGTGTTAGTCTATGTAAATACATAAAGAGAGATTGGGAAAACTTTTTGTGTTTCATTAAGTGTGGAGTGGGTGACAGGATCAAACTTAAATTTTGATAAGATAAATGGTGCGGAGATATCCCTTTAAGGAGGCTTTCCTGAAACTGTTTTGCCTGACAAGGAATAGGGAAGCTTCAGTAGCAGATTGTATGCAATTTTGTAATGACACTGTATATTGGCCTTTGAATTTTATTGGAACAGCTCTAGACTGGGAGTTGGGAGTCCTTATTGTCTTTCTTGGACTTAATTTACCCTACTTCAGTGAGAGATAGTGGAAAGGATAAGCTTTATTGGACCCCATCTAAACAAAGGGGTTTGAGGTCTAATTCTACTACAAAGCTTTTAGTTCCTAAAGGAGAGGTGATTTTTCCCTTGAAAAGAATTTGAAAACCTAAGGTTTTTGCAAGAGTTGTGTTCTTATGTGGACTGCAGCATTGAGGAGAATCTTAACAATAGAAAAATTGAGGAAAATAAATATAATTGTGCTAGCTTGGTGTTGTACATGCAAAAGGAATGGGGAGATAGTTGTATTATCATCATAGAGTTGTGGCATATGGCTTTTAGCATGTTTGGGGTTCGGGGGGTTATG
The DNA here is from genome assembly GCF_932294415.1 of Quercus robur. Lineage (NCBI taxonomy): Eukaryota > Viridiplantae > Streptophyta > Magnoliopsida > Fagales > Fagaceae > Quercus > Quercus robur. The sequence continues at coordinate 49,633,473 of NC_065535.1, forward strand.
CCTACAGGAGTAATAGATTTGTTAACATGTTGACAAGGCAGTTTTGGTTAACAGAGGTGCACAGAAATTTGGAAGGCGATTCCTTACTGTTTATTGTGAGTGGACTATTAAATCTGAAATTGATGCTTTGATCCTAGTTTGAATGGATGATTACGTCAGGATTATTTTCTTTTTCCAACTTATTAAATTCTTTTGATGTTTTCAATTTTGAAGTTTAATTGTGGGTGCACCTATTGTATAATTCCTGTGTACTTGGGCTATGCCTTTTTATTTTGGAAATTTGGGCTATGCCTTTTTTGTCTTAATTAAATTTGTTATTTATCCAAAAAAAAAGCTTAATTCAATTCATCATGTTCATGCCAAGGTTTGTCCGGGATAGCTTTTTAAATGTGGTTTTGTTCCCCCAAGTGATCACATTGCCCTCTACTCCTTGCCCTTTCCAGTAGAAACATTCCAAAATCCTATTATCTTTTTCCCTAAGTTCTCTTACAGAAATTTATAATAAACATATTATGTTCCCTGTTCAGGGGACTTCTGATGAAGTTGTGGATTGGTCCCATGGGAAGCAGCTTTGGGAGCTTTGCAAGGAAAAGTATGAACCCTTGTGGTTAAGTGGAGGTGGACATTGCAATCTTGAGCTTTACCCAGAGTTCATTAAAGAACTAAAGAAATATGTACAGACCATTAGCAAATCAAAAGCAACCACAAATGGTTCTAAAAAACCTACAGTAGAATCTGATAATCAGAGCAAAGCATCTGAAACTGGAACTGCAGATACATTTGAATTAAGTTCAGATGTTCCAGAAGTTTCTAGAAACAGTTTAGATAGCCGACTTGAGAAGTCCAGAAAATCAAACAAGCCTGAAAAGTCTCGTATGAGCACTGACCGTGTTGACAGGTTTAGACGAAGAAAGGGCTTAGTCTGGTGATTAATTTACACAGCATTTCAATAAGTTATGTGCTAATATCTACTTGAGAAGGTAAATCTATTCACCCCAGCTTATGTAATGATGTGATCCTAGATGGAATATATCCAGTTGAGTGTGTTCCTTCACGTAATTATTTTTTCTTTATCTGTATGTATGCTCAAAGATTGAGAGGAATCTAGCATTTTTTATTTCTTCTCATCTTTTGTAAAATCAACAGCCTTACGCAGTTTTAGCTATTTTCTTTCTTTAGTCTCTTAAGTTGATATTCTAATTGTATGTATTCTATTACAGCATTATCAAACTCAAAATTCATGTAGTTTCAGATATTTTGCCTTCTTTAGTACCCGTTTGGGAGGGCTTTTTAAAATTGCACTTACGTTGAGGGAACTGGAAATCCACCGGTGGTGTTATACTATTATCGCTTTTGGTGGGGGTTGGGCTTGTTTTGAAGTTGTCAGTATTATTTATTTATTTTTGAATAAGTCGCCGATAGGATTGTGTGATTCGTGTCATAGGATTCAGGGATTGTTAAGCGTTAACGCTGGTTCAGCTGCACCTGGCTATTCAAAGTGTCGGTGAATGAAATTTGCCAGGTATCTGTGGAGTCAATGTGGCAGGACTGAAAAGAGCAAGTATTTTGTGCATCCATTTTATGCAATAGATGTGAACAATAATTTCTCGGGCTACAACAGCTCACAAACACTTGGTTATTTCATGCTTCTTCAATTCAAGTGCTTAGTTATGCATACATGCCGTTTTGCTGTGTCATGCATATTCTTTTCTAGGTTATTTAGTTCAGGCTCCGGTTGTGTGAGTTAAGTAAGAGCTTTCTGCGGAGGCTATGGTTTGCTATAACTCAGGTCACCCCATACCATATATCTTGAATCTCAATTCATTGCATCATCGCTGGCACAAGGTTTGGATTTCCAGCCTTATTTTATTTTATTTTATTTTTTCTTGAAGAATAGTGAAGTTAGGTTTGCATTTCATGAAATCATGCTTTGGTTTCCTAAAGAATTGTAGGTTTGTACATGCAAAGTTGTCAAAATCAAAATTCTATGAGGATCGCAGGAGGTAGGTAGGATCATGGATTATAGAATCGTAAGATCTTACTTGTTTTCAGATTTAAAGCAAAAACCACATTAATAGTGACTTTGTATGTTGAATAATTATATAAATTATAAATTCTTCCATAAAAAAAATAAGGATTTTGATCATATGATGTAATTTGCATGTTCTACATCGCTACGTCTATACTATACTAACGAAACAAATATATTTAAGTTTTGAAGTAATGTATTTAAAAAGTTCAATGAATGTTTAATTAAAAATCAACCAAGTACCAAAATACTAGCACACTTTTTCCTTCAGTAGTAGCTCTTGAACCTTCATCATCACCTAACAATCCAATGATACAATAGTGATCACACATTAACACTATACATATGTAACTTTTTTTTTTTTAATTAATAAAAAAAAAAAATCTATAAAGGAAGGCTTTAGAATTGTAACTTCATCATCTTCAGCAAAACCTGTACCGTCATCTTTTGGTTGATACCCTTTGCTAACCACTCATCATCCGAAGACAAGTTCTTCAAACCAATTTCTTCTTTTGCACTTGATGGTTTAGGTATTTTCTCTTTTTTCTTCAAGTTTTACATAACAAATACAAACTCATTTATTTTTTTTCTTTGTTTTGGTTTAAACGAATTTCTCCTTTTTGAGTGTACTTAAAGTTGTACCAATTTTAATAGAGAATTGTCAACTGAGAGGAACTGAAGTCATTTGGTCTTATTATTCCAAATGTACTCCAATTACTTTCACAACCTGAAAAGCTACATGTGAAGCTCAATATTCTTAAAGCAAAATTTTTCAATTCAAGAAAGTCATCTCTATGTGAGTCCCACCAATTAGTTGATACATTTATGAAGTACAATGTCTTAGTCTTGAGATTACAATTTACAATTTATAAGGATGAACTTAAAAAAAAAAAAAAAAACTAATTTTTATGTTTTGGTAGAATTGGTAGGATCCTATACAATTATACACGATCTTACATATGATCCTACAATTTTTACGATTCTTGTGCGATTTTAAACGTTTTGATGAGGTGAGAGCGTAAAATCGTGTGATCTTACGATCCAGATCACGATTTTGACAACCATGTGTATAAATATATCACGTGATAGGCACTCCTTTAGATATGTTGGGTATTATAGCTATGAAGGAGAGGATAATGAAGTGATGGAGGACCATGACAATAACCCTTGAAGACATATAAGAAGTGTCCTTGACTTTTAATTAGTTTTATATGTTAAGGGGAATTTGGTAGTTTTTTTGTTATTTTTAGGGATAGGTTGTACTAATAGTTCATTGGGTGATATTACTTGAGTTTAGTTATTTAGTTTTTGCTTAGTTGTAAAGCCAAGTAGTCCTAGTACAAGTATAATTAGGAGTTTCAAGAAGTCATGTTTTAGTCTATTATATTATTGGGCTAATTACACTTTCCTTTCTTGAGATTTTAAGAAATGACACTCTACCCCAAACTTGAAGGAAAAAAAATACTTTCCCCCCTTTGACATCTGATTGATTAAACTTTGTTAAATTAATATTAAAAATGTTGTGTATTAACCTATCCTTTATTTAAGGTCAGATTTCCAAAACTGTCTTATTTAATAATTAAAATTCATTGTTTTAAAGTCTATTTTAAAATATTAAGTATGAATTTTACTTTTCTTTTTCCTCTTTTCAGTTGATTATGGAGAAATTTGCCGTTGCAACTTACAAGTGTTTTGGTATTTGATAAATTTTGCATTTTATTTTAAATTTATCAATTATTTTTTTTTATTATCCGTGGTTAAACTTTTGTAAAGAGATTTTTATTAAAAAAAAAATTAGAATATTCCATTACTAATATAAACAAGGAGGGGTGAGGAGTGTTAATTTCTTCAAACCTTAAGGGAAATGAGTGTTTTTTTTTTCCTTCAAGCTTGAGATAGAATGTCATTCCCCTAAACCTTAAGGAAGAGGAGTGTAATTACTCTATATTATTTAAAGGGATGTAATTCTTTCTATTGAGGAGAAAAATAAGTTCTCATATTTTTATAGAAGCTATGAAGCTTGTTCGAGGTTTGTGTGATGTCACCTTTTCCGATGTATGATGCCAAGGGAATCCTAGGTGTGATGCCTAGAAATTTATTTTCTTTTTCTTTTTTGATCTAAATTTCCAGCAACTTAATCATTGCAAATAAAGTTGATTTGTCACCCTATAATCCAAAATTGCAAAACCCTAAAGAATCCATCCATCAAATAACCTCGAATAATCCTTAAACAACCCTTGATAACTATATTACTATTCACAGATTACTGTTCATAGCGTAGGAACAACAACTCAAATCTTGGGGTTTATCCTTTGTTTCAACCCCAAATCCTATGGACGCCCCCAAAAATCAAATTTTTTGGTGGTGTCGCACATATAGAGGGCGTTTGGGCTAGACGTTTTCTTGCTGATGCGCGTTTGCGTTTTCCGCGTGGGACCCACGCTACAGTAACACAGCAAACACCTCCCTTTTTTTTTTTTTTTGTTTTCTCGCGTTTCAAGAGTGAACAGTTACTGTGCAGCCGTATATGTGGACTTTTCCAGTGTGAACAGTGCATTTGTGCACTGTTTACGGACCCACAAATTCCACTTTTCACAATTTTTTTATTAAAAATGGGTCCTACGGTACTATTCACATATTTAAAAAATATTTCGCTACAGTGTTTTCAATTTCAGTTTTCAATTTCAGCAAAAATAAGCTCAATCCAAACGGACCCTAGGTCCTTAGTGATGTAATTCTTTGTGTGCTTGTGTCTCTAGGGTGAGGGGTGTGTGTGTGTGTGTAAGTCCCTTTTTCTTATTTTTATTTTAGGAGTCTCCACCAACCATTGGTTTTGTATTAGGTGTGATTGGTCACCTAGGAGTCTAATTCATTTTAAGCTAACTAATTAGCTAAATCAATTTTAAGGGTTTATTAATTAAGGTAAACCAAAAGTCTCGAATCAAAGATCTTGGACTTGGAAGTTCAGTTACATGTGTGAAAGGTGTTAGGCACCCCACAACGTCTATCCAAAGCATAGTACCCCATTTTAATTTATTTCAAACATTATCTTTTTAGTGAAGAAATTAGATACTTGGCATTTTGATTTTGAAAAAAAGTTTGGTTCAAACAATATATATATATTGCATGGCATTGAACCATAGGCACAAATCCTTAAATATGCAATCCTAAGGAAAGTTTTAAACAACAATGCATGGCAAGTTTGAAAACATTTATTATATTTTATTTTTGAAAAGGGAAGTTTTGGAAAGAAAAACATTTTTTTTGAAGATAAATTTTGTTGTTTTGAAAAAAAGGAAGTTTTTTGAAAAGCTACTTTCATCATTTTGTTTTTTTTTTTTTGAAAGAAAAGATTCCTTTTGAACAAGAAAAATTTTGAAACAGAAAACAAATCTCATTTTTTGAAAAAAAAAAGAAAAGAAAAGGGATTTGGAAAGAGTTTTTTTTTTTTTTTTTTTTTTTTTTTTTTTTTTTTTTTAAGAAAGAGACCATTTTTTTAGGAGAACCTGAAAATGTTGGGACATTTGAAGCCTTCTAAAAATCATTTCGAAAAAAAAAACTTGGAAATTACACTTTGCCCACTTGAGGTCTGTTCGAAAAACACTTTGCCTACTTGTGATTTAAAAATTGACACTTTACCCATTTGAGATAAGTTTCATTTGTCTCCCGTTACCCACCTATGTTAAAAATAGAGATAAATTTGTATTTTTGTTACCCTTTTATATTTCTCTCCTCTCAAAACATTAAAAATAAAAAAATAAAAAAATCAAGAAATAAGATCTAAAAGCTAAAAGGCTGTTTGGATTGCCAATTCTCATCACTCAATTCTCAGTTTCCATAACTCAATTCTCAAAAATGGTGGGACCCATCTCAATTCTAAAAAAAAAAGTTTGTTTGGCAAGCCATAACTCAGTTTCCAATTTTTTGTTTCCATCACTCAATTCTCTGATTTTTGAGTTATGAGTTATGGAAACTGAAAACACCTTTTGGCTGTTTTCAGTTTCCATAACTCATAACTCAATGACATTTTTGTAATTAAACACACATGAGGGACCCACTCAGCCGCACCTTTTGACCAACTGACTTTTTTTTTCTTCTTCTTTCTCACTGGTTCGGTCTTCACTGGTTTTTTTTTTTTTTTTTTTTTTTTTTTTTTTTTTTTTTTTTTTTTTTTTTTTTTTTTTTTTTTTTTCCACTGGGTTCGGTCTTCTTCACTGGGTTTCTTTGCTTTCTTCTTCACTAGGTTCGGTCTTCTTCACTGGGTTTCTTTTTTTTTTTTTTTTTTCCTTTCTTCTTCACTGGGTTCGGTTTTCTTCACTGGATTTCTTTTTTTGTTTTTTTCTTTTTTTTTTTTTCCCTTTATTCTTCATTGGGTTTCTTTTTTTTTTTTTTTTTTTTTTTTTTTTTTTCACTGGGTTCGGGTTTCTGGGTACTGAAAAAAAAAAGAAAAAAAAAAGCTGCACCGTGACAGGCATGGACCCCCCCAAATAGTGTGAAAAATAGTGAGTGATGGAAACTGAGTGATGAAGGCAAACGGATGTGAAAAATTGAGTGATGAGTGATGAGTGATGAGTGATGAGTGATGGAATTTTTTTTTTTTTTTTTTTGGTGAAAAAAGAGCTTCATTACAAACTAAGCAGCAACAATACAAGCAGAACATACCCTATTACAAAACAACCCATTAAGGTCATCCTCAAAAACATCTATAAGGTCCACAGGCGGACTATCAAAGGTAGAAAAATCAGCATCAAGACAAAAGCTTAATCTAGCAAGACTATCCACACACCTATTCGCTTGACGGAAGCAATGCTTAATACAAAACTGTGGAATGCGAGAAATCAATAACTTGCAATCATTCAACAAAGGCGATATGACATTATTCACATAAGAAGGATTATCTAAGGCATCCACAATAGATTTGGCATCAAGTTCAACTTCAAGAGCATTAATGTTAAGGTTGCTGCATAAAAGAAGACCCTCCCTTAAACCCCATAGCTCAGCGGCAAAACTATTGGTCATGCCAATACTCCTACTAAAACCCATAACCCACCTACCTGCATCATCTCTAATCACCCCTCCACAGCCTGCCAAACCTGTGTTACCATAATAAGAGCCATCTATGTTGAGCTTCCACCATCCTTGAAGTGGCTTCTCCCACCTAATCCTCCATAAAACTTTCCAGGTCAGCAGCCTTGGAGAAGAAAGGCAATGAAAGAATTCCACTACTTGGTTTACAATCACCAAATCAAGCTTCGGATTCCTACATTTGCCATTGAAGACTGCATTATTTCTACTCTTCCAGACATTCCACACAGCAAAAGGAAAAACAACATTCCAAGGAGGTTGAGAAGCACCTAAACTGTGCTTAAATTTACTATTTAACATCAGCCAATCTTGAAGGTTGCTCCTCCAAAAGGCTTGATTAGAGGGTAACACCCCTAACTGATTCCACAGGCCTCTTAAAAGAGGGCAATCTCTCAGGGCATGTAAAATGCTTTCAGCTCCTTCCTGGCATAAAGGGCAAGTAATATCAAGACTAACACCCCTCTTCTCAAGGCAAACCTTAACTCCAATGTTGTTATGGGCACACTTCCAAAGAAAACTTCCTAATCCTTGGAAGAGTATTCACTTTCCAAATCCAACGAGCTGGAAAAAGATCTATCCCTTCATCCCCCATGGCAATCCTATAAGCACTCTTCAAGTCAAAAGTGCCTTTAGGAGACCCCGACCAAGCCAACTTATCAACACCTCTACTCAACAAATTCACTGGGGTTGCTTGAATCAACCTTCTAACCTCAACAGGAAGTTCAAAAGGAATCTTCCCCCAATCCCAACCAGTGTCTATCATAAAATCTTTAACTTCTAACTGGCTAGCCTCTCTCATGATAGGACCCTAAATCAAACATCTAAGAGAACCTCCATTAGTCCAATTGCTCTGCCACACATTAAGCCCACTATCCCTACCAACCATCCACCTGCTACCCTTATTGAAAGTGTCCATACCTTTCTTCATCGCAGCCCAAATGTGAGAGCAAGGAAGCCTGTTAGCATTGGTAGCAACTCTTCTTCTCGGATTACAATATTTCATATTCAAAACTCTAGCCCAAGGGGCCTCCTTTTCAGTATGGAACCTCCAATTAAGCTTAGAAAGGAGAGCTATATTCTTCCCCTTTGCAGATTGCAACCCAAGTCCCCTTCCTCCTTAGACATTATCACCTTATCCCAACCAACCTAGTGAATCTTCTTGGCAGCCTCAGAAGAACCCCATAGGAAATTTCGATTCAATCTATCTAACCCATTCAAAATTCTACCAGGCAAAAAGTTACACTGCATAACATATGAAGGAACAGCAGCTAAAGAGGCTTGAATGAGAACATTCCGCCCCGCCAAAGAGAGCATGTTAGCCTTCCAACCCGAAAGCTTTTGTTTTGCTCTATCAAGGATGAAATTGTACTCCTGAGTAGAAGAACCAGGATGCTTGAGAGGGAATCCAAGATACTTCCCCAAGAAAGGAGTGGAAGCAAACCCAAGAATGTCACAAAGAGATTCCCTTGTGTCACGGTCTACATTAGGAGAGAAATACACCCTCGACTTAGCTTCACTTACTGATTGCCCAGATAACTCACAAAAATCATCAAGAACATCTCTAATGGCGGCGCAATTAACCCAATCTTCCTTAGCAAAAAGGATGAGGTCATCCGTAAAAAAAAGATGAGAGAATTCAGGACCACTTTGAGAGGCTTTAACTGGCTGCCATGTCTTCATATTGCACTTCTCTTCTATTAACTGACCAAGAAAATCCATGCAAATGATGAAAAGATACGGAGAGAGCGGATCACCCTGCCTTATCCCTCTAGAAGGAAGAATCGGCTCCAAAACTTCCCCATTAAACAATATGGAAGTGGAGACTGTCGACACACAACTCATTATAACATCTATGAGCTGTGTGGGAAGGTTAATCCTAATAAGCATGTTCCGAATAAACCCCCACTCAAGCTTGTCATACGCCTTCTCCAAATCTATCTTTAAGGCCATGTACCCCGTCTTCCCTTTCTTTTTCCTAAGGGAATGAATTATCTCTTGGGCAATGATGACATTATCAATACCCTTTCTACCCGGAACAAAAGCCGTCTGTAAGGGAGAAATAAGCTTATCCAAGAAAGGTCTCAACCTTGCCACAATAATCTTGGTCACCACTTTATACACCGTATTACACAGACTAATAGGTTTGTAATTACCTAAAGTCTCAGGACCTTGGATCTTAGGAATCAAAGCAATAAAAGTCTTATTCAGATGCTCAGGCACTTTCCCATTCCTAAAGATCTGCTTAACTTCCTCAATCATAGAGTCTCCCACTACCGGCCAAAATTTTTGGAAGAAGCCCGCATGAAGTCCATCCGGACCCGGGGCTTTAAAAGGTTTTGAGGACCACAAGGCAGCCTTGATTTCTGCTTCAGTAACCTCTCCACCGATGCTCTCCCTCTCCCCATCCGAAAGGCTAGCCTGACACTGGACAAAACTAGGATCATCCCTTGAAACAACCTCATGAGATGTTGTGTATATCCCATTAAAACCGCTTCTAATAAACTCTTTGATATCATTCTCCTCAAGGATCCACTCCCCCATTGAATTTTTAATAGCCATGATTTGATTCCTTTTCCTCCTAACCAAGGTTGAAACATGGAAGAAAGCTGTATTACGATCTCCTTGAACCAACCAATTAACCCAAGACTTTAGAGCCCATAACTCCTCTTCTCGATTGAGAACAAGATCAAGATCCCTAAGGAGATCCCCTTCCAACTTTAGAAGAAAACTAGAAGGTTTAGAAGCAATAGCCTTCTGAATACCATTGATCCTAGCCATCTAAATTTTCTTCCTTGTAAAAATATTCCCGAACTAATTTTTATTCCAATCCACAACATTCCTAGTGAAGCTATCAACGGCCCCAACCAGATTATTTGCACCTCCCCAAGCTTGAGAAACAATATCAGGGAAGGTAGGGTCAAGCAACTAGCACGTTTGGAATCTAAACGGCCTCTTCTTCCCCCTGCTTACACTTGATTGCATCTCTAACAGAACAGGGCAGTGATCAGAGTGGTACTTAGGAAGATGGGTGACTTTAGCATCCGGGTAGAGCAAACACCACTGAGGGTTCACAAAGAATCTGTCTATTCTCTCCTGAATCAAAGCTTGAATTTCCCTTCTATTAGTCCAAGTGTAATGAGGACCCGCAAAGTCGATGTCTATCATATTACATTTATCTAAACACTCCTTGAACAAAAGAGAGCTGTTAACACTAACCGCTCTACCACCAAATTTATCATCATTAACCAAAGGTTCATTAAAATCCCCTGCTATAACCCAAGGCATATTGTGAAGGTTTGCTACTTTCATAAGGTTATTCCACAAAATGTGTCTTTCAGCACATCTAGGACTAGCATACACAGCAGAAAAAAGCCAAACAACGTTAGAATTACGTACCTTAACCGTAAAATGAATTTCTTGTTCAGTACTAGCCAAATGGGCAACGTCAACTCTTTCAGAATTCCACAGCACCTATATACCACCAGCAAATCCAACTGCATCAGAGCGAATAGCTCCATCAAAAGGGTGTCTCTCAGTGATTTCCCTTGCTCTGTTAACCCCAACATGAGTTTCCATAACCACCAAAATATCCGGATTATATTTTTGCACCATCTCCCTAACACGCTTTTGAAAAGAGGGCTTAGAAGCACCTCTACAATTCCAAATAATGCTATTCATAAGGACAATAAAGACTGGGACTTAACAACACTCAATGGGCAGACCCACCATCACCTCTTCCTTCCAAAACCATCAAATCCGCACCATGAGCTACACAGCCCCTACTCTCATCACTTAAGGAGCCATGGCTAGTACGATCTACCTGAAAACCCTTTCCATCGCCGGAACCAGCACCAGGACAGCCCAGCATGCCGTTGTCACAGCCAGCCAGCCCTTCGTCCATGCCTTGATCTTCAAGAGGACCAAACCCACGTTCCCAGCTCATAATGCTCGCCTCACAGCCACTTCGAACACCATGTTTTCCTCCGGAGCCACCTCTTCAAACCTGTCCCGTCTTGGAATCGTTAACAGCAGTGAAATGGAAATCTCCATCTGGCGACGACATCGACTTGGCTACAGCGATCTGCCTCAGCTCCGCCCTTGCAACGGCACCGGATTAGCTCATCCTGCGTGCCGGCGATCGGTCCCTTAAGTTATCTTTCCCAGTAGCACTGATCTCAAACTTGTATCCACCCCTTGCACGAGCCTCCGCCTTCATCCCTTTGACTGATCCAGACTTACGGCCTTGAACACCTTTTGGAATAAGGGCTTTCATTTCTGCATTATAGGCTGAACCCTCATGGGCTTCTTTCCCACTTTTTTGGAGGACTTGTTCCACTTGGGCTTTCTCCAAAATCCTTAAAGGGTTTGCCTCCCTGCTAAGCCCATTGGAGTCCTCAGTCATCTCCACACCAACCCAGTTCTTCCTATGGCCGTTACTCCTCTGCTCCACAACAAAATCGTGGCCAGGTAAGGACCCACCACTCGTCTGAAATTTTGTCTCTTTCTTTCTATGTGCCACGACCACCCAAGGTCCATACGATCCCTCATGCACGTCCTCTTACACGGCATTGTCCTTTCCATGTGGTCCCAAATTTATCTCAACACTGTCAGTATCATGAACAACGTGTGTGCTTGCCCCTTTATCACCTGCACCTCCCTTCTCCTCTTCCTCACACGGTGGCACCGGCCTAATAACAAATGGACAAGCCTCTCTTTTATGGCCCATTCTTCCACACTCAAAGCATAAGTTATGGATACCCTCATAAGTAACCGTTTGCTGGAGTTTACCTATCATCACCGTAGTAATAAGCGGCTTGTCCACATCAACTTGAATACACAACCTTGCAAACTTACCTCTTGATTCAATCGCTGTAAAGGTATCAATCCTTAACACATTGCCAATAGCCTTCCCGATGTGTTGGAGAGCCTTAGCATTGTAGTATTCAATAGGCAACCCACTGAGTCTAACCCAAACTGCAATAGAAGACACCTTGGCTGATTCGGGCTTGAAATCTGGTTCCCATGGTCTAACCGAAAGGAAATGTTCTCCTAAAAACCAAGGACCTTTCTTCACACAGTCTCCACATCCTCTTTCAATGACAACCTTAAGAGAAAGAAACCATGCTCAAGGTCAACAACATCCATACAACCTGCTGGCTTCCACAAGGATAATAATCTAGCTTGGAGAAAATTTAATCCAATAGCTCTACCGTATACTTTCACAATCAAAGCTCTCACCCAAGGTCTTCGGATCTCTTTTTTAAGCTCCTTCAAGAACTTTACAGCTACCATACCTTGCCTAAGAGTTTCCACTTCGTCATTCGACTCGGCATCGTCATCCATGAACTTCTCAAAACAAAAAGCCTGCGTGTATGCACCTGGTATTTCACCCATAAGTTTGTCTCTGAATGAAGCATTTTGGCTGCCATGGCCCCCAGCGAAACTAGGAGATGCAGACCCCGAGCTTTGGCCTTCACAAAAACCTGCATGAGTCACATTTTTAACTTTTTTATTGCTGCGGGCAAGTTCCGCTTGTTCCTCAAGAAAGAGAGAGCGTTCCATTTCAGAGAGAATACTCTAAGTGATGGAAATTGAGTGACGGAAATTGAGTGATCAAATTTTGTTGGCCAAACAGGCTCTAAGTTTTGTTAAAATTAAAAACCTAACTTTTAATTTAGATTAGAAAAGATTGTCCATAATTACAATAATGTTGAAGATGTTGAAGATATCCTTCAACCAAATGAAGACCTTGTTGTGAGGAGCAGCACTAAATTGTTGCCTGGACGTCTTGAATATTCAAGACTTGTAGATGCAAATGTAGAGGATCCTTCAAATGGTCCAATAAATTCAGTTCAGTTCCATCAAAATGCACAATTGCTACTAGCTACAGGATTGGATCAAGAGCTTTAGATTTTTTTTTTTTTTTTTTTTTTTTTTTTTTTAATTTTTATAGATTGATGGCAATCAGAATACCAAGATACAAAGTATCTTCCTTCCTTGATGATTACCCCATTCGAAAGGCATCTTTCTTGCCCGTGGGTCTCAGGTTATTATAGCAGGAAGGAGAAAAATCTTCTATAGCTTTGATTTAGTGAAAGCAAAAGTTGAAAAAATTGGCCCCCTGGTTGACAGGGAGGAGAAAAGCTTGGAAGTTTTTGACGTTTCCCCTAATTCAAGTACAATTGCCTTTGTGGGATATAAGAATTATATCATGCTGATTTCTACTGAAACAAAGGCTAGGGTTTCTCTTGATTTTTTTTTAGTTTTTTATGCTTTAAGTGGAGAGAGATATAAGAGGGAAGCAAAAATACAAATTTACCCATGTTTTTAACAGAAGTAGGTAATGAGAGACAAATATAGCTTACCTTAGATGGGTAAAGTGCTAATTTTTAAACAATAGGATGGTAAAGTGTTTTTTAGGCAAACTACAGGTGGGTAAAGTGTAATTTCCCAACCAAAAAAAAAAAAAAACATTAGAGTTAAGAAGACAAAAGAAAAATAGGTTTTAAGAAAAAAAATTCATGGGTTTATTTTTTTAGGGAAAAAAGGGTTTAGCTTTAAAAGATTCCTTGATTTTATTTGAGAAAATGGTTTGAAGGAAAAAGCTTCATTTTGGAAAATATTTTTTGTAAAATGTGGAGGATTGGAAAAAGCTCTTTTTTAAAAATAATTAATTTTCATGGGTTTTCCTTTTGAGAAGAGTTGAACTAAAAATCCCATGATTTTTTGTTAAAGAAAGAGACTTATGTTGAAAACATTTTTGGTGGGGAAAAATTATTTTGACCACAACAGATTTTAAAAGAAAAAGCTCATGGGTTTTATTTTCAAAAGAAAATTTTTGGGTTCCAAAAATCCCATGACTTTGAAGAAAAAGAAAAATTCCTTTTAAACCTTTGCTCATTCAAAAGATTTCTTTTATCATATTTTTTGAGAAGAAATTCCAACATGGTAAAAGAAATTTTTTATTTATTTTTTTTTTAAAGAAGGAAAAGAGATTTTTAAAAAAAAAAAAAACTTATTTTGCATAAAAGAAAAAAGATTTTTTTTTTTTAAGAACATTCTAAAGGGAAAGAAAAGATATATTTTGGAAAGAACATTTAAAAAAGAAGAAGAAGAAGGTTTAAAGGAGGATTTTTAAAGAAAAGATTTTATTTTTGAAAACAACTTTTGAAAAGGCAATAATGTTTTTTTATTTTTTATTTTTTTTTATTGAAAAACCATTTCCTTAGAAAAGCATACTAAATGAATTTGTTTACCCAAGTTATTAATTTATGGCCACATTATTAATGAGAGAAGGTAAAGAGCAACAATAGTATGAATTTAAATGCTAGGAAATTTAAATGACCAGGGAAAGTAAAGTGCTTGAATTTAAATAACAAATAAAAGTAAAGAGTTTGAATTTAAATGACAAATAAAAGTAAAGAGCTTAAAATTAAAAGAAAATAAGAGTAAAGGTTCATTGAAAAGGTGTTTTTTTAGAGATCTCTCTTAAAGCTCATTTAAAAACAACATTTTCATATTGTGCTTTACTTAAGGTTTAAAGCTCATTTAAAAAGGATAGATAGAAAATCTTTTTATTAGGTGATGAGATATATATATATAAATAAAATAGGAAATAAAGGTGCAATAAATAAAAAGGGGAGTGGGGATAAGCAAGAATTAAATGGGATGACAATAATGTAAAGGGGAAAGGGGGAAGAACATTAAAAAAAGAGAAATGATATGTCCACAACATTTTTACAACAAATCCTAAGTGGCAGGTTGTTACTGGTTGTTATTGTTAGGGCAAAAAAGTAATCTTAGTGTTAGGTTCAAATTTAAACCAATAACAACTAATCACCTATGATTTGTTGTAAAAATGTTGTAGACGTAGCACCTCTCTAAAAAAAATGGGATGACAATAAAGTAAAGGGGATGGGGGGGGGGGAACATTAAAATAAATAGAATGACAATAAAGTAAAGGGGATGGTGGAAGAACAGTAAATAAATGGGTAACAATATACAAAATAAATAGATGAACAAAATGTAAAGAGTTCCAAGATGCCTAGAAGAGATGAGAATTCTTCCCCCTAAGGGTACTTCTCATACTAGGTCTAGGTGATGGTTTAATACCCATCTAGGAACATAATAACAATATCACAATCAACAACAAATAATATAAGTGTAAAGGAAAAGATAGATAGATATACACAATCACAACAACAAAATGCTAGGAATTTACATCAATAAAGGAAAGACAACAAGCAAATAAATGGAATTTCATATATATAAGATGAATGATGTATACATATTAAGAAATAGAGAGGGGTGGGATGGGTGTAGTTATTAAGAAACTACCATCACATTTCTAGTGCGATCTTCGTGCAATTATTGGGAGGCCTTTCTAAGCTCCGATTTCTTCAAAATATATATCTCTAAAAAATCTCTAGATGTCTATTTTCCATAGGTTATAACTTTGTGAGATTTTGAGCTACGGTCGTTAAGATATCGCTTCCAAAAGGGAGGTGATACACTGCAGGAAATTCTGTAAGATTTTTCCTTAAAAAAAAGGCGAAAAACACATTTTGGTCCCTACATTTTGACCCGATTCCCGTTTTAGTCCCTAAGTTTTTTTTTTACCGCTTTTAGTCCCTCTCCAGAAAAACGGTTCCATTTTAGTCCTTGCCGTTACATCAGAAACGGATATTGCTGACGTGGCAAACGGCAAAGTCAAAAAATAATAAACTAATGTCCACGTGGCCTAAATTAATAATAAAAAATATTTTTTAATGCCACGTCAGCCTCTAAATTAAAAAAATTAAAAACTCTCATAAAAAAAATCCTTAAATAAAAAAATTAATTTATTAATTCTAACTAAATAAAAAAAAATTAAAAAATCTCATCAAAACAAAAAATCAAAAAAAAATTTAAAACTAAACCCAGCAAGAACAACAAAACCCAGAAAGAACTAAACCCAGCAAGAACATAAACCCAGCAAGAACTAAACCCAACAAGAACATAAACCCAGCAAGAACATAAACTCGACCTTTTTCATAAACCCAGCAAGAACATAACCCAGCAAGAACATAAACCCAGCAAGAACATAAACTCGACCTTTTTCATAAACCCAGCAAGAACATAAACCCACAAGCTTTCTCTCTAAATACTCCAATGCCCAGATCTATTATTATCTCCTTCCATTTATACTAAACCTCACCGTTTTCTGATTACTCACTGAAAATATATTTATAAAAAAAAAAAAATTCAATCTTTTTTTTGGTTGTTGTTGAAGGCAAATTCAGAGCCGTCGGATCAAGACCCATCAACGAAAATGCAAGGTACAAGCAGATTCTTCACGATCGGGCTCGTCGCAGCATGGTACTCCTTCACGATCGGGTTCAGTTCTTTAAGATCGCGGCGCTGAGCCTCGTGTTCTGCGTGTCGGTTGTGTTCGGGAACATATCGCTCCGATTCTTGCTCGTCTCGTTCAACCAGGCTATTGGAGTATTTAGAGAGAAAGCTTGTGGGTTTTCTCTTCCATGGATCTGAGCAAAAATTGAGTTTTAAATTTGCCGTGTTTGAGTTTTAAATTGAGTTTTCTCTTCCGTGGGTTTTAAATTTGCCTGTCGGTTGAATATTAAAAATAAAAAAAAAAATAAAAAAAAACAAAAACAACGTGGGTGTGAAACAAAACAAATGAAAAAGGTCGAGTTTTTGAGGATGACCGACGAGGAATGTGGCTCTCTGCAAATATGGGTTTGAATTTAATTTTTTGAGTTTTAAATTTGCCGTGTTTGTGTTTTGTTAATCTTGTTTTTGCTGGGTTTTAAATTTGTTGTTCTTGCTGGGTTTAGTTTGTTCTTCCTGGGTTTAGTTCTTTCTGGGTTTTGTTGTTCTTGCTGGGTTTAGTTTTAAATTTGTTTTTGATTTTTTTTTTGATGAGAGTTTTTAATTTTTTTTATTTAGTTAGAATTAATAAATTAATTTTTTTATTTAAGGATTTTTTTTTATGAGAGTTTTTAATTTTTTTAATTTAGATGCTGACGTGGCATTAAAAATATTTTTTATTATTAATTTAGGCCACGTGGACATTAGTTTATTATTTTTTGACTTTGCCGTTTGCCACGTCAGCAATATCCGTTTCTGATGTAACGGCAGGGACTAAAATGGAACCGTTTTTCTGGAGGGGGACTAAAAGCGGTAAAAAAAAACTTAGGGACTAAAACGAAAATCGGGTCAAAATAGGGACCAAAATGTGTTTTTCGCCTAAAAAAAAATTTATTCCTTCCAATCTGTGGTAGATATCATCGAGCCCTTTTTGTGAGAGGTGGTTGAGACCTCATACTTCAAGTTGGTTTAGCTAGATCACTCCAATTCTTGCCCAATTTCTACATTTTTTTTTTTTGCATGAAGTTGGTCCAAAAATAGCCCATTTAACTTGAAAATTTTAATTAGTGTTTTGGTGTTTTGTTGATATCTCATTCGTTTTAACTCTGATTTTGGCCCATGAACTATCATTTCACAGGGAGAAATATGACCTACGAGGCAATCTAAAATTCAACTCGATTGGTCGGTTGGATCAAAAAGTCAACTTCTTGACCATACTTGGGTAGGGCTTTTGGTCTCAATTGCTATCAGTGGGGTTTTGAATGCTGTAGCCCTTTGATCCGCTATCCGATCATGTTGTATTTATTTGATACCCTTTTTTTGGCTATGAAACTTGCAATTCACACATTTTTTTTGAATTTTTTTAGATTTGGCATTTGTTTTGATGCATGAATCGGGATCAAACAAAATATGGTATTGACAAATCCTAATCTTCTTTCCCTCCATTGAAAAACCTATAATATTTATTATTTCCCAACCTTCTCCCCACCAAACCGTAACCGTAATTCTTAAAAATCCAAGTTGTCCAAGTGCTACCAGATTTGGCCAAGGATTCTAAATCCAATTTTTCTTTGTTCGTCCTTATCCTATGTCAATTTTGAAATTAAAGAGAGGTTTTACATCATTTAGGGGGGAAATTAAGTGATAGTGAGTGTTGTGGACACTCCAAAAATCTTTTTGTTGAAAAAGAGGCCCTTTTGGGTTTAAGGGCTTTTATCTTTGGTTTATCACACATTGGGTCTTTGATGACGTGACTCTTTGTGTGCATGTGTTTCTAGGGTGAGGTATGTTTGTGTGTGTGTGTGTCTCTTTTTCTTATTTTTATTTTAGTAGTTGCCACTAACCATTGGTTTTGTATTAGGTGTGATTGGTCATCTATTTGTCTAATTCTATTTAAGTTACCTAATTAACTACAACCATTTTTTAGGGTTGTTAATTAATTAAGGTAAACCAAAAGTCTTGAATCAAAAATTTTGGAATCGGAAGTTCGGTTATGTGTGGGGAAGGTGTTAGACACCCCACACTACCTATCCATTTGGATAGGCACCCCATTTTAATTGATTCTAACGTTATCTTTTTAGTGAAAAAAAAAAAAAAGATACTTGGCATTTTGTTTTTGAAAAATGTTTTGTACAAACAATACACACACACATACACATGTGAGTATTTATTTATTTATAACATAACATGTGAATATTTATTTCAAAGGATTATTTACAAACAAAGCATGTGAAGTATATATGCATAGAATGTGCAAAAATTTGACTACGTTGCAAAAAATAATATACCTAACATGTGATTATTTATTTATTTATTATACATTTAGCATGTTAATATTATGTATACTATGTATTCAGAGGATATTTACAACATGAAAATAAAAGGGGGGAAGTAAGAAAAATAACACCCTATTGTCATCCACTATTTTTCTCATTTCTCATGCAAAAAACACAATAAAATAAAACATTAATGCCAAAGGGGAGGGGGGAAAATGTTATAACTTGATTGATGTCTATTGGTTCAATGAAATTGGACCATAGACACAAACCTCTAAGGATG
Organism: Quercus robur; assembly: GCF_932294415.1. Taxonomy (NCBI): domain Eukaryota; kingdom Viridiplantae; phylum Streptophyta; class Magnoliopsida; order Fagales; family Fagaceae; genus Quercus; species Quercus robur. The sequence continues at coordinate 49,652,512 of NC_065535.1, forward strand.
CAATTCTAAAAAGGAAAAAAATTCAAAACAACAATGTGTAAAGGAGGAAAGTTTGAAAACTTACCTAAACGAAAATAAACAATTTCTTTTGAGAAAAAGATTATTTGGAAAACCAAGTTTGCATAGTTTTTGGTAAAAGATTTAAAAAGATTTTTTCTATGTTTAAAAAGGATTCTCCTATGATAATAATAATAAAAAAAAGAGTGTGAAGAAGTATTGATTTTAAAGAAAAGAGATTGGAAAAGCCTTTTTTTTTTTTTTGGGTGAGAAATAGTTACATTTTTTTTTTTTTTTTTTTTTTTTTTTTTTTTTAAGAAAAGGGATTCCCTGGCATGTTAGGAACCAAGGTTTTTCTTCATTTTTTTTTAAGCTAGAAAAAGTCCAAAAATCATTTTATTTTGAGAAAAGGGTTTCGATGGTTTTGTTGAAAACCATAGTTTTTATCGAATTTTAAAGAAAAATTTTCAACTTAAAATTTTGTAAAAGATTTTCTATTGAAGAAACAAAGTTTAGGTTTTGAAATCTTTTTGTGAAGACAACAATTTTTTAAAAAGGAGAATTTTGGGAAAGGGTTGGTTTAAAGAAAAAGATTCTCATGGGTTTTTCTTTTAAAGAAAGGCTTTTGGATCCAAAATTCTCATGGTTTTTGTTGAGATGACAAAATTTTTCAGAAAACAAAGTTTGAATTGAAATCTTTTTGTGAAAGCAACAACTTTTGAAAGAAAGAAGGTTTTGAAAAAGAGTTGATTTAAAGAAAAATGATTCCCGTGAGTTTTTCTTTTTTAAAGAAGGGCTTTTAGATCCAAAAAATGCCATAATTTTTGTTGAGATGACAAAAGATTTGAGAAAAAAAAGTTTGTATTGAAAACCAAAATCAATGAGCTGGAAAACTTTCCCCAAAAAAAAGGAATTTTAGAGATTGAAGGAAAATATTTCCATGGGTTTTATTTTGAAATAGGGGCTTTGTATCTAAAAATCCCATGGTTTTTGTTATTCTTGAAGAAAACATTGTATGTAAATTTTTTTTTTTTAAAAAAATTTCTATTCAAAATGGGTTTTAAAAAAAGAAAGCTTTTTACGTAGTAAAATAATTTTTGAAATAAAGGAAAAGAAAGGAAAGGGGTTTATAAAAACTTTTTTTTGGAAGGCTTTTTAGCGTTTTAAAAAGGAAACTTTTTGAAAAAAATTTCCCTTTGAAAGAGGGTGGCCATTGGAACCTTTTTTTTTATAAGAGAAACGTCTTTATTATGCGTGAGAAAGAATAGTGAAGAACAAGAGTGCGTAAATAAAAGTGCTAGAAAGGTAAAGCAATTTAAAGACAATAAAGTAAAGTGCTTGAAAAGAAAAGGAATTTAAAGACAAGATAATAAAATAAAGAGCATGGAATGTAAAGGAATTTAAAGACAAGACAATAATGTAAAGTTTATTGAATAATATTCTTAGGAAATTTCTCATAAATAAATTCTAATCTTGCCACATCCAAGTCTTATGGGTTCTTTACCATAATAAGAAATGGGCATCCACCATTCTCTAGGTAACATACCCATATTGTGCCTAGGAACAAGGTTTAGAACCCATTTAGGAAAACCCATCTATGATAAAGCTTTATTTTCCAACTAAGGTTGGCCGCACACACGGCCTAAGCCATCACATAATGTCTAGTTAGGAATGTAAATATTTATAATAGGTGTTCTGGTTGCTTTCTCAAGTGAAAAGGCAACCAAAAAGAAAAAGGGTAGAAAACATTTTTTAGGTGTAGAGAGAGAGGGAGAAGAACACAATAATATATGGCACAATATGTATAAAGGACAATAAATGAATTAAGCAATATAAAGAACAACAAGTCAATAAAGAGAGCAACAAATAAATAGATGAACAAGTAAATATAGCAACAAATAAATATATGAACAAGGAAATAAAGCAACAAGTAGATATATGAACAAGGGAATAAAAAGAGCAACATAGTAACTTCTCCTAAATGCCTAGACTTGATGGGTTCTTCTCCCAATTAAGGAATGGGAGACTTGAAGCCTTCTACCACCCACCTAGGGATACTACCCACCAGGGACGGACCTATGGGGGGGGGGGAGGCACCCCTAGCCCAAAGAAAAAAAAGAATTTTTTTTTAATGATTATTATTTTTTTTTCTAGAGTTGTGCTTCACTCTTCCAAAAACTTAAACTCCCTCTCTTTTATTTAGCCTAGCCCAACTAGCAACTACCCAACTCAAAAACTTAACAAAAACAAAATTTTAAAATAAAAAATAAAAAATCCCAGTCAACCCAATATTAGAGTACTAGCATTAGGTGTTCTAAATGGTAAATATTTAGTATTTAGAACACCAAATACCAAAAACACTACGAGACATTTCAAATGTTATATTAAAGTAGCAAAAGTTTTGGTTTGTGAATATATATATATATATATATATTTATATATATTTTGCAACAATTGATGCTCTAAAGAAACAATATTATTTTGTATTTTTTTTTTTTTTTTTTTGTCTTTGTTGGAAAATGATTTCATCTTAATGTATTAAGAAATAATGATTTTTTTTGTATTGATCTTGGTTGATAGTTTGTTAGTACTATATGGATACCTATCTGGATTTTTTTTCTTCTTATACTTCGGCCCCCCTATCTTGAAATCCTCGGTCTGCCCCTGCAACCCACATAGTGTCTAAGGAAAAAGTATGAAACTCATTTAGGAGAAATCCACAAACATATAAATAAGCAACAAATAAATAAAGCAACAAGTAAATAAAACATTATATAACTAAGACAATATGTAAAGAGTAATAAATAAATAGAGCAAGTAATATAAAAATAAGAGTAAGGAAATAAAATGCAATAATGTAGAAAGACAAGTAAATAAATGGAGCAATTTATATATAACATGATTTTTACAAGAAAAAGGGAAAAAGGAAATGGGTATGGCTATGAAGAAGCTAACCCATTTCTTAAAAACTTACCTACTTACCTAAGGTTTTTGGAAAATGAAAGGTGGAAGAGAGAGTGGCTGAAAATTTAGAGAGAGGTTTCCTAAGGAAGAAAACTAGAGAAAGAAGAGAGAATTTCCTAGTCTAGAGATTTTACTTTTTTGGGTGTTGTAGTCCATTTTTTCCAAAACGAGAATGGGTATATATAGGAGTGGGGAGCCAAACCTCCACATAGCCATATGGTGACATGTGGCCATGTAGGGTGTGTTGCGCAACACCCGTCTTGGCATCCCCTAATTCCTCTCCAAGATTTCTTATTTCGTCTTTTTCCTAATTTTGATCCGATCTTTGTACTATTGTTTGGAGATCTCGATATTTAGTTTCCATAGGCTCTAACCTCGTTCGATTTGGATTTATGGTTGTCAAGATATCACATCTAGAAGGGAGGTGATGCAATTTAGGAAATTTTGCAACACTTTCCTTGAAAAATTCATTTGTCTCAATCCATGGCAAATAATATCAAGCCCTTTTGTGGAAGATAGTTATGACATCATAATTCAATCTTGTTTAGGCAGATTGCTCCAATTTTTGCTCAATTGGTACAATTTTTTGTGCGAAAACGACCCCAAAACAGCTCCTTTTGAATTGAGAATAGTGAAACATTTAATTAGAGTTTTGTTATTTTAATAATATCTTATCCATTTTAACTCTGATTTTGGATGGTGAACTGTCATTTTGAAGGGAAAAATATGATCTACAAGATGGTCCAAAATTTATCACAATTAGATGGTCAGATCAAAAAGTCAATTTTTTGACCATCCTCGGTTAGGGTTTTTGGTCTTAATTATTGCTAGAAATGGCAAAATTGACTTCGAATTTTTGCTTCATCAACTGATCGTGGTAAATTATGTTGCTTTAATTTATTACCCATTTTTGGCTTTAAAAATCATGGTTTTCACCCTTTTTGAGTTTTAAAACATTGTTTTGATGCATTAATCTAGTTAGACAAAATGTGGTATCGACAAGCGTGATGATATTATTTTCAAATCTTGGCATAACTCAATGGATTTAACCTTCGATTGAATGATATAGAGAGTTGAATTACTAAGTCTAATGTTCAAGAAGTAGCTGGTACAAAAGGGAAAGCATCCACAGAAAATATTTGGAATAATGATGGTAAGAACAATAAGAATGAAAAGGAATAATTAACAAACCAGGTTAAGGGGACATTGTGCCCAAGGAGTGCCTTAAGAAATTTATTAAGGCAAATACTGGTGCTAAACTATTTAATCTGCAAAATGGATCAAGTGTGGTGAGGTAGGTCAAATGGGTTATGCCAAATAGTTCTAGTAGAAGATAATTTAAATGCTTCAAGTGTGGTGAGGTAGGTCAAATGGGTTATTAATGTCCAAAGAAGAGAAGTTTATAGATTGGAGTTGAAGATGCAGAAGGAACACAAAAAGATGACAACCTTAATGACGATGTATTTGATTACGGAACTTTTGCTATGGATGATGATGAGGATAAAAGGAGAGCCTCAGACTGACGGTTTAGTGCGATCTTTCATACGTAAGCAGACGGCGCGATAGCTGACGGTCATAGGGTCAACTGTCTCCAAGAGTGACGGTCTCACTAGGTGACGCCCAAAAAGCTGAAGGAAGTAAATTGAGGCTGACGGACCTAGCATAAGTTGACTTGCTTCCCACGCTATGAATAAGGAGTTGTCTTGCTTCCCACGCTAGAGAATATTCGAGAGACTCCTATAAGGAAAGGATCCCGAAAAATACGCCCAAAAGGACTCCTATAAGGAAATGACTTCTACTCCAAGGGAAAGAGGGATGACCCTCGCTACTATAAAAACCCTAGCACTCGCGCGACCCAAGGTACGCATAATTTACCCTCTTTAGCACTCTAGAGCAGTGAGAATAGTTCGAACTTAACCTTTGGAGGGTATTTGGCTGGTACCACACCGGTACTCCCCGCTAGGTTCTTCCTTTTCGTTGTGTAGGTACCATTGGCGACGTACAAGGAACGTGTGACTCACTGGTGGCATATTTCCGGCATCATCAGTTGGCGCCGTCTGTGGGAACCGTTTTAGCACATTCTCGCTTCCAAGACAAAAGAGTTACATGGTACTCACTCGCTTAATGGCGACCACCAACGACGTTCAAGAAGAAGAAGCCCCTACGACTGCACTTGAAAGACAGGTGAGGACACTCGCCACTGCCGTGGAGCGCCTCACAAAACAAAACCACGACCTAGAAGAGCAACTGAGATAGAAAAATGCGGCTCCCAACAACCAATGAGCAGATCAAGAAGGAACCAGCGCCGACAGGAGAAACCAGGAAGGACCCCAGGCCAGCAACGCCCTGAGCAAACTAGAATGACAGAACACAAGCATCCCCTCCCTCGCGGAAACCACTCCGCCACTTGTTATTGCGGAGATGCAAGCCATGAAGGAACAAATGGAGGTTATGATGAATGCTCTCAAGAGACGAGTATCAAGCGACCTTGACGACCTTGTCAACCGAACTGACTCACCGTTTACCGCCACCGTCAACTCCTACCCTTTACCAAGTAAGTTCCGCATGCCGCAGATAGACAGTTATGACGGGGTCAAGGACCCACTGGACCACCTGGAGACCTTCAAGACCCTAATGCACCTTCAAGGAGTAGCGGACGCCATCATGTGTAGGGCCTTCCCTACAACGCTGAAGGGCGCAGCGAGAATTTGGTTCAGTTGACTGGCACCAAACTCCATCAGCACCTTCAAAGAACTCAGCGCTCAGTTTACCGCACACTTCATTGGAGGCCATCGATACAAGAAGTCTACGGCTTGCTTGATGAGTATGAAGCAGCGAGAAGATGAAACTTTAAGAGCCTACATCTCCCACTTCAACAAAGAGGCACTCTTGATCGACGAAGCTGACGACAAGATACTTGTTGCGGCATTCACGAATGGCTTGAAGATGGGCAAGTTTTTTGTTTTCCCTATACAAAAACGACCCAAAAACCATGTCAGAAGTACTTTATCGCGCCACAAAGTATATGAATGCTGAAGTTGCGCTGTTAGCTCGGGAAGAGAGGCCTAAGAAAAGAGAACGGCAGGAAGACAATCGGCAGGATCAAAGCCGAAAGAAGGCAAGAACCGCAGACCGAAGGGACGAAAGGCGCCCTAAGCCCCTGGGAGGAAGGTTCACGAGCTTCACTCCGCTAACAGCCCCGATAGATCAAGTCCTTATGCAAATTAAGGACGAAGAGGCTCTGACGTTCCCGGGAAAGCTGAAGAGTGACCCCATCAAACGTCCCCGGGACAAGTATTGCCGATTCCACCGCGACCACGGACACGACACGGCCGATTGCTATGACCTCAAGTAGCAGATTGAGGCCCTTATCAGACAAGGAAAGCTGTAGAGATTCGTTAGCAAGGAGAAAGCGGATCCCCCCGCACAAGACCAACACCCACGACGGGACAATGAGTGACCGAGACCCCCTATCGGGGATATTAGGATGATCATAGGAGGAACGGCTGCCGCTGGGTCATCCAAGAAGGCCCGCAAGACTTATCTTCGGATGGTACAAAATGTTCAGCTGACGGGAGTCGTACCAAAGATAGCACGGAGAGAAGGTCCCATAATCGGATTCTCGGAAGAAGACGCGCGACGCCTTCACCATCCACATGACGACGCACTCGTCGTCAGCTTGCGTGTAGGAGATTACAATATGCACCGGGTGCTGATCGACAATGGCAGTTCAGCAGATATCTTGTACTACACAGCATTCCAGCAGATGAGGATCGAGAAGGAGCGACTGATCCCAACAAATGCCCCGCTTGTTGGCTTCGACGGAAGCCGAGTATTCCCACTAGGCGTGGTCACACTATCCGTAATTGTGGGTGATTACCCTCAACAGATAGCCAGGGACGTGACATTCTTGGTAGTTGACTGCTCGTCAGCCTACAACGCTATCCTCGGGCGACCCACGCTCAACTCATGGAAAGCGGTAACCTCCACCTACCACCTGATGATAAAGTTCCCAACGGACTACGGAGTAGGGGAGCTACGCGGGAGTCAGATGGCCGCACGCGAATGCTACATAGCCATGATGGAAATGGAGGATCAGGTTCAGGCTTTAAGCATAGAAGAGCACCGGACGGTAACGGAGCCGGTTGAGAAGTTAGAAGAGATACAGCTTGACAGTTCCAATCCTGGCCGGACGACCAGAATTGGAACACTCGCTAACCCCACGGTCCGTTAGGAGCTCATAACCTTCCTTAGACGCAATCGAGACGTATTCGCATGGGGTCATGAAGATATGCCAGGAATAGATCCTTTAGTCATGGTGCACAGGTTGAATGTGTCGCCCGCCTTTCCACCTATCAGACAAAAGAAGAGGGTGTTTGCCCCCGAACGAGACCGAGCCATAGCAGAGGAAGTCAGAAAGCTACAAGAAGCGAGCTTCATTAGGGAAGTATACTATCCCGACTGGTTAGCAAATGTAGTAATGGTCAAAAAAGCGAGCGGAAAATGGCGGATGTGTGTAGACTTCACCGACCTTAACAAGGCCTGCCTTAAGGATAGCTACCCCCTCCCGAGGGTTGATGTCCTAGTAGACTCTACGGCCCGGCACCAGTTGCTGAGCTTCATGGACGCTTTCTCAGGGTACAACCAAATCCGAATGCACGAAGCCGACCAGGAGAAAACGTCGTTTGTGACCAGCCAAGGCCTCTTCTGTTATAAGGTCATGCCCTTCGGCCTGAAGAACGTAGGCGCAACGTACCAAAGGCTCATGAACAAAATGTTCGCGCAGCAGATTGGGAGGAATGTCCAGGTCTACGTGGACGACATGCTAGTCAAAAGCCGGAGGGAGGAAGATCATCTAAGAGATCTCAAAGAAACATTTGACACACTTTGCTCCTACAACATGAAGCTCAATCCAGGGAAATGTGCCTTTGGAGTGACGGCAGGAAAATTCTTAGGATTCATGGTGTCTCAAAGGGGAATCGAGGCGAACCCGGACAAGATCCGGGCTATTATGGACATGGCACCACCAAGAAATGTGAAGGAGGTGCAAAGCCTCAATGGAAAGATAGCAGCACTAAACAGGTTCGTGTCAAGAGCAACGGACAAGTGTTTGCCCTTCTTCCGAACATTGAAGAAATCCTTCGAATGGACCGACGAATGCCAGCAAGCATTCGAAGAATTGAAGATTTACCTCTCCTCCCCCCCGTTGCTGAGCCCGTCGCAGCCGGGAGAAGAGCTTTTTCTCTACCTGGCCGTCTTCCCCGCAGCCGTTAGCGCGGCCTTGGTCAGAGAAGAAGAGAAAGTGCAAAAGCCCGTGTACTACGCAAGCCGACCGCTTCACGGTGCCGAAGAAAGATACCCGCCCATGGAAAAACTTGCCTTCGCATTAGTTACGGCAGCCCGTAAGCTCAAGCCGTACTTCCAAGCTCATACGGTAAACGTCCTGATTGACAAGCCCTTACGGCGGGCAATGAGCAGCCCCGAGGCCGCGGGACGATTGGCGTTATGGGCTATAGAGCTGAGCGAATTTGACATTCAGTATCGCCCGCGGATTGCCATCAAGGGACAGGTCGTCGCCGACTTTATAGCTGAGTTCACTCATGATGAAGACAAGGGGGCAGCAGAGTCCCCTCAATGGAGCATATATACGGACGGATCGTCCAACAGGCAAGCCGCAGGGGCCGGCATTGTGCTACTATCGCCCGAAGGAGACACCATTGAATGTATGGTCCGTCTCGACTTCCCTGCCACCAACAATGAATCGGAGTATGAGGCTCTGATAGCGGGGCTTGACCTCGCCAAAGCAGCAGGAGCCGCGAGGGTAGTCATCTACTGCGATTCACAGGTCATCACTAACCAAATAAATGGAGACTACGAGTGCAAGGGAGAAAAGATGAAGAGGTACCTTGATGAAGTAAGGGCGAGAGTGGGTGACCTAGAAGCCAAAGTCGTCCAAATTCCCAGAGAAGAAAACGAGAGAGCCGACCGTCTCGCAAAGGCCGCTTCAGCTGAACAAATGGTCATCCCTGGTAATGTATTTTCTTTCGTACAGCTTTCCCTGCTGATAGATCTCAGTAACATGCAGGAAATATGCTCCGACAGCAGCTGGACAACGTCGTTAGTTTCGTACCTAAAAAACAGGATCTTACCAGACAAGAAGGAAGCCGCAAGGAAACTTAAAGTCCAGGCGGTGAGGTTCGTCTTGATAAAAGACGTCCTGTATAAAAGAGGTTTCTCCCGACCATATCTGAGATGCTTGGGTACGGAAGAAGCAGACTACGTTATGAGAGAAGTACATGAAGGAATCTGCGGAAACCACTCAGGGTCTAGATCGTTGGTACACAAGCTTGTGCGAGCAGGGTACTACTGGCCCACCATGCAAAAGGACGCCGAAGCCTATGTCAGGGCCTGCGACAAATGCCAAAGGTTCGGCAACATTATTAGACAACCAACCGAAGAGCTGACCCCGATGACGGCCCCGTGGTCGTTCGCGCAATGGGGATTATACATTATGGGACCATTCCTTACAGCCGTACGACAGCTGAAATTCCTGGTAGTGGGCATCGACTATTTCACGAAATGGGTGGAAGCTGAAGCTTTGGCCACGATTACAGAGAAGAACATGCGGAGCTTCGTCTGGAGGTGCATCATATGCAGGTTTGGCATTCCTAGAGTCTTTGTCTCGGACAACGGGAGGCAGTTCGACAACGACCATTTCCGGGATTTTTGCTCACAGTTAGGAATAAAGAACCACTACTCCTCCCCCGCCCACCCTCAAGCTAATGGACAGGTCGAAGTCACAAACCGATCCTTGCTCAAGATCATCAAGACTCGGCTCGAGGGGGCAAAGGGTATATGGCCCGAAGAATTGCCGAGTATACTATGGGCATACAGGACGACGGCAAGAACACCCACAGGAGAGACACTGTTCCGCCTGACGTACGGAGGCGAAGCAGTCATCCCGGCCGAAGTCGGACTCACAAGCTACAGGGTACACAACCATGATAAGAACAGAAACGACGAGGCTATGCGACTACAGCTCGACCTAGTGGACGAGATCAGAGCAGCAGCAGAACAAAGGCTCGCTAGGTACCAGGACCGCATGGCCAAATACTACAACTCTCGGGTTCGACACAGAAACTTCCAAGTTGGAGACCTTGTTCTTAGAAAGGTCATGGGCGCCGTTAGGGACCCTACCCAAGGGAAACTTGGCCCCAATTGGGAAGGTCCTTACCGAGTTTCGTCGTGGCAGAGAAAAGGTACTTACCACCTAGAAACGTTGGAGGGACAGAAACTACCGCACCCATGGAACACCGAGCACCTACGAAAGTACTACCAATAGGAGTGGCAGCATGAAGACCACCCTCTTTTCTATTTTCAGCAAATTATAGTTTTACTCCTCAGATTTATCATTTACTTTAGTTTTTTTTCGCAACAATACTTTTTAGCCCAAGGGGCAGGATTTGGTTTTAATTACTTTTATTTAAATGCATGGCAATAAGAGGAGTTTTATTCAGAAATTGCTGAAGTGTATTTTTTCTACGGTCCACTAAGTTTGCGGCCAAAACGACTAAGTCCATAACACACGGACTAAAGATAAAACTGACGGACCAACAAAGATGTCAAAAGACATCAAGGCTAATGGCCAAGAAAATGACGGTCCGGAAAGGCTAAAGCTAAAAGCTGACGGTCCAATAGATGAAGCTATCATCATATGGACCAGGCCTTAAAAACTGACGGACTAATGAAGATGTCAAAAGACATCAAGGTTAATGGCCAAGAAAATAGCGGTCCGGAAAGGCTAAAGCTAAAAAGCTGACGGTCCAATAGATGAAGCTATCATCATATGGACCAGGCCTTAGAAACTGACGGACTAATGAAGATGTCAAAAGACATCAAGGCTAAGGCCAAGTGAATGACGGTCCTAAAAAGCCAACGCTGGAAAGTTGACGGTCCAATGGATATATCATCATATGGACCAGAACTAAGACCTATAAGGTTGACAGTCGAATTGATGACGGTCTGACCAAAAAATAAAACTACTTACAAACAAGGTTCTCAAACCAACAAGCCTGTAAAGATGACGAGCTAATCGAAAAAGGCTAAAAATAAAAAAGATAACGGTCTCATTGAAATTAGTCAACAAAGGAATAAAAACATCGATACACATGTTCGAAGCAACGGATACCAAGCGCCATAAAAAGGGCAGATAGAGTTACAAGTAAAAAGCCCAACAAACGTAAGGGCACTTAAAAACGTTGTTCAAAAATTACAATAAATAGCAAGGATTAAGTGGCAGGAACGTCCTTAGAGACCCCGTCAGCTTTATCCTTGGCAATTTGATCTGAAGACTCGGCAGGGGTAGGGACAGCAGGCTGGGCTAAAACAACCCCGGCATCATTAAGCAAAAAGTCCATGCTGAGGGGTTCGTCATCTTTGTCAGCAGCAGGAGTCATCGGCACGGAGGCATCCATGGTAATTCCAGACAGATCCAACTCCGGATAAGCTAACACTACTTGCTTCAGACAGTCATCGAAACCTGTGCCATAATAGTCAGCGCAGGAATCAATGAAGGACTGGGTTGTCTTGAACTTTTCGACCGCGTCAGTCCCAGCCGTCTCTACTTGTGTACGCAAAGATGAAACCTCCTCCTCAAGTTTCTTCTGCTGGCCCTCAGCTTCTCCTAACTTCTCCCTCACATCCTTCAGGTCTGAGTTTAAGAGACGGACGGCCTCCTTGTATTGCGCCTGCTGATCCATCAGGTTGGAGTTGTGCCTCCTCACCCGAGAGACGACGCCTTCTTTGGCCACGCATCGGTCTTGAAGTGCTTTAACACGAACCAAGGCCTGAAGGAAACACAACCGTCAGCTATTAAGCAAGGTAAAGATCAGATTGTTCAAAGTAGGAAGCATACCCGTGCAATATCAAAGAAGGCTGACGCTCCCAGGTCCTCCGTCCCTAGCTGAGCACAAGGATCCAGATCCGTCTGTTTAATGAGAGATTCCACCCCCTCAACAACATAATCCTTGTGAGTCAACAAGCAACGGGGCCCCTCAATGACGGGACCAGAGGAGGTCATCACTCCTTTCCCAGCACCGTGACTAGACTTGGGGGGCGACTTCTTGGAGGGCACGTCCATAGGAGTGATGGTCACCTTCTTAGAAGGAGGATCATCCTTTCCGTCAGCCTTCCTCTTGATTGAACCTTTCAAAGAAGAATGAGGGGTTGACGCTCCTTCTTTTCCCTTGGCTTTGTCTTCCTCCTTCTTACGGGCAGCAGCGGCCCTCACCCTTTGTTTCGCAGCTTCCATCTCTACGCAAAATAAACTGACGGATAAGTAAGAGCAGACGGAATAAATAAGCCGACGGATTAAATAAAGCATACACTTACGTTTTCTAGAAAATTCTTCCAACTTCCGAGCCTCAACTATCGGCTCAGGACCCCCACAATACAAATGGAGAGTGTCTAGGGTTATCAAATCCCTACACTTACGTTGCTCGAGCGGGATGCTGAGTATCCGACGGATGAATTCCCTATGTTCGTCAGATACCTCCGGGCGAGCGATGGCTGAAACAAAAGGGAATAGACGGTGTTAAAAGAGACGGTGAAAACTCCCTGGTAAGTGAAAAGGGACGGTAGAAAGAAAGAGAAGGGGGGCAACCTGACTCCCTAATATAAGCCCAAGTGTTATCAAAATAACCCCCGGGCAACGTATCCCACTCATCCGAACGGCACACCCAGTCCGTCCCCTTAACAAAGAAAAATCTATTCTTCCAATTCCTATTTGAGTTCGGCATATCAAACACTAATCTTAAGTTCTTTTCACGAGGAGCAAAATGGTATGTCCCCTTGGCGGATACTTTATGCTGGGGTCTGTAGCAATAAAAGAACTCGTCTAGCGAAAGGTGACGGTTCCCCCCACTCAAGCGACCCCAAAGGACCTCAGCACCAATGAAGATCCTCCAGGCATTCGAAGCAATCTGGCTGACGGACAATCCCAAGAAATCCGCCAGCTGACGATGTAAAGCCGTCAGTGGTAATCTAAGGCCAGCTGCGAACATGGCATCGTACATCCCCACATCAGCAGTCCTCCCTGTATAACACCTCTCGTTTTTTCTAGGGAGACGGATGGGAATGTGGTATGGGATTTGGAAACGGATACGCAACTCATTAAAAACTCTGTTGCTCATCTTTGGGAGAAATTTATTGACGGCCCACTCCTCCAGAAGGATGAAGGGACGATTACCTCCAGAACTCCCTGAAGTTCCCTCACTGGACTCTTCGTCACCTTCATCCTCATTCCCGTTACTACTGACCTCGTTACCGTCATCCCTATCCCCGTCACTATCAATCTCCTCGTCGCCCTCCTCCCAGTTCCCGTCATCAACAATTTCCTCGTCGATCCCCTCGACCTCAAACTCACTTAACACCTTTTCCCTAACTCCCTCGACATGGTCTTCTACGTCAATACTAAGGGATTGGGTTGACGTTTCTTTGCCTGACGACTCAGAAAAGCCGTCGGACTCTTGACCTGAGCCAAAAAATTCGTCGTAGCCCGCTCCATCGCGGACTGACGACTGATCACTCGACGCGTCACTTGACATCTGACTACCTACAAGTGATGGATACACCCTAAGTTCCTAGACTGACGTTCTCAATAAAAAAAAATTTTTAGGCAAAAGTAAAAAAAAAAAAGCAAAGAGAAAGGAAAAGGAACTTACAGGTGAAATAGATCTTGAATAAGTGAAACAGCCTTAAGAATGACGGTATTGATAACAGTTGACGGAACGAATCGTGAGTAAGAGCGACGGGTTCTCTCTTAAAAGATCTGCGAGGTTGAAATGGCGAAATGAGACAATGAGGCGTGATATTTATATAAGAGGGAAAACGCACGGAATGCGAGGCGATGCCCGTGCCCAGGAACGAGGCCAACGACTGCGCGCCACGTAACCTTGCATTAAATAGCTCGCGGCTCGAGGAGTCATTCATAATTCGTTTTCTTTTTCAGAAATAACTCCACATGCTGACGGTTTTAAGCGTCGAGCATGTAGAGTAGGGGGCAACTGATGAGGATAAAAGGAGAGCCTCAGACTGACGGTTTAGTGCGATCTTTCATACGTAAGCAGACGGCGCGATAGCTGACGGTCATAGGGTCAACTGTCTCCAAGAGTGACGGTCTCACTAGGTGACGCCCAAAAAGCTGAAGGAAGTAAATTGAGGCTGACGGACCTAGCATAAGTTGACTTGCTTCCCACGCTATGAATAAGGAGTTGTCTTGCTTCCCACACTAGAGAATATTCGAGAGACTCCTATAAGGAAAGGATCCCGAAAAATACGCCCAAAAGGACTCCTATAAGGAAAGGACTTCTACTCCAAGGGAAAGAGAGATGACCCTCGCTACTATAAAAACCCTAGCACCCGCGCGACCCAAGGTACGCATAATTTACCCTCTCTAGCACTCTAGAGCAGTGAGAATAGTTCTAACTTAACCTTCGGAGGGTATTTGGCCGGTACTCCCCACTAGGTTCTTCCTTTTCGTTGTGTAGGTACCATTGGCAACGTACGAGGAACGTGTGACTCACTGGTGGCATATTTCCGGCATCATCAGATGACTTAGAGGAGGATGAGGAGAATACTTCACTTGTTTCTATTGCGAGACATATTTTAATGACTTCTAAAGTTGGCAGAGAAGATTAGAGGAAGAATTTAATATTATAGTTGCTAGTGTGTGTGTGTGTGGAAACCAAGGTAAAAGGGGTTATTATTTATTGATGGGGAAGCTAGTTGAATGTTATGTCATTGTCCACAGTTAAATGCCTTAAACTTCCGATCTCATCCTTAACCATAAAAAGTGACATAGATAGATGAAATATCTATTTAAAGACTGAGTGAAAAATTTCGAGGGCAATGTCTGGCTTGAGTGGGGAGCAAGCTGGGCCAAAAAAGAAAGTGAATATGCGGGTTTTGGTCCATGTGCTGATCGGCACTTGGTCCAAGTCCTTCCCGGATCTTTTCCTTTTCAGTTTGATTCTCTCCAATTCTCTTTAATGCTCTAATTTCCTTTGAAATTTTCACCTATAGTATTTCAGACTTCCTTGGACCTCAAGCTTAGTCATTGAAGTCCAAACTAATTTGATGAAATTAATTAACTCTTAAATTAATCAATTTTGGCGTGGAGACAACGTTCATGGTCCATTTGGCTTCCGGCTGGTGATAAGAACACCAAATTCTTTCACCAACGGGCAAGTCAATGACGACGAAAAAATCACATAGCAGGGATATTTAATGCTGATGATGAGTGGTGCAACATGGATGATGGTATTGCAAATGCAGCAGAGCAGTACTTTCAAGCCTTGTTTACCTCAGCACATCCAAGTAATATGGAGACTATTCTGGACCCAGTGGAAAGACTAGTAACCCCTGACATGAACCAACAACTGCTACAACCTTACACACCAGAGGAAATAAAACGAGCTTTGTTCCAAATGCACCCATCCAAGTCACTGGGCCCTGATGGTATGTCCCCATTCTTCTTTCAAAAATACTGGCATATTGTAGGGAATGATGTGGTTAGAGCTGTTCTTTCTGTTTTGAACTCGGGCCACCTCTTGCACAAGATGAACTATACCCACATTATTCTTATCCCCAAGAAGAATGAGCCCCAATACATCTCAGATTATCGCCCTATCAGCTTAGGCAATGTGGTATCACGCTTATTCTCTAAAGTTTTGGCTAACCGCTTTAAATTAATATTGCCTAATATTATTTCCAATGCTCAAAGTGCCTTTGTTCCTAATTGCTTGATCACTGATAATACCACTGTAGCGTTTGAGTTGTTACACAAGATGAGAAATAAGAGGAAGGGAAAGAGAGGTCAGATGGCGGTGAAGTTGGATATTAGCAAAGCTTACGATCGGGTTGAGTGGTTGTTTTTTCGGAATATGATGAGCAAACTTGGGTTTGATGATACCTGGATACGGCTGGCTATGGAAACGGTTTACACTGCTTCTTACTCAATCCTCATCAATGGAAAGCCTCGTGGTTTGGTCCAACCCTTTCGTGGAATCAAGCAAGGCGATCCTCTCTCGCCATATTTGTTCCTGCTTTGTGCCGAAGGTTTGTCTGCAATGCTCCGAAGGGCGGAAGCAAATCGGTCTCGTACAGGGGTTGTATCTTGTCAGCATGGAGTGCACATCTCACATTTGCTCTTTGCCGATGACAATCTACTATTCTGTCAAGCAACGGTCCAAGAGTGCCAAGTGTTGCTCAACATCTTAGCTCAATATGAATCAGCTTCTGGACAGGCCATTAACCGACAGAAAACGTCCCTCTTTTTTAGCCGAAACACCAAACATGACACTCGGGATATGATCAGAAGTTTGCTTGGAGCCAGAATCATACGGATTGCGAGAAGTATTTGGGCTTGCCGATGGTAGGGGGTAGAGCTAAGACAACCATGTTTAGAGAGATCCAAGAGCGAGTTGCTAAGAGAGTGTTAGGATGGAAGGAGAAATTCATCTCCAAGGCTGGTCGAGAAATACTTATAAAGACAGTTGCACAGTCCATACCGACTTACTCCATGAGCTTATTCAGGCTTCTAAAAGCAATGTGTGACGCTATCAACTCGACCTTGGCCAATTATTGGTGGGGACAGAAATATGATGAGAGAAAGATCCATTGGGTGAGCTGGCAAAAGTTGTGTACGGACAAGAATAGAGGAGGTATGGGTTTTCGGGACATCGACGCTTTTAATCTTGCAATGTTGGCCAAGCAAGCATGGCGTCTGCTTCAGGGCACTCAGTCTTTGTTTTATCGAGTGTACAAAGCACGTTATTACCCTAACTGCACATTCTTGGAGGCCCAGCTGGGACACAATCCTTCTTTCGTATGGCAGAGTCTTCTAACTGCTCGGGAGGTGATCATTGCGGGATCAAGATGGAAAATTGGAGACGGAAAGCATATTGGTGTCACTACGCACAAATGGCTGTCCCATGTCCCTATTTTCAACGGTGAACCCGCTCCTGAGTTGAAAGTTAGTGATTTGATAGATGAGGACACAAGATAGTGGGACAGAGGCAAGATTCACGCATTGTTCACGGCTAGAACCCGGACTGAGATTCTAGCTCTCCCTCTCAACAATCTCCAAGCTCGGGACTCCCTCATTTGGATGGAGAATAAGGCAAGGACCTTCTCAGTAAAGACCGCCTACCATGTTGCACTTCAACTAAAGCAAAAGCAGGTAGTGGAGCATTCCAAGGCTAGGTCAGACAAGTCAACCTGGAAGAAAATCTGGACTTTGAATGTTCCCCCAAAAGTCAGAAATTTCATTTGGAGGGCGTGCTCGGACTGCTTACCTACTCGGGCCAATCTGCATAGAAGGAAGGTTCACGTTGAGGTGGTTTGTGGTTTGTGTAAGTAGAAACCTGAGACCACGGGGCATATTTTGTGGGAGTGTCCGCCTGCCAGGAATGTCTGGGCATTGGTAAAGGGAAAGATTCAGAAGTGCAACAATGAGGCTCGGGATTTCTTCCTACTGTTCGGTTCATGGTGCAAAGCTTAGATCAACGTGACCTTGAACGTTGGGCTACAGTGGCATGGTCTATTTGGAACGTCCGAAATAAGGTCTATTTTGAACATAAACAAACCCACCCAAGGACTATCTTGAACGGTGCAGAGAGTCTAGTAGATGAGCCTTGGATTTATACAAGTTTTCTTTACAGAGTTAATTGTTTAGTATGTGTCCTTTCTTAGCTACGGTAGTGTAGCCTCAGTCTATGGCCAGCTGCATGTAGCTGGCCTTGGACTTATACAAGTTTTTGCTTTATACGTGTACTTTTTAGTTTAATAAAATTTCTGACCTGTTCTCAAAAAAAAAAAAAAAAAAATGTTGTCTCACTGATTGAATCGAGTGCATGCAACTTCATAATAAATCATGTCCTGGACCAATAGTGTCACGACACATCATTAAAGAAAATTTGAACTAAAAATAGATCAATTAAAATTTAGAGTTCATAATCAAATGTGGTCGGGACTTAATTTATGCAAGTGCACATTAATTGTTAAAACTTAAATTTATGATATCTTTTAATCCGTTGGTCCAATTAAGGCTCATGAACTGTCGTTTTGATCATCGTGATTTCAAGATTTGTTTCATGCAATTCAATTGAAAATCAAACAACCAAAATTACAGTTTTATCCCTAAGATAATAAACATTCTCCATACTTTATAGCATATCAATCAAAAGCTGATAACAAACATTTTTAATACCATTATTTTATATGAACAAATAGGTTTATAAATTACTATTACATACTAATAAAGAGATCTATAGATTTGGTTGAGATAAGATTATGGATAAACATAAATAAGAGTAAAATTTTAATAAACCATAAATAAGGGTCACATTAACAGATGCCCTTAGGACAATAGTTAATAAACTATAATAGAAAAGTTTTGACATTATTTTCATGGGAAATATAAAAAGCTGTCAACAACATTTATTGTTTTATCATTTTCCAATAAACTGTTTCTAAAAATGGTTCCTAAACCAATACCCTAAGGGCGGTTAACATTTCCCTTTAATTAAACATATTGTGTTCATTCAATTAAAAAGGAAAAAAAGACGAGTGATGTGATGTAATTGAAAAAAGTGATGCAACATGTGGAACATGAACTTGGTATAGAGGCCGAAGAAACGATGGGGAAGTGTGGCAAGTCTCAGGATGATTCTCAAATTAGTGAAACAGCGGGGGTGCTGGATCACCCTTGCCAAACACAATGAGGCTATTAAGCTGGAACTACCAAGGGCTTGGAACCTCTTGGACAGTTCGTAGCCTTCACAACTAGTAAGGGATCAAGCTCCCACGGTGTGTTTTTTGATGGAAACATGCTTGGACAAAGAGGTTTTGAAAGTCATTGTAGAGATTTATCTTTTTAGAATAAGTTTATTGTGAAGAAGCCAAAATTCGATGGAGGCCTGACACTAATTTGAGATTAAAAAAAACAAAAATGTGCTTGATTTTTTTTTTTTTTTTTTTTTTTTTTTTGGAGAAAAAAAAAAGTGCTTGATTTTGATAGGAGAGTTTGCTTCTTTTCTTTAAAGTAACCAACTAACCATAGATAATTCCCTTAAAAAAAAAAAAAGGTAACCGAAGATAAAGAGAAGGAGAGGTATATGTTAACTAGTCTCATCACACGCACTTTGCACATGCGATGAGGTTTTTCTTGTGGTCCTATTTTGTAGAAAAAAATTGTTTTATTTTATTTATTTATTTTGAGAATCTAATTTATAAGTGGATAAAACAATTTGAAAATCACCAGGAGAGTGATCCTATTTTTTAGGCCATGTTTTAGTGGGAGTTAGTGTTGTATTTTTACTAGATTATCCTTTAGTTTTGTCTCTACTTAAACATAGGGGTGTAGGGGTATTTTTGAACCAAAAAAATGATGATCCTAAACTAGTGAAGCCCCTTAAATAGTAGTATAGATAATTTGCTAAATTTAAGGATATAGATGGGAAGTTATAGTAATAGTTTTTTAATAGGAGTGTTTCTTTTTCCTTTAAATTCAAAATAAATAAGAAGATATTTGAAAAAAAATGAATAAAACAAATGTGAGATCATGGAGTAAGGAAAGAAAATTCTATTAAAAAAAAATTGAAAATGTTTAACCAAGAGAGTGATCCTATTTATCAAAAAAAGAAAAGAAAAAAAAAAGAGAAAAGACCATGGACCTATTTATCACAAAAAAGTAGTCCTATTTTATTGACAATGTTTTAGTGGGAATCAAAAGCCGTAGTTTTACTAAATTATCCTTTAGTTTTGTTTCTACTTAAAAAATAGTAGTATAGATAAAATAAAAACACATGTTTAAAAAAAAAAAAAAAAAAAAAAAAACTCATCATATGCATGAAGCGTGTGTGATGATGCTAGTGTATGTGTGTGTGTGTATATATATATATATATATATATATAGAGTTTGAATTTATTGAACCCGCCAGTAACTAATCTGAATTGCCTATATATATATATATATATATATATATATATAAATAGGGATAAATATAAAATTAATAGTTTTAAAAAGCTTAGGTGTAACATGTAGTTATAGGAAGTGGCGGTTGATGCATTTGGGGGCCTAAGATGAAAATTGATTATCTTATTTTATTTGCAAAATTACTACTAATTAACATGACTACGTAGAAGGTTTTTTTATAGAAAGTTTACAAACACAAAAAATTTGACAAAACATTTTACATTTATTGATGTGGTAGATTGATAGTGATAAGTAAAAAAGTGATGTTAGTGGTAGACTTAGATGAGAATTAGAAAATGTTTGCTAACTCAACTATTGTGAAAAATGTTGTGAAATTTTTTTGTGTATTACTTTTTTTTTTTTTTTTTTTTGAGAAGTGCTACATTCATAGTATTTTTTACAATAAATCTTAAGTGTTAAGTTGCTTCCTGTTTTCAATTTGAACCCACCACTAAAATTATTTTTTTCCACTTGCTAGTTAGGATTTGTTATAAAAGTGTTGTGAAAAATGTTATGGACGTAGCATTTTTTTTCTCTTTTTTTTTTTGTTTGTTTTTTATTTGATAAAAAAAATATTATTTTACTTATTGTTTAACATTTCAGCTTAATTAAGTTAAAATTTGGGGGTCTTTATTTTTTTTACTTCGGGCCTTAGGCGACAACATCAATGGCTTATACCATTGAGCCGGCATTGGTTATAGGGAAAAATTGCTTAGGGGTCGTCCCAAGATGCCGCTTAGAGATTTTGAACCCAAGACCTCAGGAATCTCATCATAAGATCTTAGGAACTACTAAACTAATTAATAATTTGGGTTATCTATACTACTATTTAAGGGGTTTTCTCTATTTGGGATCTTTAATTTTGTGGTTCAAAAATACCCTTACACCCTTAGATTTAAATAGGACATTTCGGTGAAAATACATCTTGAATTCCCTACAAAATAGGATTACTATTCTAGTTGGTTTTTCAAACTCAACTCTCACATCTCTCCCATATTCCACTCACCCCCATGTTTTTTCTTTTTTCCTTTATCCTTACTCTAACCACTACATTCCATATCCTCAACTCTCCTCTATTCCACTCACCCCATGTTTTTACTTTTTTTATTTTTTTTTTCCATTATCAAGACTTATCTATTTCTACCTAAAAAAAGAGAGACTTATTAGTTTCTTTTGTCCCTTTTTATTTTTAACTAACCGCTAAGCACGCGCTCACGCGCATGCTCAGAGGCTCTTTTATTTTTTGGGTAAAGGTTAATAATTTGTATAAATTATAATTTTGGATTAATATATTTTCCAATCACAAAAAATAAATAAATAAATAAATTAGAGTGTGATGAGTGTTAAGTGTTTGTGGTGAAATAATTTTTTCATCACTCCCCTAGGTTTTTTTTATTTTTTTATGATTGGAAAATACATTAATTCCAAATTATAATTTATGCAAATTATTAATCTTTATCCCAAAAAATAGAAGAGCATCTGAGCACAAGTGTGAGCACGTGCTCATAGGCTAGTATTAATTTATATATAACATTAAAAAATTATTTTTAAAAACATTACTCAATTTGAATGCTTCTTGAACTAAAGTCTTTTATCCAATAACATAGATGCGAGACAAATTGTACAATGTACATATTAGCAATTTTAAGCATTAAAAATCTCCTCATATGTGCTACACGTCTTAAGAGGTTTTTCAAATATTTTTTAAAATAATATTTTTCATTCATTTCAATTTGGGGCTAACGCTTAGTTACTAAGATTTATGTGCTTACCAATCACCAAAATACCAAAAAAAATTACACACCCACAAACTCATACATCTCATCACATTCCTAGGTGTTTTGTACTTTGGATGGAACATAATGCCTCACATCATATTTGTATTACATATTTAAAATTAAATTGCCGCTATTTTCTTCTCAAGAAAAAAAAATTGCCACTATTTACAAACTGGTAAGATGATATACACAAATCACACAAAAAATGTCCGCAAGTATATTCCAATTTGAATCTTTGAAACAATTAAGCAGCTAAAGTGTTAAAGCCGTCAAATTAATTACTTACCCCTTAGAAGACTAATACCCTCAATAATACTTCTAGGAAATTAAATATTAAGTAATTTTTCATAAATTCCAAAAAAAATAATAAATAAATAAAGTTAGTTTTCGGATACATAATCAGCCAAACTCAAAGTCACAACGTCAAAAAAGGCAATGATCATTACAAAAAATTTCCGAAAAAAACCTAACTGAAAAATAGGAAAAAAATGTTCATAAAAAAATGACATGAAAAGAAAGCACCAAAGATGTACAACTTGAATTTTTATATAGTCAATATTATACAAATAGAAAAAAAAAAAAATATATATATATATATATATATATATATATAAAATGATACATCACGTGGGATTTTTTTTTTTTTTTTTTTGAATGAGAAATTTTCTCTATTGGATATGTGCAAATTTGGAATGATATAAGTGTTGATTTCTGTTGCTGAGACTGAGAGTATCAAAACAATAAATTGTGGAAATAAACTGGAAAAGAGACTTGAGAAAGAGATAAAGAAGAAGAGATAAAAAAAGGGTAAGATTAGTAAAAAAAATTTAGAAAACAAAAATACACAAACTAATAAATTAATAATTTCAACATTGTGAAAGGAAATAAACCTTTCTAAAATTGGAGATGATGATGAAGTGAGCAAAAAATTGATGAAATCCTAAAATCTATGGAAAAAACCTAAAAAGAGAATTGATATATATATATATATATATATATATATATATAAATAGAGATAGAGTGTGTGCTTATATAATGAGAGTGAGATAAAGAAGAAGAGATATTTTTTTATTAAAAAAAAAAGTTAGATTTGGAAGTGGTGAACGTGGGAACTATTTGAACTAAAACTGTTTAGTTTGAATTGTAGGATTGGGAGAGAAGTTCATCTAAAATCAAGGATTTTGAAGATAAAAACTTGAGTCCTAATTTAAAGGTGAGAGAAAAGGGGATAAGGATAATTGTTAATGTTTTTATTTATTATTATTTTTTAATAAAAAAAATTTAACTAGAACTATGTTTTAGGGGTAATTCTACAGTACCCCCTCTTTTTTTAGGGGGTATGGTACCCACTAGTAGGCAACCTACTATACCAGGTTACTAAAATATCACATTTGATTGTACCATCTTCACATTGTGTAGTACTAACATCACATGTGACGATACTTTTGTCATATACGATGGTTCTTTTATTTTTTCTCACATTCGATGGTACCATCATCACATTGTATAGTATCAACATCACATGTGATTGTACTTTTGTCACATTCGGTAGTTCCTTTATTTTTTTTTTCTCACATTTGATGGTACCATTCTCACATTGTGCAGTACCAACATCACGTGCTGTACTTTTGTCATATTCAATGGTTTCCTTATTTTTTTTTTATCACATTTGATGGTATTATCCTCACATTGTGTAGTACCAAGATCACATGTGACTATACTTTTGTCACATTCGGTGGTTCCCTTATTTTTTTCTTACATTTGATGGTATCATCCTCACATTGTGCAACACCAACATCACATGTGACTGTACTTTTGTCACATTCGGTGGTTCCATTATTTTTTCTCATATTTAATGATACCATCTTTACATTGTGTAGTATCAATATCACATGTGACTGTACTTTTTTCACATTTGGGTGATAACCTTTTTTTTTTTTTTCTCATATTTGATGAAACCATCCTCACATTGTGCAGTACCAACATCACATGTGACTATACTTTTGTCACATTCGGTGGTTCCCTTATTTTTTTTTTTCACATTTGATAGTATCATCTTCACATTGTGTAGTACTAACATCACATGTGACTATACTTTTATCACATACGATGGTTCCTTTATTTTTCTTCACATTCGATGGTACCAGCCTCACATTGTGTAGTACCAACATTACATGTCATTATACTTTTGTCACATTTAGTAGTTCCTTTATTTTTTTTCTTACATTTGATAGTACCATCCTCACATTGTGTAGTACTAACATCACATGTGACTGTACTTTTGTCACATTCAGTTGTTCCCTTATTTTTTTCTCACATTTAATGGTACCATCCTCATATTATGCAGTACCAACATCACATGTAACAGTATTTTTGTCACATACGGTGGTTCCCTTATTTTTTTCTTACATTTGATGATACCATCCTCACATTATGTTGTACCAACATCACATGTGACTGTACTTTTGTCACATTCGATGGTTCTTTTTTTTTTTTTTTTCTTCTTCACATTTAATGGTACCATCCTTACATTGTGGAGTACCAACATCACATGTGACTGTACTTTTGTCACATTTGGTGGTTCCTTTTTTTTTTCCTCATATTTGTCACTTCTATTATCACATTTGATAGTTCTTTTGTCACATATAGTGGTTCCTTTATTTTTTTTCTCAAATTTGATGGTTCCATTGTCATATTAAGCTGTACCTATATCGCATCTGCTCTATTTTTGTCACATGTGACAATTCTTTTGTCACATTGGGTGGTTCTCTTACTTTTTTTTTCATATTTGACGGTTCCATCCCTATATTGTGTAGTTCTAACATCATATATGACAATTCTTTTCTCACATTCAATGGTTCCCTTATTTTTTTCTCACATTTGAAGTTCCATCTTTACATTGTGCAGTTCCAACATTACATGTGATAGTTTTTTTTTCTCACATTTGGTGATTCCTTTAATTTTTTCTCACATCTAACGCTTCTATCCTCACATTGTGCAGTTCCAACATCACATTTGACAGTTATTTTATTACATTTAGTGATTCTTTTATTTGTTTCTCAAATTTGATGGTTCCATTATCACATTATGCAATTTCAAATCAAATTTGACAGTTCCTCTGTCACATATTGTGGTTCCTTTATTTTTTCTCAAATTTGATGGTTCTATTGTTACATTAAGCAGTACCAACATCGCATCTAATTGTCTTTTTGTCACATTCAGTGGTACCCTAATTGTTTATTCTCAAATTTGACAGTTACATTATTACATTGTATAGTACCAACATTACTTCTGACCGTACTTTTGTCACATTCGGTGATACCCTTTTTTTTTTCCTTACAATTGATTGTTCAATTGTCATATTGTCATAGTAGGCAATACCAATATCACATCTGACTATAATTTTACATTTGGGCCCACCACTGAAGTCACTTTTTTACTTACTAATAACTGCTCATCACAATAGTAATTTTTTTAAAGTTATTAAAAAATTTAGATCTAAAATTTAAAACCAAAAAAAAAAGAAAAAAAGAAAAAGAAAAAACATCTCAAGAAATTAGCCCAACCACAATAATTACTTTTGTTCACAAAAAAAAAAATCAGCTAGAATTATCTTGGTTTCTTTCATAAATATTTGAATATACCAATTAACTTCCTACGTATCTCTCTTGGTAGCTTCCATCACATTCAGGGGCATAGCTCCCTATAAAATAACATAGTTGAGATCACTTTCTTGATGTTTATATTTTTATTATTTATATATACTATAAAACCAAAGATGTATAACCTTATGTGCTCTCTAATTTTTCTTATGCAACATCTACAACTTAATCACAGTTGTGTGTTTATTGTGGCGTCTAAGGTTGGAAATAGGGTGACTATACAATTAGCAAGTTATGCAAAAAATCCAATCCAAAGATTGTTGACAATTTTAAAATTTTCAGTAAACACTTGAATTGAAACCACAGGTCCAGTATGAAATAGTCATCAATCAAGGCTACTACACCAGGTTTTATATTTTTTAGGCATTTTCATTAGATCCACGTGTGCGGAAGTGTCCCAAGGGAGATATTCAGCATGGTTCAAGAAGAATTATTGAGAACATAAAATTCATTGTGCTTTACTACATAGATATGGAAGGTTATCGTACGTACACCTTATCTCAGTATACATCCCCTTACTCAAGATGGGAGGTTGTGTATTGTCCAGTTGATCAATCTCTGAAGTGCTCTTGTTTGCTATTCTAGTTGTATGGATATCCTTGTGGGCACCTATTTGCTATTATGAAGGTTGAACATTTGAAACAAGTTCCACCGACATGTATAATGAACAGATGGCTAAAAATAGCAAAGTCCAACCTACCTTGCAAACAAAGAACATATTCAATCAATTGTGGGTCCAAATTAAAATCAATTACTTTTTTTTTAAATAGGATTTGTTTCAAAATTATTGTGAAAACATTATAAATGTAAGATTTCTTTTAAAATAAAATAAAAAATTTCATGTAAATCACATAATATCAAATAAACACTAGGTGTCCATTTAGGCCCACAATGAGAGCATTAGTATTGGGTGAGCTAAAATTTCCAAGTGCTATTTTTGCAGCCCAAACACCAAAAAACACTCTACATTTGAGTTTTTAAACTTAAAAAAATTTACAATTGGCTACAATAAACTCCTACTTTTAACACTTGTGTAGCACATTGCTACTTATTTTTTAGCGTTATATTATTCTCTCTCTCCTTTGTAGCCCTGGTTCTACTTTCTGCAAATTATATATGACTTTAGCATGCAAGAAAGCTTGATTTCCAAGTGGAGAGTAAACTCTATCAAATAGAAATTAGGCCCCAATGAGCCAATTTTTTATCACTTAATTTATTCTTGTCACTTTAGAAGAAGGGTGACAAATTCTTGATGAGAACCGTACGATGCAAACCATATCATATAACAACTCTACACAGGTTTGCTGGTGCAATTTAAACAATATATACATATATATTGTTTAGGGCATGAGAGGTATGAGGTTGATTGGGGTATGTGTTACGAAATGCAACGGTTGTGAGAAAAACATGATAACTGAGTGTTGAACCTAGGATAGTATGGATAAGTTGTGGAGATCCAACTCCTCTATCAGCTCCAGGACTAGTTGTCCTCCTGATATTGTAAATGAAGAAGATCACACTATTGATGATAATGAGATGATTCCTGATTTCCGTAAATGGACTATTCCTAAAGTTGATACTAAAACTATTTATAAAACTAGTTTTGTTGAAAGTACTTTTCATTCTGCTTATAAAGCTAGAACTGTTGAACAAATTTTCTCTATTTCGAAAGTTCATGAAAAATGTTGCTTATTCACTAAAAAGAATATTAATGACTTCCTTGCTGCTAAAAAATTCTATTATTTGCATATTGGTATGGTTCAAGTTGCTATTAAACCACTTACCCGCAAGGGCATTAATGCTTCTGTTCTTATGTGTTTAAGAGATGCTAGATTTAAGATTTTTAAAGATAGCATTCTTGGAATGATCACTGCTTCTTTGTATGATGGTCCTGTTTATTTTAACTGTTATCCTGATCTTACTCTTGCTTTGGATGATCCTAATATTGTTAAAGCTTTAACTTTGAATATTGCTTCATCTGGATATTACATGGAAGAGGGTAGTAAGCCTTTTGCTTTGATTTATCGCATTTATTACAAACTAATGGGTACTCAAATGAATCCTTGTGCTTTAATGCCTAGAGAACCTTCAGGTAAAACCATGTTAATTCAATGTTCAACTCCTGATGCTAAAATCCAAGTTCCAAAAATGATTCAATGGCAAGATATTAATCTTCCTAAGGATTGGTTGTTAGAACATGAAACCCCTCCTACTAAACCCATTTTTGATGAGCTTGATCTCACCCATATTCAACAATATCTTGATGGTACTGTTAAAATAAGTTTTCAAAACAATCCACCTTTGAGGATCAACGAAGGAAGACGTTCCTTTGGTGGATCTGAAAGTATTTCAAAAAGAGATCGCGACATCAATGAGTTTTTGAAAAAGAATTTGGAAACATCCTCTGATTTAAAGCTAAAAGGTATTTCAAGTGATAAATCCCAATTTAGCTCTGTTTACTATTCAACTAAACCTGAAACTTCCACTCCAGTTAGTAAAACTGCTAATGAAGATGAGGAAGAGACTGTTTCTCTTACTCCTTCTGATTTTGAATCTCCTATTGAAACTCCTCCTGTTTACCAAAATCAATTAAGAGTTTTGACTATTTTAAATGATGATTTTGAAATTGATTGGGATTCTCTGTACAATGAGTTTATGCTTGCTTCAAACAGAACCAAGAGAAAATATTTCCAAGATAATTTTGCTCAATCTGATAAAGACCATGCTAAAGGAAAATGGTTGGAAATGATGAATCAATTGAAAAAACATATTTTGTTTTTTGATTTTCTCGAAAACCATTATGTTCCAAATAATGAGGTTTCAAAACAACATTTATATGTGATAAAGAAATCAAATTTTGTTAAGATTGATAAAACCATTGTTAGGTCTAGTCATCCACCTCTTGATTCAATTTTGATAACTACTAAGAAAGATGAAGTGACAAAAGAGGAAGTGAAGGCCTCTCCTTTCAAAATTGCTGATGATCAAACTCCTATTGTTAGTCTTATTGAACAAAACAATTTTACTAATCAATCTTTGCATATTATTGGTCAACAGCTTGACCGTATTGAAGAAAAATTTGTTGAAAAATCTGTTTCTACCTCTGAAAAATCTGTTCCTGTTAAAACTGAGAAACCTTTGATTGATTTACCCAGTCAAAGAGAAAAGGTTATGTTTAAAACTTCTCAGTCCAAGACTCTTGAAATTGTTGACAAAATGCTTTCTGATCTAAAGATTAAATCTGAGAGTACTAGTACTTCTACAAGAACTCCAACTGCTCTCACTATTTCCAAAAAAGAAATTATTTTTGATGAAAATACAGATTCTGATACTGTTTCTTCTGTTTCTTCTGTTCCTGCAAAAAGAATCTTTGATAATGATTTCCCAGAAATTAAAAGATTTGTTGGAAACTCCAAACCCATGTCTTTTACAAAAAATTGGTATCCAAAACCCACTCCTCCTGATATGCAGTTTGAAGAGAGATCTTTTCAAACACAGTTTTCTGTCTCTGCTGATAAACTCTATGAATGGAATATTGATGGTTTGTCTGAACAGGAAATCATTAATAAAATGAGCCACATGTCTATGGTTGGTATTGCTTATCAAAACAACCATAATCTTGATCAACCTGAAATTGTTAACTTGCTTCTTACTGGTTTTTCTGGTACTCTTCGTGGATGGTGGGATTCTTACATCACTGAAGAATCCAAAGAGTCTATTAAACATGCTGTTAAAAAGAATGAAGAAGGTTTGCCTATTTTTGATGAAAGTATTGGTCGTGGTATTCCTGATGGTGTTAATACCTTGATCTATACCATTCTCAAACATTTTGTTGGTACTCCATCCAATATTTCTTCCCGTGTTTCTGATTATCTTAATAATTTGAGTTGTCCAACTATGTCTGATTACAGATGGTATCAAGATGTTTTTACTTCCAGGGTGATGCTCCGGAAAGATTGCCATAAGCCTTATTGGAAAGAAAAGTTTATTGACGGTCTGCCTCCTATCTTTGCTCATAAGGTAAAACAAGAATTAATGGGTAAAAATGATTCTATTGATTATGATAATTTAACTTATGGTGATATGTTCAGTACTATTAAAAAACTTGGCATTAATATGTGCAATGATGAAAAATTATTAAAACACCAATTAAAGAATAAAAGAAAAGCTAAATATGAAATGGGAAATTTCTGTGAACAATATGGTCTGCCTCCTATTGCTCCTTCTAGGCAGAAAAGTAAAAAACATGATAAAAGCCATAAAAAATACAGAAATACTTTTAAACCTAATGATTTCTATGCTAAGAAGAAAAATGTTTCTAAAAAACATGTTAAACAAAAACCAAGTAAAGGTAAATGCTTTAACTGTGGTAAACCGGGACACTTTAGTAAAGATTGTAAAGAAAAACCTGGTAAGTTAAAAAACAAGTTCAACATGTTAAACATTAATGATAATATGCAAGAAGAATTATTTAGAATCCTTGAATCAAACAGTCCGTCTGATTCTTTGGAAGATGATTTTTCTTCTTCATCTGATTCTTGCTACCAATCTGCTGATGATTCTTCTGATTCTCCTAATATTAAAATTGGTTGTAGAGATTCCTGTTGCAATGTTATTAATACTCTCACCAAGGGTGAAGAAGATGAAAAACTGATAATTCAGCTAATAAATCAAATTCAAAACCCTGAACTCCAGAAAGATTATTTGGACAGGTTTAAGAAAAACTTGATAAGAGATGAAATTGGTAAAAAACCAAAATCAACCATAAGTTTTGAAGAAACTTTGGAAAGATTTAATAAAAAGAAATCTAAAGATTTAACTGTTAATGATCTCCAAAATGAAATTCATATTGTTAAACAAGAAATAAATGAATTAAAACATGAATTTAAAAGCATGAAAAGTGATAATCATAATCTCAAACAAGAATTGACAATGCTAAAACTTGATAAAGATCTTAATAAATCCAGTAACGAACAAAATGAGCACAGTGATGGAAATGAGTCCAGTCAACAGGCTCTTCTTCCTGATAAAGGTACTCCTGATACTTTTACTAATCCCCAACTTGCTTTTGTTAATAAATTATTTCCTCCAAAATGGTTTACAAAAGTTAAAATTGTTGTTTCTCCTGATTATCATTTCACTATTATTGCTATGATTGATTCTGGTGCAGATATGAACTGTATCCAAGAAGGATTAATTCCCTCAAAATATTTTGAGAAATCTACTGAAAGATTGGTTTCTGCTAATGGTTCTCAAATGAAAATTAAGTATGAATTGAATAATGCTCAGGTGTGCCATAATGATGTTTGTTTCAAGATTCCTTCTGTTCTTGTCAAAAATATGACTGATAAAGTGATTCTTGGTCTGCCATTTATTAACTCTTTGTATCCCTTTCTTGTTGAACATGATGGAATTACTACTGATCCATTTGGACAGAAAGTAAAATTCAAATTTGCTTCAAAATTTGAAATTGATATTGATAATCTGTCTTATAAGAAAGACTCTCCCATGAATGACCTTGTTCAAGAACTGATAATGAATTCTGATGATTTTAAAGGTGATTTTCATAACACTAAAATGTTAAAACCTATCCATTATCCTAACAATATTAATGATTCTTTGCAGGACTCGGATAATGATACGTGGATAAATACCACTAATAAGTGGGATAATAATAATATTCATATTTATACCACTAGTAAGTGGATTATCATGGAGGGAAAAAACAAGGGAAAAGCTCCTGCGCATGACTATTCCCAAAGCAAAAGGTTCCCAGCGGGACGACCTTTTAAAATGCATGAAGGCGTATCTTCTGGTGTAAAACCCAGTGGATCAACATCCCTTCAAGGAGATGTCCCGGCAGAGGTGACATACTCCAATGGTGATATATTAATTGCTTTACAAGAAGTCTTGTCAAAAAATTTACAATTCCACAATGGTACCTACTCAGAGTTACCAGATTCTATTAAATTCATTCTTAATAACCTTCAGTTTGCTTTTACCAAAAACCACAGTAATGTTTTTCATAAAACCCTTAGAGCCCTTGAAATCCACCTTGTTAACCTTACTGCTCAAAACGAGATTTATATGAGCCATTATAGTAACCTTATTCCAAATAATGACCTTGCTTCAAATATTGACTTTGTTCCAGAATATAACCTTGTTTCAGAAAATGAGGCTCTTGTGAGCCGTCTTAAAATCTACATTAGTCAACTCTTTGGCAAAGAGGAAATCCATTCGATGGATACAAAGACTATAATGGGCACTGATTATGCTAGATTGAGTCTTAAGACCCAATCCATGTTAAGAAGTGCTGTTGCCAACTTGCCTTCAGATTTGCAATCTCGTATTCTGGATAGCAAGGCTATGTCTCGGTCTTTTGACCTATGGTCCAAATATTTCAGAAAACTTGTTACTGCTACTATTCCTGACCCTAATGAAATAGACGAAGGTGATAATGTCTTTATTCAGCTTGAATGGGAAGACCACTTTGGGAGCAGTCTCAGAGTATATGAAAAGAAACATCCATTTCCTGGTCTCCTTATTAATTTTGATACTGGTTCATATTTCACTGATGAAGATTCAGATGATAGTGATGATGAGGATCCTAATTCTAGCTGGCTTTCCCAAATGTTTGAATATGGCTTTGTTAGGTTTGTAAAATTGACAAGTCATAAACAGGCTAGCCAACTTCCACAGATCATTCAGAATGCTATTAAAGGGTTTGAAAACTCTTCCACTAGACCTTTTGTTACCATCAGATGCTGGAGCACTCTACCAAAATGGGAGACAAATAACTGGATGAATGTTAAACCCTCAAAGCATCTCATCCTCATTAATGGCTATACTCACCAAGGGCCATGGTTCGAGGGAAATTCTCAGTTGTCCCTTAAAGCCACTCTTGCAAAATGCTGGAGAAATTATTTTAATAATCAAATTCGTGAAGTTGCTCATAATCTATGGAAAAATTACCATTTCATAGGAAGCACAGGTAGAATTGCTGTTTTTGGCCCCAAACCCTATGCTGAAGCCTTTGTTCACCTACAGACAAAAGATCATCCTAATCTAAACAGTCTCCTCATCCCAGGAAAAACTCCAAAGCTTGAGCCAATTTTATATTGTGGATTCTGTAATAAGTATGCTATTTACCATGATCATATATGTGATTCTCCACAAGGTCCTTTTGATCCCTTTGATGGTTATCCCTCCGATGCTCCCTCTACTGATTGATGAGGTCACTACTATTTCTAGACTGGTGTTACTTTATTTGTCTGGCTTGCACAACAACCAAAATATTTTATTGTCATGTTGCGGAAAATCCGAAACTAACTCGTGATATTCCGGATTTTGCGGAAGATTTTGATTCCCCTATTTGTCTAGCCTGCACAACGGCCACTATTTGTCTAGCCTGTACAATGGCCACTATTTCTCTAGCCTACACAACGGCCACATCTATTACAATATTCAGAATTGAAAGACACAAGCCATGATGGTTGTGAAGATATGATGTTTCCTTTTGACCAACCATGCCACCTTTGGAGTCTTTTTAGAAAAGAATGAAGCATCCAAGTGCTTGGTGGAAGACATGCATGCTTTCCTTTTGTCTTTTGCCATGATTCTCCTGACATGTTGGACCAAATGAAAGCCAAAAGCTCAGAAGTTTTTATTTCAAAAAGTGGAAAAAACACTGTTCACTGATTACTGTTCACTAATGACTGTTCACTGATTACTGTTCACGGATTACTGTTCACAGATCACTGTTCACTTTTACTGTTCATGACACTGTTCACTCTGAAAATTTTGCCTATTTAAGGGGGGTTGTCCCTTAAATTTTAGGGCTTCTGAAGTCAAGTTTGGTTTCTGATTTCCTTTCCCTTAGAACTAGCCTTCTTAGAGAAAGAACTCACCCTACTTCTACTACTCATCCTTGTTTACTACAAACTTTGTAATCATACAAACCTTGTAACTAGGACTAGTTCAAGCTTTGTACTTGTTAACCCATAACTGTTGAGATCTTGTATTGACTACTACTACTGTAAGTGTTTATCCTACTTTCAATAACAAGTATTTTCAGTTCTATGTTCATTACTTTACTTATTGCTACCACCACCTTGGACGGATTACCGCCATACCAGATGGTTCTAAATTGCTTTCATTTATTTTGAACTATTGTTCTTATTTACTTTAAATTATTTTGATATACTGCTTGGCTGGTTCTACCGCCTTATTATTGTTCTTACATTCAAGTCATTTACTTTAAAGCTATTTACTTTCAAGTTCTTTACATTATTTCCATTTACAATACATCTGTGCTTCCTTCTCTTTCTCTTCATCTGTGCGTCCCCTTCCCCCTTTATGGTATAACAATATATACATATATAAATTGCACATTTCACTTGCATATATGGTGAAAACATGTAGCTTTTGTCTGTATAGAACTTGCACAATTTCATTCTATCAAGCTGTTAAAAAATTGATCATATGGAATAAATGTATCTTCTAAAACGATTAGAATTGGAAGTTCCACAATGAAGATGCAATATTCCCTTTTCAAAAGGAATTCAATCATTAGATAAAAACGACCAGATTCTCTTTCTGCAAAAAACAATTATCTGAGGCCTAACTAGTACTCCAGCCAACAGCACTCCATAGTTTATGCTTCTTCAATTTTCTCCTTCTCATAGCTCCACTTGTATTACCAAAAATCAAGCATGTTTGAAAAATGAAAAATAAAAAACTAATAACTAAAAAAAAGAAAACAAAATTATATAATGAAAATAAATCATTATAAATTTTTTTAAAAATTTGTCATGAAGATAATTTACCTATCTTTATTTCTGAATTAAGTGATAATTTACCGATCTTTATTTCAAGATGACTGATAGTTTGAATAGATGCAATTCAATGAAAAGATGTCTTTAAGTTCCAAAAATCAATATTTATCAATCCCAACTCCAAAAAAGAGTCAGATAAGTAGATTATCATAGTTTCTTCTATTCCCACCCTTTATCTCTATCGTAGTAAGTTGCATAAGAACACTAATGAAATTAGAAAACATTATCTAAAGTACCCAATTGAAGCACGATGAGTGTTTGATCCTATCAAATTGAGAGAGAGATTAGAGAGAGAGCAATGATCGGTTGAAAATTGAAATCAAAGATTTCACAGCTTGCATTAATTAGGGTTTTGTCTTTTTGATCCTTACCTTTTACAAATCTATTTTGATCTAAGAAAAGAGAGAACAAACATTCAGATTCCAATAGGAGATTCGCCTAGGATATTGATTTGAAAGCAAGAGAGCAATTTGAAAGAGAGAACAAAAGAGAAAAAAAAATACTCCCTTTGATTTTTCTGTGTACGCAAAACGAGAGAGAGAGAGAGAACGCAAGAGAGAAGTCCGAAGGGAGCTGCTATTTTTTTCTTACACGTGTTTTTATTTTTATATGTTACCTACTTGACCGGTAACTGGTATTACATTAAGAATGAATAAATGATCAGGATTAAAACAAATAAAATCAACGGTCAAGATTTATGGGGGGTATGGTACCCACCAAAAAAAACAGTGGGTACCGTAGAATGACCCGTGTTTTATACTTGGGTAAGAGTTAATGAGAAGTTGGAATTCATTTGAAAGAAAAAAAAAAATACCATGCTTGAATATTTTTTTTTTTATTAAAATTTCGATAGCAAAATATGGTGCTTGAGTTTAGGACAAATTTGTTGTGGTTAGTAACCACTATTACTGGGTTGTTAGTAATATTTAGTAGGAAGTTATTGCAAGGAAATTGCAATTGATTGTGTAAGTAGGGAGGGTGGTTTTGGTTTTGCACCTGGAGTGAGTTTTCTTGATGGAGTGTATTTTTTTTTTTTTTGGGATAAGGATAAGAAAAAAAAAAAAAGTAAGGTTTTAAAAAAAAAAAAAAAAAAAAAAAAAAAAAAAAAAAAACCAACTTAACGTGAAGGGGAGGGGGGAAAAAAAAGGAGATCTTGCAAAAATAGATTTTTATTTTATTTTATTTTTAATGATGGGATAAGAATAAGAAAAAAAAAAAAAAAAAAAAAAGAAAGAAAGAGGGATAAGAATAAAGGTTTTTCCCCATAAAAATAAAAAAATAAAAAAATAAAAAAAAGAGAGAAAAAAAGTAAGGGTTTTTTTTTTTTTTTTTTTAAACCAACTTAACGTGAAGGAGAAAGGAAAAAAAAAAGGAAATCTTGCAAAACATTTTTTATTTTATTTTTTATTTTTTAAGAAGAAAAAGAAGAAGAAGAAGAGAGTTGGTTGCCGTATTTTAATAGGAGTAATTGTAGAAAATTTAAATTTTAGTAGTGGTTTAGTGGATGTGAAGTTATTTTGTAGTAGGTAGGAGTAATTGTAGTAAATTTCAATTTTAGTAGTGGTTTAGTGTATGTAAAGTTATTTTGTAGTGGGTTGTTTAAAAGTTAGAAATCTAATTTTACTTGATTGCCTTCCAATTTTGTTCAGGTGTAAGGGTATTTTGGAACAAAAAAAAAAAAAAAAAATCCAGTTCAAATAAGGAAGCCCTTTAAATAGTAGTATAAATAAAATTTCCCATTTCCTTACTCTAATCTCACGACTATTTTTCTTTTTCCCAAATCTCTTCTTTATTTTGAAAAACAAAAAAACTCATTCTATAAAATCATTACTATAACTTCTCATCCATATCCTTAAAAATTAAGGCACCACCATAATTTTTTTTTTACACTAATGTTTACACAATTTTTATCCTTAAAAATTTAGGCTCCACCATAACTTCTCATTCATAAAAATTACTACCCCTAAGTAATTTGGTCACTTTTTAGGTTTAAATACACCCTAAACCTATTAAAAAAAAAAGTATTGCATATAGTGTAATTTACACTATATGCAATACGGTTTTTCTTTTCCTTTTTTGGATGGTTGGGAGCAAAAGTTAAAATATTAATTTTTTGTTATGAGCCGTCCAATAAAAATATAATTTCTTTTATGGGTTGTTTGAAGAAAAAAAAAAATTAACTTTTTAACATATCTTCCCAACGGTCCATAGGTATTGAACCTAGCTCTAGCATGGGATCTGGATCCTATGGTGACCCATGGAAAAGTTAGATTACTTCACAAATAAGAAAAGTTCCAATTTTTTTTTTTTTAAACAATCACGTAGATTTTTATTTTGACGGATTTCTTCATGGCCAATAGATTTAATAGCAAAGAAGGTTTTTTAGGGTCTAACCTGAAAAGAGTCTTCAAAAATATATTTCTTTTACTTTTCTTTTTATTTTTTATTTATATATATATATATATATATTTTTTTTTTTGATAAACTGGAAACTCAATTAAAACAAAAGACTAGAAAACAGAGGCAACAACAGGGCCTACTCTGTCCATGTACAAACCACGTTTATCTGCCTCAATGAGAGGGAGCAAGTCCACAGGTGGACTAGAAAATGGAAAAAAATTTACAGATTGTAGGAGGCCTAATCTAGACAGTTTGTCAGCGCACATGTTGGCTTCTCTAAAGATATGTCTGATATGGCACTGGGGAATGTGAGCAACTAGTTGTTTACAATCATCAAACAGAGGGGAGAGAATAGTGTTAGCATAAACAGGGTTGTTGAGAGCATCAACTACTGTACTAGCATCCAACTCAACAATGACAAATTGAAGATTAATATGGTGGCAAAGTTGAAGACCGTCTCGAAGCGCCCAAACGGGCCAAACCTCAGCTATGAAGCTGTTGGTATTCCCAATATATCTTGAAAACCCCCCAATCCAGTTCCCTTGATCATCCCTTATCAATCCTCCACATCCTGTAGCGTTCAAAAGGTCAGAAGCCGACCCATCTATGTTTAACTTCACCCAACCTGTATATGGCTTTTCCCATCTGATCTGTCTAATCATTCTGGCTTGGTTCCTTCTAGGCCGATTGATGCACAAGGCATATTTCGTGGCTTGCATGATGATGCTCTTAGCTAGCTACGGATTTGCTCCTTTGCCCTTGAAGATCGTTTGGTTGCATTGATGCCAAATAAGCCAGATGGCAAAGGGAAAAAAAAACATTCCATGGGGGGTGATTCGAGGAAGACAGCCGCTTTGACTTGCCGTTGGTGTTTAGCCATTCATTGATTCCCTGAGAGAAGAAGGTAGAATTGTTGCTTTGTACCCCTAGTTGGTGCCATGTTGGTTTAACCACATTGCAGTCTCGGAGTGCATGGATAATGGATTCATTTGCTACGTGACACATTGGGCAGGATCCATTTAACTACATACCTCTTGCTACCAAGCACTCTTTCACACCTATGGCCTGATGTAAGCACTTGCACATGAACATTTGGATTTTAGGGAGGGTGCAAAGTTTCCGAATCCAAGTGCCATCAAAGGCGTTAGTGTCTTGGTAGTCCGAAGCTAAGAGGTAGGCACTCCTAGCATCAAAAACCCCCTTAGGGGAGAACTTCCACGCTAGTTTATCATTACTTCTCGCAAAAATGGGTGTAGGAACAGCCTGGACAATGGCCTTAACTTCCGGAGGGAGCTTGAATGGAATAGTGGGCCAATCCCAACCACTAGTAGAGCACACATCTCTGATTTTGAGGTTCTCGATCTCACGGGGGAATGGGCCTTGTATGAGTTTCCTTAAAGGACCAAGATCTGACCAGCAATCATACCAGAAATTCAGCTTGCTGTCGTGGCTAGGAACCCATTTAACTCCTTTTTTAAACACCTCTTCCCCTTTCCTCAGCCCTTTCCACGTGGGGGAGCAAGCAAGTCTAGCTGCGTTTCTGGAATTGATTATTTGCCTAGTGCAATACTTCAACTTTAGGACTTTAGACCAAGGTGCATTGCCTTCGGTGTGCAGCCTCCAATTAAGCTTGGCCAGGAGGGTCATATTTCTGCCTTTGGCTGTTTGAAGACCCAATCCTCCTAGATTTTTTGGTTTAGTGACTTTGCTCCAATTAACCCAATGCATTTTCTTAGCTTGATCCGTGGATCCCCAAAGAAAATTCTTGTTCACCCGGTCTACTCCATCCAGGATCTTGCTTGGCAATAAGTTACTTTGCATTACATACGCAGGAATAGTGGAGGAAGAGGATTGAATAAGCACCATTCTGCCCGCCATGGATAAAAGGTTTGCTTTCCAACCCGCGAGTTTTTTCTTAACTCTATCTAGGACAAAGGAAAAATCTTGCTTACGGTTGCCTAGATGTTTAAGCGGAAATCCCAAATACTTACCCAAATTAGAGGTTGGGGTAAAGCCGAGAAGATTGGACAAAGCTTCTCTTTGATCTGAGTCTACATTTGGGGAGAAAAAAACCCGAGACTTCGCTACAGTTATAGTCTGACCCGACTTTGCACAAAAATCATTAAGTACTTCCCTGATAGCTAGGCAATTCTCTGGGTTGGCATGAGCAAAAAGGACTAGATTGTCCGCAAAGAAGAGATGAGAGAAAGGCAGCCCATTCCTGGAGGTTTTGATTGGGTTTCAGCTCTTATCCACACACTTCAACTCTATTGATTGGCTCAAATACTCCATGCAGATAATAAAAAGGTAAGGGGAGAGGGAGTCCCCTTGCCTGATGCCTCTCGAAGGCCGAAATGGCTTAAGGTAGCCCCCTTTAAAGGGAAGGGAGGAGGAGACCGATGAAAGGCAGCTCATGATTAATTCATCCAAACTACTAGGGAAGTTTAAGTTAAGAAGCATTTCTCGGATAAAACTCCATTCAATCTTGTCGTATGCAAGCGATCATTACTTGTTGCCATTCGAATGAAGTTATGAATTGTGCAACAGGCTCTCATCACATTCCCTTGTTGACATGGTTTATAACGGGGCATCATTTTTAAGACTGGAAATCGTGCCTTTAAAACGTCAAAACATCTTTCAAAACATTATGAAGAGAGGATCATCTATAATTGAAAATCTCTTTAGTACCTTTAGGATGATCCCCACCTCGAAAGTCTTGTAGATGGTATCTCTCAATACAGTACGAAGGTAGAAACCCCAAGGTGCATGGATAACCAGAATCCACTAAATAATAGCCACCTAACAAAAAAAAAAAAAAAAAGATAGAGAGAAGTATGACATGGTGAATGGAATAAACTTGAAAATTGTAAATATGTAAGTGAGGCAACAATATATCTTACCAGATGGAGGCCATGGGAAATTATTTTCTGGCCTTTAAAGTGCATCTAAGAATACTTGTGAGTCATTGGCTGTACCCTCCCAACCCGAGTAAACAAATGTAAAATTCATATCAAAATCACATGCACACATTATATTATGGGTGATTGTGACCTTTCTATTCCTATAGCTGACTAGCTTTGATGCTGGAGCCCATGCACTGATATATGTTCCATCAATTGCTAACACATGATTGATTAGAAATTACTTAAAATAAACACGAATGTCCTTGTTTACCCAATAAATACATATGGGAGCCATAAAAACTATTCAACCAATACAAATGATTGATTAGCTACACTTTACAAAACAAATACACAGATCCACAACAGTATCAGCATATCCAAGTGTTAGTTTAGTTTATTTATTTATTTTATTTTTTGCTAAACTTCAATGTCATTAATCAAAGCTAAGTACACGGTGAGCAATCCCCCTTACAAACTAGCTCAAGTGATTGAGGAAGATTACTTTTATTGAAACAAAACGATTGGAGGGAGTTGAGTGCAAATTTAGCAGCTGTATGTGCTGCTGAATTGCAGTTTCTCCTAACCCATCTAAACTTGCGAAAAACAAAACAAGAAAGTAAACTACTAATGTTGCTAACAGTAGTGCTAATGTTCCAGTCAGGAATATAGGACTATGAAAGGCATAAACTTGAAAAGAGGCTACAACAAGAACGTAATGAAAGCTCCTTACAGATGTAAACTACTACAAGTGCATGGTAGATGGATACTCAAACAGGATACAAGATATCTACAAAGAATGTTTCATGATCATGAGTTAACCTAACAGATTTTTCTGTAATTACACAAACAGATAGGAATTTCTTTTCTTTTCTTTATGTCTGACCTTAAAAAGATAGAAATCTTTATAACTTGTCAATACTAGCTCCAAAGAAGCATTACATCAAACAAATTTTGTGCTGCTCTATAATAACCCGTGTACAACCTTAACAATATAAGTCAGAGGTAGAGACACATTAGGATATTAATTCCTATCTTGTGTGTACAATTTAATGGCATGAGGTTATCTAAGGCACTACAGGACAGAGTCATATGAAACACAAAAATACCAAAGACAAATCAGCTCACATTAACTATCGACACTCTATAGTAACATATACGATCAAAGACAATTCAGCTCTAGTAATTTCATTATAATCCATAATCTAAGAAAAAAAAGGAAAAGAGCCCAAAAAATAAAAACAAAAACAAGAATGTGAAAATAAGAGAAACGTATGTGGGAGTACTTCTGAGTGATTGGGTCCTTAAAATTATGAACCTCTTCAAAAACTTTGAAAGCCGCAGAACTGCTCAATCACACACAATATATATATATATAATTAGAAAAGGAGAGTGAGAAAAAAACGAGATAAAGAATGGTATAATCCGATGAAGAACAAAAAGAAATCATGAAGGAGAGTCCGGTGAAGACCAATCACTTATCTTACAAGTGGTTCTCTCAATCAAGGTTTTCAATTGTGCCTCTGTGAGTAGGGGTGTCAAATGGGCGGGTTTGGGTGGGTTTGGAGTGGGCATAATTGAGTTGGGTATATAAAACTCATTTACCCATTAAAACCCATTTAACTAATTATTTCTAACCCAAATTCAACCCAACCCAATTATTATGGGTAAACCCCAACTCACCCAATTACCCAATTATCAAAATTACCAACATACCATTAAAGGGTAAACCTCAACACTTTCTTGGATTCCCACTCTACTTTCCCAGGAAAAAGAAAAAACAAAGGAAAAACTTTTCTTGGATCTAAAATTTCTTTTTCTTTCTCCTCCATTGCCTCCCCACTTCAATTCTGACCAAAAAACTCTCACTTCTGCTCTCTCTTTCTCTCTCATTGTTTGATTTCCAAGAAACTTTCATTTCATTCATTTTCCCTCACTAACTTTCTTGAGAAAATTCCTTTCCGATACCAAAAATTAAAAAAAAAAAAATGGCCTCACTGGCATCACCACTCCAGAGATCCAACCCTTCTCCTTTCCAATGCCTCTCCACCTTCACCAACCCCACCTTCTCAACCACCACCACCAACATCGCCATCGCCATGTCAGAACTTGACTCCATAGCCTCCGACTGACCCACGAGCCCCACGCACCCACGATCTACAACAACCACAAAAAAAACCCAAACAATCCATCAAGAAATCCCCATTACAATCACTGCGAATTTTTGTGCTCGAGACCCACCAAAAAAAACCCAAACCTCTGAGTCAAAACTAGCACAAGGGAGTGGGGGCTAGGTGGAGAGAGAGCTAGGCGAAGGGGGGAGAGGGCTGGGTTGGGTGGAGGGAAGGCTGGCCGAAGAAAATCCTGGGCAGAGAGTGTGCTCTATGGAGAAAGGCAGAGCTGTGAGCTTGAGTTTGTCTACGTCTGTGTGAGAGCAATAATGAGATAGGTAAAGAGAGAGAGCAAGCGAGAAAGAGAGAAGTGTTTGAGTTGTGAGCAAGGCAGAGTTGTGAGCTTGAGTTTGTCCGCGTCTGTGTGAGAGCAATAATGAGATAGGGAAAGAGAGAGAGCAAGCGAGAGAGAGAGAGAAGTGTTTGGAGGCCGAGAAATGAAGGAAAATGAAAATCTTGAAACACTGAAACGTCTGAGGTTGTTTTTTTTTTTTTTTTTTTTTTTAATAATTTTATGGAAAGGGCTAGGTTGAAATTGGGTATATTGTTTTTGGGTTAAATGAGTCTCAATTGGTTTTTAGTTAAAACCCAATAATTACTGGGCCTAATTGGATTGATGCCCATTTAACCCATCTAATAATTGGATGGGTTTGGGTTTAATTAGTGTGGGTGGATTTAGGCGGCAAATAGGTTTGGGCTTACTTTGTCACCCCTCTTTGTGAGGAAGTGGAGGTGCAGAGGTTGATAGAGGAAGTAGATATAAGGGTTTCTAATATGTGGGATTGGAGAGGAAGGGGCTAAAAATTGAGAGACAAAATTGCAAGCACGGGAAAGAGTGAAAAATATATTAGAAAGAAAAATGTTTTGTTATTCACATGGTTCGAACCAACGTGCTGGCTCATTAAAGCGTGTAAAGCAGAGGAACTATTTTGTGTTTTCTAAAGCTTCTAAAAACTAAAAAACAAAAACAACTGAAGACCTGTTTTCAATTTCCATATTATGAAGGAAATTGAAAACAATTTTTGATTTTTGCCTAAAATAGGTTACCAAACAAGTTTTTTGTCTTAGGAAACAGAAAATTGTTTTTGAAAACAGAAAATTGAGAAAAAAAAAAGTTACCAAACATACCCTAAGTTTTTTATTTTTTTTATTTTTTTATTTTTTTATTTTTTATTTTTATAAAAACCAACTTAAAGTGAAGGGGAGGGAAAAAAAAAAAAGGAGACCTTGCAAAAAAAGATTTTTTTTTTTTAATAATGGGATAAGAATAATAATTATAAAAAAAAAAAAGAGGGATAAGAATAAAGATCTTTCCCCATAAAAAAAAAATAAAAAAAAAGTAAGGGGTTCTTTTTAAAAACCAACTTAATGTGAAGGAGAAGGAAAAAAAAAAGGAGATCTTGCAAAAGATTTTTTTTTTTATTTTTTTAAAAGAAGAAGAAGAAGAAGAGAGTTGGTTGCCTTATTTTAATAGGAGTAATTGTAGCAAATTTGAATTTTAGTAGTGGTTTAGTGGATGTGAAGTTATTTTTGTAGTAGGTAGGAGTAATTGTAGCAAATTTGAATTTTAGTAGTGGTTTAGTGGATGTAAAGTTATTTTGTAGAGGGTTGTTTAAAAGTTAGAAATATAATTTTACTTGATTGTCCTCCAATTTTGTCCAGGTGTAAGGGTATTTCGGAACAAAAAAAAATCTGGTCCAAACAGGAGAAGTACAACCATTCAAAATAATAACTAGCCACGCGCATGCTCAAAGACTCTTTTATTTTTTTTGGTAAAGATTAATAATTTGCATCCATTATAAATTGGGATTACTACATTTTTTAATCACAAAAATTCCCAGGAGTGTGATGAGTGTTATGCATGGAGAAAGGTTAATGATTTTAATATTTGGTACAAATGGATAACACTCACCACACTCCTAGGTATTTTTGTAATTGAAAAATGTAATAATCTCAATTTATAATGGATGCAAATTATTAAGCTTTATAAAAAAATAAAAAAATAAAAAAAAGTTTCTGAGTATGCGCGTGAGCACATGCTCAGGGGCTAGTTTTATTTAAGGAAGTCAATTAAAGCATTCAAAAATTATCAAAAGCATTCAAAATGAAACTCAACAATTTATTTTGATACAATATCAAAATCATATAACCTTTTACATGACATTGAAAAACAATGTATGTACAATATTCATATACATATTTATCAACAAAAAATAAAATATCCAAATGCATACAAAAATAATAAAGAGAAATGGACAAAATTTGTCAGCTGCATTCTAAACCATCAAAAGAACATTTGTGTGTAGCCTTCTTTATTTCACACACTCTATGCACATTTTTATAGGCTTTTAGTTTCTTCCCCCTCCCCCCCCCCTTTTTCTTTTGGATTTCCTAATAGTTTCTATTGGCATATAGGTTCAAATTAAAAGAAAGTGTTCTAAAAAAAAACTCACATACATGAATAGTATGAAACTAGAAGAAAATACTCAATGTAGTGAGCATATTTTATAAAAACTTTTTAAAGATTCAATAACTTGGGTACCTAGCATGAAGATGAAGAATTTAAATAGAAACTTTGTGTCGATCTTGTGAGACACTATGAAACAACATCATTCTAAACAAAAAGGAAACTATAAAAAAAAAAAAAAAAAAAAAAAAGAAAAAAAGAAAAAAAAATTTTTTTTCTAGACAACCATTAACAGAAGCCTAAATGAAGAAATATAAATAAAGGGAACCAAAAGAAAGATCTCATTTGTCATATTAGACGGAAAATTATTAAATTCAAAAAAAGAAAAAGAAAAAGAAAAAAGAAAGAACAGTTTGACATTAAAGAAGAGAAACAAATACCAAACAAATAGAAATTGTCATGTGGCAGGAGACAACCAAATACATATTGTGAAGTCAGGATTTCACCAAATAGTTGTTAGTTGGTTGTTGGTGAGATATTGACAAAGCAGGACGAGCCAGTGGCTTGAAACATAATCGTGGCTATGTTGTGTCCTTCTTGATCTGGTGGAAGCATGATATCAAGAGCATGGTTGTGACAGTAACATCTCATTATCACAAATACATGTTTGAGAGGCATTTAATATAAGAAACCAAAA
Source organism: Quercus robur (assembly GCF_932294415.1). Taxonomy (NCBI): domain Eukaryota; kingdom Viridiplantae; phylum Streptophyta; class Magnoliopsida; order Fagales; family Fagaceae; genus Quercus; species Quercus robur. Next base: position 49,697,357 of record NC_065535.1, read on the forward strand.
TAAATATTTAAAAACGGTAATTGAATATATGAAATAGGAAAACTTAAATAAAAAAAGAAGAAGAAAATAATCGGATGAGTAAAAGAAAATTATTTGCTCATATATACTTATCCGGTCTAGTAATGAAGTCTATTTCCAGCAAAGCAATTTATACATATCAGGATTTGTTTAGTTTGATATTTCTTGAAGAAGAAGGTATAGCTTCAAACTCAAAAAATAAAAACTGGAAATGTAAAAGAAATTAATAGAAGTTGTTCTCAGGAAGTTAATAGAGTAGTTTAAAAACCAATGTGAGTGTATTGGGAATGTTGTCTTATTTTGTAGATAGCATTTTTTGTGGGAGTTTAAGAATTTATATATATATATATATATATATTAATCAGAGATGTATTTTTACAAACAAATGTGTGTTTGTTTTAATTTTCTTTAATAAATGGATAAAGTAATTTGAAGACCATCAAGAAAGTGGTTATGTTTTGTAGGCATCGCACACTCTTGGTGCGATGGTCACTCCATAAGTATAAATACTTGTGGGTGTGGGGGGCAAGGTCTGGGGTTTAAATCTTTAGGAGGGAATTTCACATACACATACACTTAGATTAGGGTAATTCTACGATAACCCCCCCCTAAAAAAAGGGGTATAGTACCCACTAGTAGGTAATTTGTTATACCAGGTTACTTTTTTCTCACATTTGATGGTTCCATTCTCACATTATACAATTCTAACATCACATGTGATAGTTCTTTTCTCACATTTGATGGTTCCCTTACTTTTTTCTCATATTTGCGGTTCCATCTTCACATTGTGCAGTTCCAACATCACATATGACAGTTCTTTTGTCACATTTGGTGGTTCCCTTACTTTTTTTCTCATATTTGACGGTTTTATCCTCACATTGTGCAATTCCAACATCACATGTGACAGTTCTTTTCTCACATTTGGTGGTTCCCTTACTTTTTTCTCACATTTAACTGTTTCATCCTCACATTGTGTAGTTTCAACATCATATGTGATAATTCTTTTCTCACATTTGGTGATTCTCTTTTTTTTTTTCTCACATTTGACAGTTTTATCATCACATTGTGCAATTCCAATATCACATTTAATAGTTATTTTCTCACATTTGGTGGTTCCTTTTTTTTTTTTCTCATATTTGACGGTTTCATTATCACATTGTGCAGTACCAATATCACATTTGACAATTCTTTTGCCACATATAGTGGTTCCTTTATTTATTTATTTTTTCTCAAATTTGATGGTTCCATTGTCATATTAAGCAGTACCAATATCGCATCTGCTATATTTTTGTCACATTTGACAGTTCTTTTGTCACATTTGACAGTTCTTTTGTCACATTGAGTGATTCCCTTACTTTTTTTTTTTTACATTTAATGATTACATTTTCACATTGTACAGTTCCAACGTCACATGTGATAGTTATTTTCTCACATTTAGTGGTTCCCTTACTTTTTTCTAACATTTAACGGTTCTATCTTCCCATTGTGTAGTTCCAACATTACATGTGACAGTTCCTTTTTCACATTTGGTGGTTCTCTTATTTTTTTTCTCACATTTGACGGTTTCATCTCCACATTGTGCAATTCCAACATCACATTTAATAGTTCTTTTCTCACATTTGGTGGTTCCCTTATTTTTTTCTCACATTTGACGGTTCCATTACATATTGTGCAGTTCCAATATCACATTTATCGGTTCTTTTGTCATATATAGTGGTTCCTTTATTTTTTTTGGTTAAATTTGATGGTTCCACTGTCATATTAAGTAGTACCAACATCACATCTACTATATTGTTGTCACATGTGACAGTTCTTTTGTCACATTAGGTGGTTCCTTTACTTTTTTTTCACATTTGACGGTTTCATCCTTACATTGTGCAATTCCAACATCACTTGTGTCAGTTCTTTTCTCACATTTGATGGTTCCCTTACTTTTTTTTTTCATATTTGTAGTTTCATCCTCACATTGTGTAGTTTCCAACATCACATATGACAATTCTTTTCTCACATTTGGTGGTTCCTTTACTTTTTTTTCTCACATTTGACGGTTTCATCCTTACATTGTGCAATTCCAACATCACATGTGACAGTTATTTTCTTACATTTGGTGGTACCTTTACTTTTTTCTCACATTTAATGGTTCCATCCTCACATTGTGCAGTTTCAACATCACATGTGACATATTTTTTCTTACATTTGGTGGTTCCTTTTTTTTTTTTTTCCTCACATTTGACAGTTTCATCATCATATTGTGCAGTTCCAACATCACATTTAATAGTTCTTTTCTCACATTTGCTGGTTCCCTAATTTTTTTTTTCTCATATTTGACTGTTCCATTATTACATTGTGCAGTACCAATATCACATTTGACAATTCTTTTGTCACATATAGTGGTTCCTTTACTTTTTTTTTTCTCCTATTTAATGGTTCCATTGTTATATTAAGCAATACCAACATCACATCTGCTATATTTTTGTCACATGTGACAGTTTTTTTGTCACATTGGGTGGTTCCCTTACTTTTTTCTCACATTTAACGATTACATCCTCACATTGTGCAGTTCCAACATCACATGTGATAGTTCTTTTTTCACATTTGGTGGTTCCCTTGCTTTTTTCTCACATTTAACGGTTTCATCTTCACATTGTGTAGTTCCAACATCACATGTGACAGTTCTTTTTTCACATTTGGTGGTTCCCTTATTTTTTTTCCTCACATTTGACGGTTTCATCTTCATATTGTGCAGTTCCAACATCACATTTAACAGTTCTTTTCTCACATTTGGTGGTTCCCTTATTTTTTCTCATATTTGACGGTTTCATTATCACATTGTGCAGTTCCAATATCACATTTGATGGTTCTTTTGTCATATATAGTGGTTCCTTTATTTATTTATTTATTTATTTGTTAAATTTGATGGTTCCATTGTCATATTAAGTAGTACCAACAGCGCATCTACTATATTTTTGTCACATGTGATAATTCTTTTGTCACATGTGATAATTCTTTTGTCACATTAGGTGGTTCCCTTACTTTTTTTCTCACATTTGACGGTTTCATCCTCACATTGTGCAATTCTAACATCACATGTGATAGTTCTTTTCTTACATTTGGTGGTTCCCTTACTTTTTTCTCACATTTGATGGTTCCATCATCACATTGTGCAATTCCAACATCACATGTGACAGTTCTTTTCTCACATTTAGTGGTTTCCTTACTTTTTTTTCTCATATTTGACGGTTCCATCCTCACATTGTGCAGTTCCAACATTACATGTGACAGTTCTTTTCTCACATTTGACGGTTACATCCTCACATTGTGCAGTTCTAACATCGCATTTGATAGTTATTTTCTCACATTTAGTGGTTTCCTTGTTTTTTTTTTCTCACACTTGACAATTTCATTATCACATTGTACAGTTCCAATATCAAATTTGATAGTTCTTTTGTCACATTAAACATTTCAACGTCACATGTGACAATTCTTTTCTCACATTTGGTGGTTCTCTTACTTTTTTTTTCTCACATTTGATGGTTCCATCCTCACATTGTGTAGTTCTAACATAACATTTAACAGTTATTTTGTTACATTAAGTGATTCCTTTATTTGTTTCTCAAATTTGATAGTTCCATTATCACATTGTGCAATTCCAATATCAAATTTGACAGTTCTTTTGTCACATATAGTGGTTCTTTTATTTTTTTTCTCAAATTTGATGGCTCCATTGTCACATTAAGCAGTACCAAGATCATATGTGACTGTACTTTTGTCGCATTTGGTAGTCCCCTTCTCTTTTTCTTACATTCGATAGTTCCATTGTCACATTAGGCAATACCAACATCACATTAGACCGTAGATTTCTCACATTTGGTGATACTTTTGTCACATTCGATGGTTTTTTTTTTTCTCACCAATTACCATACCTTTGAAACCTAAAAAATGACTGAAATACGCTTAGAACCTTAAAAAAAATGATAGAATTACCCCAAAACTTTTTTAAAAAATATTTACCAAAATTACTATAAAACCCAAAAAATGACTGAAATAACTAAGAAACTTTAAAATGACCAAAATACCCTTAGAACAAAAAAAATTGACCAAATGACACTAAAACTTAAAAAAAAGACCAAAATTACCGTAAAACCTAAAAAATGACCAAAATAACAATGAAGCCTAGCAAATGACCAAGATACCCCTAGGACAAAAAAAATGACCATATGACCTTGAAACTTAGAAATTGACCGAAATGACCTTGAAATCTAGAAATTGACTAAAATGACCTTGTAACCTAAAAAGTGACAAAAATATCCTTAGGACCTAAAAAATGACTTTAATACACTTGAAAATTAAAAATTTACCAAAATACCCTCGAAACCAAGAAAATGACCAAAATACCCCCAAAACCCTCTAATTTTACTGGAATACCGTTAGAACCTAAAAAAAAAAAAAAATAATAAAAATAAAAAAAAAATAAAAATAAAATCAAAATACCCTTAGAACCTTAAAAATGACCGAAATGGTCTTAAAACCTAAAAAATGATCGAAATGGTCTTAAAATCTAAAAAAATGACCGAAATACTCTTAGAACCTAAAAAATGACTAAAAGACCCTTGAAATTTAATAATGACCAAAATACCCCCTAAAACCTTTATTTGCATGACCAAATTGACAACAAAAATTTTATATAACCACTCTACTTGCTTCCCCCCCCCCCCCCCCCCTAAAAGTCTCGGTGGAACTTATAAAATTCTCTTTTGTCATTATGTTGTTGTATTTTGCTGTATACTTATTGAAATTTAAAAGATGATAAATTATCTAAAAAAACCTAATGGGGACTAACATGACTAACAATATGGTAAAAAAAATTATTAATGAGTAGCTTAAGATGCTACGCGACCTCTCCAAGTAACTCTTCGGAATAGGTGGTTCAAATTGTCATTGTTCTTCAATTTTAGTAAAACTCATGATAGTGATCTCCTATGAGTTTCAAAATATCAAGAATGACTAAAATAGCCTAATTAACATATAGAAATGACTAAAATTACCCCACAAAATTTTGAAAAGTACCTAAATATCCATGAAACCTCAAAATAACTAAAATATCTATAAAACATTAAAAATTGAAAATGACTAAAATAGATTTTTAAACTTCCAAAATTAATATAAAGAAGCACTTTAAAATGAACAAAATAGCTTTAAAACACCACAAATGACTTACACATCCTTGACACTTTTAAAATGATTAAAACACTTACAAACTTTGAAAATTACCATAATGCATCAAAATCAATAAATTTGGTTGTGTTAGGCTGATATTTTGTTTGTTTGTTTGATTTTTTTTTTTTTTTTTTTAAATGATTGCAAGGATAGCATCATATTTTTCAGTGAAACAAATTGTTCCTTAGTCACATTGGTATCATGAAGGCGTCATATTGGATGATAACAACGTTCCAAATAAAAATACCAATGTCTACTAAGCAAGTGTGTCTATAATTTGATAGTCTTAGACAAAATTTCCCCTAGTCCTACCTTTTTTTAATTAATGCTTACTAAGGAATTTATCATCTTAACGTCCCCTAGTATTCCCATGCTATAGAATTTATCATCTTAACTGCCTAAGAATAGTAAATCCCATGATTTAAATGTCATTTATGCATGCATCGTTTAGATGTGTAAACTAATATATTTAGGTCAATTACATAATTCAGATACAACATATAGCTAAGATTGCATACATCATATGTCTGTTTGGTTTTCCATAGTTTCTGGTAGCTTATTGTATATATATTTTTTATCAAAAGACATAGTTTTGATAGCTTATATTAAATATGCGAATTAGTTGGATGCTACTACCCCCACCCACAGACTGGAGTGAGAGAAAGATAGACACAGAATTACACAAAGAAGATATCAACTTGGGAGAAGAAAAAAAACAACTTTTTAAAGCATTGATTTAAAGTATCTCTACTTACTAAAAAATGATGCTATGAACTTATTTATAATAATTAAACAAATAGATTAAAAAATCTATTAGCCTGATGGATGCTAAATTGCAATAGTATTTACAATATTCATCTTATGAAAGAAAGTTTTCATCCCAGCTTTAATCAAGGCTTGCACAAGCTATTAGTTCAAAGAAAGAGGGGGGGGGGGGGGGGGGGGGGGGGGGGGGGGGGGGGGGGGAGGAGCACTCCCTTCTTGCAACTTTATCAATTACAAGTCTTTCATCATTTGCAACTGCTCTCTCCAGACCCAATATGACCATAAGCACTGCTTATCTTCTTGTCAGCAATATGACAAAGCCAAGTCCTTTAGCACCACTTCATTGCATTAACTCCCAATGGATTGTCCTTGCTCTATTTCATAGAATGGTATTATTAAATTAGAACTGAAGGAGGAAAATATCAAGGAGGTGATAACAACATTATGAATCAAAATAAAATAGTTTAATTATAATTACTAAAAGGAAAGTTCTAGCATCAAGATCCCAGATGGGGATTCTCATAGACAAGTAAGATGAGAGAAGTTTAGCATTACAACCTGCAAACCAAATAAGAGAAAGGACAGGTATTTCAACACTATAAACAGAAGGAAGCCATCTTATCGGAAATTTCTCTCTTGCCACTCTTTGAAGTTTGAACTTTGATGCCAAAGGAAAAATTGATATTTGTTTAATGTATTAGTTTCAAACACCTTCAGATAATTTTTAAAATTTATATTCAAATCTTATCAATATATGCTCTATTTCTTAAAAAAAAAAAAAAAAAAAAAAACTGTACTGCAAAGGCACCAACTAATGCTTACTAAAAAAAAAAAAACCTACTGGAGTTCATCATCTCTCTATTAATTACAAAGATAATTGATACAAGCCTATAAATCTATAATATTCCATCTTCATTGGGGTTGGAGACTTTGGAATAAAATATACATGATATCATTGTTAAAACTCTCTTATCAAAATTTAGAACTATAAATCAGATTCTTCATAACTACCTAAGAGAAACAAAGGATGACACCCATAAATTATAAGGAAATGAGCATGTAATGGAAACTAAGTTCTTTCTCCAAGCTTAACTTGTGCCAAATTGCTTACAATCCGACAATTTCATGCACACTACTCTTTTTACTAGTAATAAAATGACCAAAAAAAAAAAAAAATGTTGTAATGGAAGTACAAACCTGAAATCAATGAAATACTAAAAAAGCTTCCCTTTGGTTAAGAACATTATCAACACGGTATTTTTTCAAGCTCTCACCTCCTATTTCTCCTTCAATCTCATCTCATCATCTGATTTCACCGTTCCCAAATCCTACTGATGCAATGTAATAAGGTTCCCAATACCTGAAAACAATTCAATTTTTCGGACAACAGCAAAAAAAAAAAAAAAAAAAAAAAAAGGCAAGATAAATAAAATTTCAATTATAAAGAGTCAGACTAACTAATTTTTGGCACTTCTGAATTTTGTGAAAGAGAGGTCAAGCTACACGTTATGAATTACCAATTGACAACTATATGATGTATCCACCTAAAGAGAGCAACCCTTTAGCATTGTAATTCTCATAAAAAAGAAAGAGGACCTGTATTGTTTAAATATAGCAATATGAGCTGTCTAATACAGAGGACCTGAGAGGTCCAACCTATATTGTTTAAATAGCAATATGAGCTATCTAATACATACCTTTAGTCATAGGTGCTTAGCTAAAAAGAGCAGGAACTAAATTAGCCAAGGTTACTCTTACAATACACTTCATAAAATTCTGTTAAACAAGATAGAGTGCAATGTTCAACATAGTTTATAGCCATAAACTTTAATGTAGTAAGCTACGCAAAGCTTACTGTCAAATAAGCACACGGAGAAGTTCTATATGTCAAAAATAGTGTTTTTGAATGCCATAGGACATGCTACTGAAAAAGGCAAGCAAAAACATTATAATACTTCCCTCACATAAAAGAAATTCAAAAACTAATACATCCCTCCCTTGAATTGGATCCTTATTTTTTGTGAGTAGGAAGTGAAGGGAATTAGCCAATTTAGAGAGCAGCCTGGTGCATTTCTCAATCTAACAAATTACCCTCAAGACTGCACAACATGCATAAAAAATAGCTTAACGTCACTTCAAAGTTTGTAACAGACAATTTCACAAATATCTCCTATGCATTCCAAAAATTAGTATTAAAATAAAATATATTTATGTATCTAATGTATATAGATCAATGCTAAGATTATACACACACCAAAGTTAAACTAAAATCAGGAATTGAGAGCTTCACAACAAGTGCACAAAATTCTACAAAACAACATTACTTTGCTTTTACAAATAATTTTTTTGAAAACTCAACAATAAAAATTTAAATAAAAGGAATGTGTAGAGCTAATAATCAACATGTCCACTAGTAGGTTAAATAATAATTAACTATATAATTACATGAATGACTTAATGAAATAATCAAGTAGCTTCTAGGCATAAAACAAAGCCAAACGATAATTTTGTAAAAAACAAAAACAAAAACAAAAGAGAATCCCTTACTAGTTAAGAAAAACTTACTAGTTAAGAATTGCTCCTAATTTTCCTGTAAATTTTCTTTTTCATTCTTGGTTATCTTGCCTAATTAAAATTAAAATACAAATCATCCATCTAGTGCTTTGACCTCAGAGTACTAAATGAAAAGAAAAGAAAATTTTAGTATGTATCTTTCAAGTTCTATAATATACTAGTCGCAGACCCGCGCATTGCGCGAGATAATCTTTTTTTAGGGTGATTTTATTAAATATATTTGGGGTAATAAGTAATAACACTCTCCCCATTCTGTTTATATTAATAACAAAATATTTTAACTTTATTTAAGAATCTGTTTATAAATGTTTAACCATGTTTAGTAAAGACATTACTCATAATTTTAGAATTAAAATGCAAATTTATAAAATACCAAAACATTTGAAATGACAAATCTCTCCATAACTCATTGGTAAAAGAAAAGGAAAATACATCATTTAATATTTTGAAATACACTTTAATTTAAAATTTTAAAATAAGAGAATTTAATTTTAAAATTAAGGTTAATTTTGGAACCTACCTTAAGCACTTGCAAGTTAGTACACAATATTTTAATATTAATTTAACAAAGTTTGGTCAAACAAATGTAAAGGATGAAAATATTTTTTTCTTTCAAGTTTGAGGTAGAGTGTCATTTCTTCAAACCTCAAGAAAGAGGAATGTAATTACCTCTATATTATTATTATTGTTGTTGTTGTTGTTGTTGTTGTTTCTGTTATTAATAATTGATTTTTCATTTTCTTCTAAGTTAATAAAAACCTTACATATACCTTTTTATTTATTTATAGAATATACATTTTTTTAACCTTTACATATCTTTTTTTTAATGTCAATCTTTACATATACCTTAAGTAAACTCTATATATTCCACTTCTTTAGATGTGCAAAATCATAGACTACTACTTCATAATGATAGTAGCTAATTAGTTTTATCACTTTTTTTCATAATTTCATTTATAACTTTTTTTACTATTATCATAATTTCATTTCTTATGTAATTTCTATTATTACATGAGAACATCTCCTTTTAGTTATGAATTAGAGTTTGATTAGTTTTAAGTTTAAATATATTGCTATGATTGTGTTTAATTATTGATTATTGATTCAATTTTTTAAGTGAATTTAATAGTTGATTTTATTGCACTGTAAAGTTTTTAATGTTCTTCATATTGGTTATATTTATTTTTTATTTTTACTTCTCCTTACAACCTCTTTGTTTTCCAATTAATAGTTACTAATTGACATTTGATTTTTTTTTCTTTACCATCTCTCTCTCTCTCTCTCCATAGGCAACCTATTGTTTTCCAAAACTTGATGATTATTTTATTGCATTAAATATGCATTGTAGTTTTTTTTTTTTTTTTTTTTCATTTAATTTTGCTACCCTTAAGTTAGTATATCCATAACTATTAGTTTCTTTATATTATATTTGGTTTGATATCCTCATTATATTATTATTTTTTTTTTAATTTAGTGTTTCCCAATTGGCATTTGTTTTGTATTATATTTTTTCTTTGATGTATTGGGTTTGAGAATGAGTGTGTCCCTAGTATTACTCCACTTTATGAGGACACTTTTATTTATTGAATTTAAGTAAAATTTTAAAATTTTAATTTTTTTTAAATAAAAAAAGGAGAGAAATTAAAATATAAATAATTTAATGATATGGAAGATGTGGGGAGACGAATAGTGATATTAAGGTAGAAGGTAGTGGGGAGATGAAAAGATAAAGGTAAGGAAAAAGCTTGGACAAAGTGTAGATGAAAAAAAAAAAAAGAGTACAATTTTTTAAGGATAATTTTATTGATTCAAATTTAAATAAAATATTCCATGTTTAATTATTAAATAAATAAATAAATATATATATATATATAGATGTGATTGAATTTAACTGTTGAATAACATAAGATGAGAAGAAAAAAAAGTAAAAATAAAATATATAACAATAAATACCAATAAAGAGAACAATTGCACATAAAAGATTTTTATTCTTTCTTATAACTCTAATTAAGATTGATGGTTTTTTTTTTTTAATATGTGTTTTAGTATTGTGTTTTTTTAATTTCCCATTAGAAAGTCTTTTCTTTCCCTTTTATAATTTTCATTGAATTTTGGTTTGGATTAATACTTAGTTGTTCTTGGAAATAGGAATTTGAATATGCCTACCAATTTTTTGACTAATAAATTATTATAAAATCTATTTTTTATTTCTTTAGTTTTATTTTAATTTTGGTTAAGTCAACCTTGTAATTTTGTGATGATTTTTTATTATTACGGTAATTTCCTTATTCCATAAGAGATGAGTTGTATATTAAGCAAATGTAACACACTACAACAAAGTTAGAAGAATATGGTTCACCTTAAAAAATATCAATGAAATACACAAAAAAAAAATATTAAAATGATATCCACCCCAAATGTTTTCCTATAATGACAAGCTTTATCCATTAACCTCTAAGAAATGCAATGCAATGACCAAAGGATATGCCCCTTTAATATATTGTCTCTAATCAAATAAACAAAGGCTCTTGTCCCCTTTAGGTACAGATTTATATGGAATTCAATTGTTTTCAATTTCTTCTTTCCTTTGTAAGAAAGAACCATCAACCTTAACTAACCAAAAAAAAAAAAAAACCATCAACATTAATTAGAGTTATAAGAATGAACAAAAATAGGATAACATTTAACAATTAAAGAGAAAAAAAAACAATTTAAAAAACAAATCTAAATGGCATTAACCAATGTGGAGTTTTAATGAACTCTTGGTCTACCTAGAATATAATAGAGAAAATAAAAATGAGACTAATACTAATTCTAGGAAACATATATAGAGAAATAGAAATAAGGATGCTAATTAAAGAACATTGGCAATACCATCAATCCCGTTTAAAGCTTAATCATAGCTCCACTAATTTGCTGACTTTCAACTTTTGGCTAGTATATATTCAGGCGTTCTCCAATGCCATAAAATTCCTTATTGTCTGGTTTTACTTGAATTCCGGACTACCCAATCAAATTAAGGAGAAAATAAGAATAATGATTCTAGTGTAGAAAAAAAAATCCCAAAGATTAGTAATTTGGCATAAATAGAAGAATGTATAAAAAATTCATCAAAAAATTGAGAGAGAAAGAGAGAGAACCTTTTTTTGAATTCTGGCAAACTACCGGATTAAATTAAGTGAGAAAATGAGCATAATGATTCTAGTGTAGAAAAAAAAAAAGAAAAAAAAAAAAAGAAAGGATTCCCAAAGATTAGTAATTTGGCATAAATAGAAGAATGTATAAAAAAATTCATCGAAAAATTGAGAGAGAGAGAGAACCTCTTTTTTGTGAGAGAAAGCCATGCATAGAATGGAATAGATAGTTACAAATTTATAGTAAGAGAATGTGAATAAGAAGAGACAAAATAAAGGAAGATGAAGAGAAAGAAGAAGAAAATATTTATGTGGAGGGTAGTGGGGAGATGAAAAGAATAAGAATAATATTTATGTAGAAGGTAGTGGGGAGATGAAAAGATAAGGGTGGAGAAAGTGTGGAAAAAGTGTAAATATTAAAATAAAATAAAAAGTAAATGTTAAAAACAATTATAGGAAAATTGGAAAGAAAATGATAATGAGGTGGACGATGATGTGGCTCAACTGGAGCGTAGTAACAATAAATGCTACGCTTCAGCTTTTAGATATATATAGATTTGTGTATCAACTCGTTGGACTAAGCACAAAATATTACTAATGACATTAGAAATGTTCTCAACAACATTTGCCCAGGGATCCTGCTCTCTTTATTTCATATGAACAAATTTTCAAGAAATAAAATAAGCATCTGTTGATATGAAGATATGAATATGATACAACTCAATTTACCTAGTGAGACAGTCATAAAGAAAACCTTGCATTAAGTAAGCACTAGCATCAAAAGTAGCAGTCCGTTTTACCCTAGTTAGCCATCCGAAAATGCTATTGACTGATTCAATATGTCAATATAAAATTACAGGATGTTTAAAAAAATTTCGTTATTTTCTTCTACAATCTCTTAAAAAAAAATTGATAAATCAGAAAATTTTATTAGCATAGACACCAAAAACAACCTGAGATGCTATTCTCAAAACAAGACAAATAGCAAGCAAAAGTACAAAAAAAACAAATTCTGTACTAGCCAAAATGCAACACAAAATCTCTCAAACTTTAAAACTAGAAAACACTCAAAATTTGATTCCAAGATGCTGCAACAGCTACAGAATCACAGCTTAGATGTACATCACATAGAAAAGAAATGAAATAGAAACAAAGAAATAGCAACTCTATACCCGTGTCCTCCCTAGGGCATAAAAGAAAAAATTTATTTCTTTATAAAAACCTTCCAACTTGAATACACAGGTGTTGCCTTTTTCCTCTACTAACCAATAAAATAAAAAAATAAAATAAAATAAAATTTCAACACCACACTAACAAGAGCCCATACCCCCCAATGAGCAGAACAAACACAGAGCCATAACAACAAGTTTTGGAAAAACTAAATCCCTAAGAAGCATTTCAACAAATACTTTATGTGCCACTTATAAGAAAGAACAAAATTGGTACCTCACCAGCGCAAAAGTGTGCCAACGTTACAGTGAAATGAAATTTAAGAGCGAAATTCCAAAATTCTTTCAAGGGGAACAAAACAATGATAGAGAAATTAGGGATTTGCTTGATACTTACCTTAAACAAAATCAAAACAATTTGATCCTTTAAGAAACCCTCAACGGTGAGTAAATGAGGGACGCCGATGGGGTGAAGTGAAGAAATTGGCGGACATGGGAGAAGAAGCAATCTAAGTTTTTTTAAGGGAAGGAGCACACGAGAGAGAGAGAGAGAGGATATGAAGTTGAGAGAGACCCACTTGTTTTTCGTTTATGTTTCTGGCTTTTACATACTGACCTAGATTACCGGTAACAGGTTTCAAACTAAGAGGGAATTTGCAGAGTAACAATGTAAGGGGGTTCTATATAGTAAGTTAGCCAACGTTTGAAAGGATTATGAAAAATAGCATCTCGAGTTTTAGAAACTCGAGATCTAAATAAAAATCGAGTTTTAGAAACTCGCTTTGCACTTGCTGTGCACTTGCTGACTTGGCTTAAAATGTCCATATAGATCTCGAGTCTTAAAGACTCGATTTCTACATAGCAAAAACCGAGTCTTTAAGACTCGATATTTAATTAAAATATGCGTAGAACTCGAGTCTTATAGACTCAAGTTTTGCTGAGAAAAATTTTAAACACACATTCTACAAAATTTTATAAACACAGATACACTCAACCTCACTAACTCTCACCCATACACTCAGCCTCACTAACTCTCAGTCACCCATAACTCTCACACCACATTGCCTCTCACTCTCTCTCACCACATTGCCTTTCTCACTACTCTTCCCTCTCAACAAATTCATATCTCAGGTAAGGGTTTTTTTATTTGATTGTCATTGTAGTTGGGTATTAGTTGTCTATGGGTGTGGGTTAAAGAGTTTGACTATTTATTTTGTAGATAGTTAACATAACTTAGTTAAGATACCAATATTGTGAATTATAGAACTTTGTTTTGTTAGTGTTAATTTTTTGAGTATTTATTTGCATGGTTTTTGTTATCAAAATTTTATTCATCATTTCTAGGTTCTTATTTTTATCATGATCTTACAAGTTTTTTGACTTTATTCATCATTGTTTTGGGTATGAAATGGGTAGTGAATGAATGTAATGAATAGGTATGAAATGGGTATGTAATGAAATGAGTGACTTACTCCCTTCCAATGAATTAAAATGAAATAAGTATGTAATTCATGCCCTTTGAATGTGTAATGAAATGGCTTTTCTGTATTGGGTATGAAATGGATATGTAATTAGATAAAATGTTGTATACTTTTACAAGGATTTTGGCTTTTTGTTTTTTTTTTGGTTGTATTGGGTATGGAATGGGTAGTCTCAGCATGACGGAAAAATGATTTGGGTATGAAATGTGTAATGAAATTCATACCCTTTGAATGAATTGGAATTTGTACTTTTGACTAGATAAAATATTTTTTAACTAACATAGTAACTTGACTCTAACAGGTTCACAATGCCTGAAATTGATATAATCCTATACCACGGTGGTTCGCTTAAGAATGCCAATGCAAACAAGGGATTGCCATTTGAAGGGCCGGGTATAAAGTTGTATTATACCTAAATTGATCGTAGGTTGAAGACCCTTGATGAATTGAAGATGATAGTTATGGAAGAATTGTGTGTGAATCCTGTTGTACACAACATACAAATTACTTATTGTATGCCACATGAAGTCCTGAAGAACCGGATTAATTACAAGTATATGGCGATAGAAACAGACAAACATGTAAAGATGATGTTTGACAAGTTGGAAAGAATATCTAAAGTAAATGGTATTAAGTTATACATACAGTTGGAGTCATGTGCAGAAGTTGGTATCGAGGAAATCCAACAAACAACCACAAGTTTACAGGTTACAGTTCCGGATGCTGAATATGAGTATTCTACACATGTAGAGCATGATGATGTTCATGCCGATGATGATGATGATGATGATGACGATGATGAGGATGAGAATGAGGATGACGATGATGACGACGACTATGTTGATGAGACTATTGCCATTAACGGTGAAGATTTTGTCGATAGAGATGAGTTTGAAGAGAGGATTGAACGAGGGGACTTTGAGAGGGACATTGATGATGATGAGACATTGGATGGTAGTAAACCTGATGAGACAATGTAATTAGTGTCCAAAAATTACGGACACAATCCCTGCCTACGCACCTCTTGCCTTGTCATTTTCTGCAAATATTTGGGAAAATATGGTTGATCCTTCACATATTGAGATTCCATTTGTGTCTACTTGGAGAGAAGGGATGAATTTGTGTAAAGGGTTGACTTTTGCCAATAAAGTGGAGGTGCAGCGTGTATTAACAATTTGTGCCCTCAAGGAAATCAAACATTTTATGATCAATAGGTCGACGAAGAAAAAACTTTGTGCGAAATGCATGGATGAGTCATGCAAGTGGTATGTCTGTGCAGTCATGAAGCCTAATCTCCACGGACTATGGATGGTCACCGTGTATATGGGTCCTTACACGTGTATACCAATTGGGGTGCGAAATGATGTTAGAATGATGACTTATAATTTTATTGCATTAGACATCTTTTAGAAGTTATGTGAGGATCACACTATCACAATTAAGCATCTCATATCTATGATAGAGTCGAAATATCAGAGCCATAAGCCTTCTTACTACAAGGTATGGGATGCGAAACTAAAGACGATTGGGAAGATGTTTGGGAATTGGGAAGGGTCTTACCAAAGGTTGCAAAAGTTGCTAATGGCGTATATTGATCAGGATCCGACTACCTAGGTGTTCTATCGTACCACACCCATCGGTGAAGATGACATCATATTTTTGCATTATGTGTTTTGGTCTTTCGGTCCAAGTATTGACGGATTCAAATATTGCAAGCCAGTTATCAATATTGATAAGACCCATCTGTATGGTAAATATTAGGGAAAGTTGTTGGTCGCAATGGCAACTAACGCTAACAATAAGGTATTCCCTCTCGCCTTTGCTGTTGTGGATTATGAGTCAGGGTCCAATTGGAGGTGGTTTTTACAATGCCTCAGAGATACAATTGGCCACGTGATACCTAACGTATGCATTTGCATAATTTTTGATCGACATCTCGGTATCAAAAACGCCATTGCAAACTGGCCTAGAGGGGATGATGGAAGAACACGGGTATTTTATAGATATTGCCTTCGACATGTTGCTAGCAACTTCAACACACATTTTCAGAACTCGACTTTAAAGTCAGCAGCGTTGAAAGTGGGATATGCTACTTAGGTAGTTAAATTTGATACCATAATGGAGTCCATTAAGCAGGTGGAAATTGAGGCCATTAAGAATAAGAAGAAGGTGACGGGGAAGGATGGCAAGGAAAAGAATCAAGATTATCTTCCATACACATACCTAATGAGTGAGTCTATGGATATGTGGACCCAGTCACATGATGGTGGGAGACGTTTTGGGGCAATGACAACCAATATATCAGAGTGCTTCAATGGTGTACTGAAAGGTGCACGGGGCCTTCCTATTGCCGCAATGATTGAGTTCACTTGGTCCAAATTTGTTGAATATTTCCACGACCAGCACAAAGAATACCATTATGAGTTGTCAGAGGGTAAGAAATGGAGTAAATATGCCTTCTCCATGTGGGACAAAAATAAGCGTAAATCTAGAAAACACTATCTCAAGGCTTTAGCAATGAACATATGATATATCATGTAGTTACTTCATTCAATATGTGTAGCACAGGAGGGGGAAACCACAATTATGATGTTCGGTTACGGGAAAGAACATGCAGTTGTAGGAAATGGAAAAACATAGGGATCCCGTGTTCACATGCAATTAGAGTATGTGATGCGCTAAATATTGATTCGAACACATATATTCACCCATGTTATGGTTTGGACTATGCCCTTAACACTTATGAGCATGCATTTGCGGTTCCTAAGTCACAATCATTGTGGAGGGATCCCACGGGGCCAAAGTGGTTGCCTAATCTAGCATTGTTGTAGGCCAAAGGTCGACCAGTGAAGTCAAGAATAAGGAATGAGATGGATGGAGTGAGGACTAAGGATCGAGAACCGGGATGGCGGAGGGAGGACACAGATTTGATAGAGAATCAACCCAAGCAGACATGTGGACTATGTCATGCTTCTGGGCATAACAGCAGAAAATGTCCGCAGTCCCGTGGCGCTTCCACAAGTAGTCATGTTCCACACTAGATAGGTAGATGGCAAACAGTTATGCATCAATTAAATAATTGCTGTTCATTCTATGTTTACCTAATGTTTACTATCTTGTCTCCTAACGTGATTAGTCTACCTTTTTCAGGCATGCTTCCATGGACGACGTTTTTGTTGTGTGGACCACTGATCTTAGGAAAAGTGACTACGTTGTATTGGCATAATTAACTTTTTAGTTTTTGTTGAATGTACTTGTAATTCTCTATCCAATGTACCTCTATGAAGATTGTGATTTGAGTAGTATGGTTAGAACTGCAAATTAAGTGTGGTTGGGCATGTTTAGAATGTTGATATATTGAGAATGCCTTTTGCTGTGATGTAAGTGCATTTACATTGTAAAACAATGTTTATGCAGAGAGCGTAACAATTTCTATAGTTTGGTGCCTATTGAGAACGCCTTTTGATGTAATTTAAGTGCATTTACATTCTCAGCTTTTGAAAGGAACATAATTTAATCATTTTCTTTCAAAAGATACAAGCTTCCAAAATTACCCTCTTTATATAGACCTCAATATTGGAGGTTGTTTGGTAGCAATTCTAAAGAATTTATTTAAAAGTAAACCTTTTTTTTTAATAAATGTTTTTAAAACAAAAATGTGTTTAGAAAAATTTATTATTATTAATTTTTTTTTTTTGAGATAAGCAAAACCAAAAAAACTTGTTTGGTAAAAAAGCCTCTAAAAAAATATTATTGGTGCACAACCAGCAATAATCCAATACAGTACAACCATCCATGGTGAAGCATAACCCTACAAACCAGCAACACCTCCTCAAAGTTGCCATCACAATCCACCCATAAGAGCCACCATCCACAGTGGTACACAACCCCCCAATCCCACAAAAACCAATTGGTAAACCCTAAAATCCCACCTCCATCAATGTCACCAACCTCTTGCTTTTTACAGTATGTTAGTCACAGTAATATATAACAAACACATTGCTGTGAGATCAATAATTAGAGAGCTAACAGATGTAGTTGTGTATCTAATTCAGATGCATTGCTAGGAAGCTATCTATGTCACCAATAGCTTCAAATACATTTTCACCATGTAACCCCATTTCTTAGAGTGGTAAAAATCCTTCAGGCTCTAAATTTCTAATTCACAAAATTAAACTAGCTTCACTATAGTTCCCAAAAGCATCAAATTCACTGAATATTAAATGTAATGCCTACCTATAAAAATGCTAGATTATGAGAATAAAGACAACAATTCCACCAACCACCACAAACATCAATGCATTGGCAGATCTGAAACAACATCATTTCCAACATATCAACCAAAAAAAAAAAAAAAAAAAAAAAAAAACAACAACAACAACAACACACACACACACTTTAACAATACCCTCTTGCAGCACAACCCAAAAACAAAAATCAATTGAAACATGCTATGCTTTTCTTCAAGTTTCATGATAGCTAATTATTCATTTCATATTAAAAATAAATACCACCTTGTGCATCCATGAATCTCAACAAGGTGACACCATTAAACAAGATAGTTGTGGGAGGCTATTAGATCCTATTACTATGCCATAAACAAGGCAGTTAACAAACCTCTTTTTCAAGGTTCACCAATTTTCCGTTTTTTAACCCTCATGTAATGTTTAGGCGGAGGAGGAGGCTACGGGGCATCATCCTTAGGCTCATCATCGTGCTGCAAAGACATTAGATGCATACAATCAATATTTGGTGTAATGATAAGAATAAAGTGAACTACAAAATATATCATTACATTGTAATTAATGTTATCATACCATAGAGCTACCTTGGTGTCCTATTTTGTGTCCACCTGTCACATAAGTGGGTGCTCTTCTAGTGCATTGCGGTCTACCTCGTGGGGGTGAGGGCTGATGAGGGGGATGCTCGTCTGGTACATCAGTATGTGGCTGTAGAGTGTCAATCCCAACCGGAGGTCCTAGAGGGTCGGATGAGGATGAGGTAGGTGGGTAATGATGCTTTGTGTAAAGGCCAGAAGTGGGTGCACTGGAGCTGGTGGGTGGGTTTGAGGGTGTCTCGGGGAGAATAGGAGGGGTCAAATGTTGATCAATACCGAGGTCAAACCTGGGTTGCGAAGGTGGGGTGGGTGAAGGGACCTCGGGCTAAGGAGATGCATCTACCATGGGTGGAGGGACCTTGGACTGAGGAGATGCATCTGGGATGGGTGGAGGGACCTCGGGCTGAGGAGATGCATCTACCATGGGTGGAGGGACCTCGGGCTGAGGAGATGCGTGTGGGATGGGTGCAGGTATCTCAGGATTAGTTACAACCCGAGGGGTTGTTGCACGCCGACCATGGCCCCTAGCTGCACTTGTACTTGGGCTTGTTGTAGCAGGCCGACCACAGCCCCTAACTATGCTTGGGCTTGGGCTTTTAGTAGCACGTCGACCATGGGTCGGTGTACTTATGGGTGCTGCGCTTGTGCTTAGGGTTGTAGTAGCTGCTAATTCAGTCTCATGCTCATTGTTTGCCTGCCCATTTGCTGCAGGACCACCACCAAGCCTAGCCACATTATTTAGGACGTGCCAGACATGGTTGTGTTCTCGGCTGCCTACAGGAAGCATCTTTAACAGCGCTAAATGGCTTTCAATTTGAAACAGAGAAAGAACCAGTACAATCAGATTTGAGACATTAATGTATCAATTATAGAATGGATAATATAGTACTTATTAATATACTTAAATACTCAACTAAGAACTAAAAGTTTTATTAGAATACTATATGTAATAGAAAGTCTTTTTAATTGGATGTCAGTCAAATCAAACCAGATTTATTGATAAAAGAAATCAATTGATTCTACGTTCGTACATGTTCTAAAGAAAAAACAAAGCAGGCAATAAAATCTAATTAGAACACATTACCATTATATCCAATTTAGCACTGTGGTGGTCGACATACTTTTGAGTGACCGGATAGTACCAGCGGTAATAGTCATGATCGCGGGGCATCTCACCAGTCTGAGGAGGTGCATGGCAAAGTCGTTGTTGTCTCATATCCCATATAAGGATATACGGTCCATGCTCCTCCCTCCAATTCTTTTCCACCTTCCCACGCAAGTCTAATCTATGTAGTTTATCATCATACACAACATGGTCATGCCGCTCCTGTGCCAACCCAAACTGTCAAAGGACACGGTCTGGGTGGTGTGTCTCTACTATGCAAAAACACATAAGTGGCACCCTTGCCATCCACGTATCCCTCCCTGCAATGCAGAAGTCAGTAAGGTGGCCGAAGTCTGCCTCATATGGCTGCCACATAATCTACAATAGAAACAAAAAACAATTATCATAACATCTTAAAATGTGAAACAAGGGAGAATACATAGATAAAGGGAAAAAAAAAATTAAAACAGAAGATATGTTAAAGCAATGATTTTAACATATTCTTAAGGAAAATTAACATAACCAAACATAATTTTTGTATATTATTACTTGGTCCGGCTACATTCTAACTAATTGCTTGTGATAGTGGATCAATGCTGTGTTGGATGGCCTACTCTTCGAGCTTGGCACCCGCACCCACCTACAGTTACGAGCGAATAACATAAGATAAGATAATACCACTTAGTTACTAAGAAGAGTACATTGCATAACACACTAAATATCTAGAAAATACTTACTTAAATGCAAGTGGAGCTTTTGGCCATGGGCCATAATCACATCCAGGTGGGGGCTCTATCCTCGGGCACAAGAATGGCAACCTCGCCCATGCCCAATATTGGACCAATTGCAACGCCCCACCAATTTCTGATGCCTCTTTATTGCTTGCCCGACACAACTCTCTGTACAACCATGCCAGGCAACCACTACCCCAACTATATTGTGGCGGATCACGAAGGTTCCGCAAGAACTCCAAGAACATCAGATGCACCCTATCTCCCGACTTGTCCACGAAAATCTTATCCCCTAGTAGCGCTAAAATATAGCACCAGGCATACTGGTATATTTGAATCTCCGTTGCGTCATGAGACAATGGCTCTACAATGCACTCAACAAGGCAGCTAATGAGAATTCTTTGCCCCACCAAAGTTTTGTTGTCATTCACTGGAACTCCAAAACCAGGCAACTCCACGCACAGTTGCCTCTAATTCCCATCCACCATAGCAGTTGGCCCAACCAAGACCTCATTGTCTATAGGAAGTTCGAAAATGACCTCCACATCTTCTAGGGTGATTGACATCTCATCATGTGAAAGATGGAACATATGAGTCTCCAGCCACCATCGCTTAACTAGGGCTAATATTAGGCAATGATCTATCTCTCTGGAAGGGGCCCTAAACAATCCTTCTAGCCCCACCAACTTGATAATTTCAATCACCCGATTATTTTGCATCGTTATGTTTGCCATCTCCTTAGCGCGACCACAGCATGTAAGTGGGCTCGGGTCCTGCCAAATCGATAAAAATTATAGCGATTGTTAGAACTAGATATACAACTTTGAAAAAACTTGCTAAAACTCAAAGACAACGTGAAAATTAAAGTGGTTGTTAGAACTAGATATTTCACCTTGCCATTCCAAATGTCCTCAAATCGATGATTTCGTTGTCGCGTCAACAATGAAGGATCTTCTAGACCAGGGCGCACGATCTTTGGCTCCTCATCGATCCGAGGCTCCATACTGCAAAGAGTGCTACTGTGAGATCATACATAGTGGCAGACATACATTATGATCATCACAAATCAAGCATTACCACAACACACAATGATTTCACATGAAGATATCAAAAATAGTTCACTGCATAAAAGATTTGAAATATTACAGCTGAACCACCTTTGATGCTCTAAATGAAATGATTTGATATTTGCATAAAAATTAAGAAATGTCTCCTCTAAGTATAAAATGTAGTATTATAAAAAACGTGTGACATCAATGGTAGCTGCCTTCTGCTTCTCTCCTTTTTTTCTTTAGCGTGAGCGCTTTACTGGAAATAAAAGCTCCTCAGCAGCTAGCCTAACTACAACTAACATAGTTTTCATTAGACTAGAGGATTAAGATCAAACGTTTAAGTAAAAACTCCGATCTTGCTTTCCGGCAAATATAGCATCCATCATATTTTTGAACATCATACATGTCCATGAGACTTGGCTTTAGAAAAGTTGCTCCTTTCAATTCAAGAATAAGTAAATATTTTCCTCTAGTCAATGATGGACTGATTCCTTGGTTCTCTTTGCAAGAATATGAAATAAATGGATGATTAGTGTTAGAAGTATGTGATTAAATGATTAAATTTATTATATCTCAATAGTTTAAGTTTTTTGGGACAATCGGTAATTTAACAATTAGGATGTTTGATCTAACTACTTTAGATAGGATCAAAACCAAGTCAAGTTGTGGGATAACATTTATTAAGGATTACACTTTAGACACTGACGTCCTCTAGCAGCAATTATATGTTGTAGCACTGTGGGCCATATTGTGCTAGGCTTAATCTGGGATTACAAAACTGATTAACCTTTTCTAGTATTTGGATTTTTCAACGTATAAACCTATTCCTTGACCGAATACCAATTATCAACCGTCTATGAATTTTGTTTTGTGTCTTTGGGTTCTCTTGATAGAACTCAATTGTCTATCAATTTGGTCCATTAGAGTGCGAAATTTTCTCCTATTCCCATTTGAAAATCCTAATCAACCCTGTTTATCAATTTTGGTCTCTATCTATTTGGATGTTCTTGATAAAACTTTTCAATACATTTAAATAAAGTATATAATCCCACACACATTGCAATGAATTTTTTTATTTTTTTTTAATTCGAATAATCAACATGTTCATCTCTGTTTATGAGTGTTATAAGCTATTTCTAACCTTTTCTATATAATAATAATAATAATAATAATAAAATACTAATTACAATTTTAGTTTGTTAATATATCAAACCAATTCGAAATAAAATTGACAAAGTTGATGAACAATCAAGTTAGTTCAAGATTTATTTGACTTCAAGGATTAAAAAATGTATTCGGAAAAGCCTAACTACCTTGCTGAAAACTCACTTAATATGTAAAACACTTGTGAATGTTTAGACTCCCAATTACAAATTTTCCAAAGCAAGCTTATATTCAAACAATGTATGTGAGGAAAAATGAAATATAAGCAATACCCAAATATGCAAACTACTTTAAGCCATATTTTAACCACAATTCAGTAGTAATTAAAAGCAAAGAGTAAGGGATAGAGAGAATCAAACACAAGATAACACCGGCATGTGTTATCGAAGAGGAAACCGAAGAACTCAGCGAAAAACCTCTCCGCCGCCTTCTAAGCTGTAAAATGATCCACTAGAAAATCAGTTCGGATACATGAATAGAAATAGACCCTCCAAGCCTAATCTACCCGATGCACCAAAGCCCTCCAAATTTCTTACTCCAACAGGGTTACGCCTAACCTTGTCTTCTCCAGCTTACCGAATCCCGCAATTAGCCCATTACATCAACCAAAATGAAATGGTTCTCTCTTGAACTGCTTCCTAAACACCAAGAACCTTCTCATTGCTCTAAATGTGGTGAGGTAAGGATTTGGCTTAAGATCCTCTCAAGGGTATGACAATGGAGAGGGTGAGAGTAGAGGAATTTGGAGAATCAAATGTATAAGATTGTGGATGAATCAATCTTGTTGTTCTCTAGGATTTATCTCTCAAAATTCTCTCCGAAAAATCTCTACATTTCATGGGTATAAGGGTATTTATAGTAAGGTATGAGAAGAAATATGAAAAGTCATTTTTCAGCAAAACATGGTGCACTGGCGAGTCACTAGCGACTAGGATGAGTCGTAAGTTCCAGTTGCCAAATAACAGAATGGCCAGATTGTACTTTTTGTCCTATAGTGATCTAGCTGTCCTGACCCTTCAACTTCCTACATGCTCCACACGTGTGACACATTTTGGCGAGTCACCAGTCGTGAGTTGCCTTTTGATGCACACACTTGATCAATTCTTCCCACTCTCTCATACACAACCCTTACATTATTCCTACCTAAAAACAAGGTTTCTAAATTTTGAATTACAAGCAAATTTGGCATGGAATAAAGCCAACACATAGTTGAATAGATTCAACCTTACACTTGCCAATATTGTTGGTAGTTCGTACTTGTCCTCTTCCATTATTTCTATATGACTTAGTCCTCTAGCTGTTAGAGTTGCAATATCTCTTTGTTTTCTAAGTTAAATATTGTGGTTTACTTCCTTGACACTTAATAGTATTACGTATTAACAATCACTTCCTATGCACTGATATGGTCATAGGATCATCTTCCAAGCTGAAGCGTGAAATTGTCATAGGTATGTAGTATAATCGTGAAAAATTTGTTAGATGAAAACTGGGTTATCATTGGTCGTAGGAGACCTATTTTTCAGACATTATTTAATTATCAAGTTGTAATCTTTTATGGTCATAGGAGACCTTTTTTTTGTAAACTCTATTAGGTTTGTTATTTAGTTAGGATATTGAAGTTGGCATGCATATCATGAACAGTAAAATATAAGATAATTGGACGGAAAGAGTTTTATTTAATAGAGATAAAATTGTGGAACAAAAAGTATCAGATTACAAAACTAAGCATAGTACTTCTTAAGGGGAGCTTTGCTAATAGGGCTATACACCTTTGTACCTGTTTGATCTTTCAGCCAATAATGTCCAGTCTGGTGTGCTTCTTACACAATGTAAGGTCCTTCCCATTTTGGTGAAAACTTGTGTTTGACTGCTCCAGCTACACCTCGTACATGAGAAGCTGTCTTCCAAACAAGTTCTCCCACTTGAAAATTTCTTTCTTTCTTTGACTTGGCCTTCATGCCTTGCCTTCATGCTTGCCTGGTAAAGGCGATTATGAGAGGCAGCGTTGTCGCATTTTTCTTCAATGTTCTCTAGAATGTCTTATTTGGGTATCCCTGCTATCTTTCCTAGCTTCACTGTTGGCCTTACTAAATCTATTGGGATAATAGCCTCTGTGTCATAGACTAGGGAAATGGGTGAGGCTCTTGTAGCTTGTGATTTGGCTATTTTGTGAGCCCACACAGCTGTAGAAAGTTCATCTCTCCATCATTTTCCCCTATATCTTTAGCAATCTTTTGTTGGAGGTCTCAACTTGGCCAATTTTTTTGGGATAATAGGGTGTTGATGTCGTGTGAGCTATGGAGTACCATTCTGTTAAATGATACACATCCTTATTTAGGAATAGTGTTCTGTTGTTAGAAATAAATCTACTTGGTACCCCAAAATGACATATTATATTTTTCCTCAAAAAATTATCCATTGAGCTACCTGTTGCTTTCTTCATGGCCA
Source organism: Quercus robur (assembly GCF_932294415.1). Taxonomy (NCBI): domain Eukaryota; kingdom Viridiplantae; phylum Streptophyta; class Magnoliopsida; order Fagales; family Fagaceae; genus Quercus; species Quercus robur. The sequence continues at coordinate 49,723,052 of NC_065535.1, forward strand.
TAGCTTCTACCCATTTTATAAATAGCTCAGTGGCTACCAATATCCAAGTACATCCTTCATGTGGGGGATTTATAGGAACTATGAAATCTAGTTCCCAACTGTGGAAAGGATATGGTGCCATAGTTAGGTGAAGGCTTTGGTTGCTGGTGTGTATTTCATGTCCTCGCCTTTGACATTCTTGACACTTTTTGTCAAAATCTTGGGCATCTCTTTGCAAGGTGGGCTAGCAGTATCCCTAGTGCAAAGCCATTTGCCATAGCTTTTTGCCATTGGGGTGTCCTACTAGCTCTCCCTCATGCAAATAAAAAAGAATGCCATTTACTTCTTTGTCAAGAATGCACACTAACCATTTCCCTTGGAAGTTTGTCTTGAACAACTTCCCCTCCACCATCTTGAATCTTGTTGCATATCTCTTCAGTCTTTCTCTTTTTAACCGATCAACAGGTAGTACACCTTGTGAAAGGTATTTTACGTACTGATCCTGCCAACCTTTCTCTTGTATTTCATTGTTCAGTACCTCTGCTTGGTCTGGGGTAACAATAGAACAAGTCTTGCAATCTCTCTGCTCTTCCTTAGCATCACTGGCCATTTCTAGCCAAAAGACCCCTAGCCTATACAATCTTCTATATAGGCCAACATTGAGGTCTACCCCACACATCTCATGGTGCAACCTATGCAGTTGTGTAAACCCTTCTTGTCTTGAGACACACCTCATCAACAACCCTTCTACTCCGTTGAAAAATAAATCCCCATTAATCTTGAGGAAGTCCTTCATGTTTGATGGCAAGTTTGATCTAATATGCCTTCCTTGGACCATTGCCTTCAACAAGGGTTCTCACCAAAATTCTGGGAGGCATAATCCACCACTGATCAAGCCAGGTTATTTCTCCACCCTAAAGGTTATCTTCTCTTTCTTCAACATAGACTTGGTGGCTAGGGTGGCCAGTGAATCAACCAACTTGTCCTCATTCCGGTTAATCATTTTGCATTCTATGGATGTGAAGTGTTTCATAAGATCTTGCACTGTGGCCCTATAAGCAACCAAACTCAGATTCTTCATTCTATAGGTTCCCCCTACCTGCTTGATGTCTAACTCAGAATCCCTAAACACTTTTAATTTCTTTATGCCAAGTCTCTTAGCAGCCTTCAATCCCACTACTAAGGCTTCATATTCTGCTTTGTTGTTTGAACAGGGGAAACACAGCTTATAGGCAAACGTGTGTTCCTCCCCTGGTGACTTCAACACTACTCCTATCCCTCCTTCCTAGGATGTAGACAAGCTATTGAAGTACATAGACCATTCTTGCTTTTCTATCACCAAAACTTCCTGTTAGGGAAGTGAGAAATCACTAGTCCCTGGGAAGTTAGCTAGGAAGTCAGCCACCACTTGCCCTTTAATAGTGGACGACCTTATGCACTTGATATCATGGCATGCTATTAGGATGACCCAGTGAGCCATTCTCCTAAACAACTGAGAGTGGGTTAAGAGATACTTCACAGGATTGCTCTTGGTCACTAACTATACACGATGCCCTAGAAAGTAGTGATTAAACTTTGACAAAGCAAAAGTTAAGGAAAGGCATACCTTCTCAGCTGTGGAGTATCTCAATTATGATCCCTTCATAAGCCTGCTATTGTAGTATACTGGCCTCTCCATATCTCCTTGCTCCTAAGCTAATAAAGCCCCTACTGATTGCTCTGTATTTGTTATGTACAACAAAAGAGGCTTACCCCACAATGGAGCAACCATGGTGTAAGGATCTACCAAAATTCCTTGTATCTTCTTGAATGCCTTCTCACATTGATTACACCGTACAAAGGCCACTCCCTTCTTGGTTTGTTTGACTAAAAGTTTCAAGATATTAGCTAATTTGGGGATAAATCTTCTCAAGTAAGATATTTTTCCCACAAAGCTCCTCTATTCCTTCAAGGTTGCTGGCGAGGTAAGAGCAGCTATTGCCTTAGCTTTTGTGGGATCTAAATCAATCCCTCTCTGATGGACAAGGAATCCTAAGAACTTTTCTGAGGACACCCCGAAGGCACACTTGGAAGGGGTCATTCTCAAGTTGTACTCCCTGCACCTCTCAAAGACCTACCTCAAATGCAACAAATGTTCAACCGAGTTCTTTGCCTTTACGACCAAATCATCCACATAGTCCTCCACCTGTTTGTGCAACATGTCACCAAAAATTCAGAGTCATGGTTCTCCGATAATTAGCACCAACATTCTTCAATCTGAAAGGTATCATTTTATAATAGAAATTCCCAAAAGGTGTCCTAAAGGCAGTTTTTTGAGCATCTGATGACTCCATAAAGATCTGATTATAACCACTATAGCCATCCATAAAGGAAACACGCTCGTGTCCAGCAACTGCATCTACTAGAATATCAACATTAGGCAATGGGAACTCATTTTTAGGGTATGCCCTGTTAAGATCCCTAAAGTCCACACAAATTCTTATTTGCCAGCCTTTCTTTTTCACTGGAACTATGTTGGCCAACCATTTTAGACATTTGATCTCTTCTATGAACTCTGCCTTCAAAAGCTTATTCATTTCAGCTTTGATCTTTTCCTCAATGTCTAAGCGATATTTCCTTGCTGGTTGCTTCATAGGCTTGGCTTTGGGTTCAACATTCAGCATATGTGTGACCACATTTGGATCTAATCCAGGCATCTCTACATAGTCCCAAGCAAAGACATCTTTATATTCTTTTAGCAAAGCTATTAATCTTCTCTTCTCCTCTCCTGGTAGACCTTTATTTATCTTAATCATTCTTTCTCTTCCTCCCTCACTGAGATTGACTTGAATGAGTTCTTCTTAAACATTCTTCACAAGATCGTTCATACATCAGGGGCTTCCTTAATAGGTTTTCCAACCATGCATTCCCCTCTTGGCTGTTGAGTAAGGCTAAAGGGGTTAGGCCCGCCATTCTCCCGACCCCCTTCCTTTAACCACCAAACTCGTAGACCACCTTACCATCAGGCTTAGTGATCCTCTTGATCCTAGGAGGTCTCTTAGATTCTATGACTTCCCCATCGTCATCTTCCTCCTGTTCTAAAATAGTAGCATCGAAAGGAAGGATCTTGTTCTCTCCTTCAGGTTCAAACTCTTGATACAAGGCAGCCTCTACATAGTAGAATTCTGCCCTATCATAAGGCATTCTAGTGGCCTTAATGGTCATCAGCCTTCCTTTCCAAATGGCCTTCACACACTAATGATATGTGGAAGCCACTACTTTGTGTGCTTTAAGCCAAGAGTGGCCTAGAATAACATGGTACGAAGTATCACCATCCATCACATGCATGAGAGTGCATGCTCTAATAGGTCCTACCCTCAAGTCTAAGGATACATGTCCCAGGGTATGCTGCTGCAATGATCCTATCCCTGCCACTTGGAGTGGCTCTCGAATGATTCTTTCTTGTGGAATGCCCAAGGCATCCAATGTCAAGAGGGACAAAATGTTGGTGGAGGCACCAATTCTTAATCTTGGAAGCTCTTGGAAAAATAGTAACATATAAGGGCCCCTCACCATCCATGACCCTATTGGCTAAATCTCTGGCATAGAAGTCACTGATTCCCTGATCTCTTGATATGCCACCTATAACACACTTCCCTCGGAGGCAGTTGCTCCCTAGCTCTTTTCCACCACTTAAGTTAGGGCCTAAGTTGCCTCTCTTCTAGCCAATGGCCTAAGGCCTATCCCTTCGAGAAAGGCAAGCACTTTATCATCTTATTGGATTCGCAATGTCATCTCTTCATCCTGTAATGGCGCAGGTGCAGCACTGCTATTGGCTATATTCTTAGCCTCTTCATCTATAGGGTCCTCACATCCTATGAAGAAAGTGATTGCCACCTCGAGTATGTGCATTCTTTTATCTGCACACTTTTCATTCTTGATTACCAAATCACCCTTGGCCACCTTTTCATGGAATATATTTCTCAGAGCATAGCAGTCCATGGTGTGGTGGTCACTCCTTCTATGATACCTACAGTAAAACGCACCTTGCTTTTCCTCCTATGTTGGTTCACACTTGCACTCATGTAAGACCACCACGCCATCCTTCACCCAGGCTTCTAGGATGCTATATAACTCTTCTGCTGAAATAGAAAAAGGAGGAGGAATGCCACTTCTTTCTCTCTTTCTATCTTTGGCAGCCTTCTTTGGCTCTTCTACCATGGCTACCTCCACCTTTTTTCTCTCTCGCTTCCAAGGCTGTCTAAGGGTACTTGTGGCTTGTGAAGTCAAACCTTGGAGGGCTTTTTCATTGACATGCTTGTTCTCCTAGATGCTTCTACCAGCCTTCTATACCTACCAATGTAGTTTAGTAACCACTCAGACACCCTCTGCCTTTCCTAATGCAAATCTAATAAAGTAAGCTTCTCATCCAAAGTGAAAAACTTCTTCATGAACTGGATAGCCATGTCATTCTAGCACAAAACCAACCTTGGCAAAAGGCTGGTATACCAAGTAAAGGCACGACCTTCCAAAGATTTGGAAAACTCCTTAAGCCTCAGCTTGCGGTCATTGGAGTGAGCTGTCAAGGCATCCACATACCTCCTGATATGCCATCTAGCATTCCCAATCATGCCATCTAGCATTCCCAATCATGCAATCATACTTAGGGAAAATAGGAGGTGTGTAGTTAGTAGGATAAGGTTTCCTAGTCATCTCTTCAGGATAAGAAGGCAATGTATCGATGTAAGCAAAGCTCTCTGCTTTCCTAGCCTCGAGCAGAATGGCTACAATGTCTTTCGTAGTTAGGTAGGGAGATTCTTGAGGTCCCTTAGGCTGTGAGGGTACCCTTTGGTTAAGAAGAGGATCAAGATTTGACCTTTCAATTTCTCCCTGAGGTCCTTGGCCACCTTATGGGGTCTAAGGGGTAGTTGTCCTTTGGCATAAGGATTGGAGCTCCTCCCACATGAAGGCCTGAGAACGCTAAAGGTTCTCAATGGCTGCCATGAGGTCCCTGTTACCAAGTTATCTGACCTCTTCAGATGATTCTGTGCCCTCAATGTGCATAAAGACATGGTCTGCACTTACTTTTGCTTGCTAGTTCTCTCTTGAACTAGCTTAAGCACCTGCGTTTTTCTTTCTTGGAGGCATCGAATGGCCAAAGATAAAGATAATTGAAAATAAGAATGTAACAGAGTTGATGGTATACAACTGAAAGGAAGAATAACCAGAGATTCTCCCCAGCAGAGTCTCCAAAAATGTACGTGCAAGTTAGATTTACGAACTTGTATGAAAAGTGGATGAGCTATCTAATAGTACATTTAGATGAAAAAGCTCGAAAGTGATAAAAATGAAAGAGAATAAGCACGCCAAAGTCAAGGTAGCGGCATGGAAGGTGACCCTGCCACTACGTGGGGAGCAATCCTTGGACAAGGAAAGGGACATCAGGGGCATTGAGGGTGATGCACATGTCCTTAACAGTGATCCATCATAAGCACAACCAATAAAAAGGGGGGATTTCATACCCCCTTACCATAGGGGGTCACTATCTCCCAATTATAAGTACTGGGTGTCCTTGTCAGGTGCAAATCTCACTCTTCCCTAAGATGATCATGCTGTTAGCATAGATCAAAGATCCTTTACTTCAGCCAACGTTTCTTCTCCTTTACTCACAGCCATTCCATGTGTAGGGTCTGGATCCAGCCATATCAGCATTCTCACATGCCTTAGTAGGTGTACTATACAGGCCTTCTGTTTGTGGGATGGGCCTCTGACTGGTGGTTCTCGACCCAAGTTTGGTATGGGTCGAACTTCCTTCTCCCACAGATAGAGTTTCATGTTTTAGCACAGATTGTAATCCATGGGAATGGAGTAGCTATTGAGATATGACATATGTATAAAATGTGATTTTGGAGTTTGAAATATGGTTTTGTTCCTACAATTTTAAGACATATAAATCTGATTTTATTCAACAAAGAATTGGTTACAATTTTATAGAATTCTTTTATTTAATGTATTCTAGTATTGGTAGTTGTGAAACATTGTTTTTAAATTACATTAGGTGGCAAGTTTTTTACACCTAATTTTAATTAGTAATTTAGGCATGCCAATTTTTTTAATTTACATATTTATTTTATGATTTCACAAACTTTTTTTTTTATTTTTTTATTTGACCCTACGATTTGATTGTTGTCCTATTGGTGGGACCAATAACCCAATTCTCTAACTTTATTGATTCTAGTTTGGGTTAATAACCATGTTGAGTTCAATTGACTTGAAGGACCTGTCATAAACCCGATATCCCATGTTTTATGCACCATACAAGTGAGTGGTTAACGTAACATACTTAAGCCCAAACTCATTGGGGCTTAAGTTTTTTATTTGAGTGGTATTTCAATGTGTTATTTTAACTATTTAATTGGAGTATCTCTAATGTGTTCTCTCCCCAAACAAGTGGTATCAAGGTTCCTTTTGTACTGAAAATGATCTTTGAAAAAGGCCCAACAAAGTAATATTGCCAAAGGTATTAGATTAAAAAAAGAAATTAAAGTGTGAGGTTCTTATGGATAAAGGTATGAGATTGACACGTTATTCCATTGATAGCATATGAGAGACCCATGAATGACATGTTGGTGAAGGAGAAAGCACACACGCAAGGGAGAGCTAGTAGGACTTGTTCGTAATGCATATAGAGGTTTTGAAACCCAAAAAGGCAATGACTCACACGTGAGAGGAACACTATTAGGAATACATGTGTAATTAAAGTCTCACATTGAATAATGTTGATACCCATTTTTTATAAAAAGAGCTCAACAGCAGAAAAGCCCAATAACAAGCAAAAAAAAAAAAAAAAAAAAAAAAAAAAAAAAAAAAAAGACTGCAAGAAAAGATTAGTGAGTAATGGTAGAAACAAAGGGTTGTAAAAGCTCGAAAGAAAGAAGAGAAAGAAATAAGGCCCAACGGGCCATTGCGGCAGAAAATAGTAGCAAGCAAGCCCAATAAGCCCATACCATTCTCCATAAAAGACGAGTACAGGCAGAGAGGATTCAAGAGCAGGATGAGACAAAGCCAAATATTAACGATAGAAATGGCATGGGAAAGAAAGAAAACAAAAGTAGAAAGTAATAAGACAATCGCATTATGGCCGGAGCACCACTAACCTGTATCCAGCCAATGCAAGGGAGGTGGGCCCATGGTCAAGGATTTATAGAAGGTGTGGTTTGGTGGAGAGGGGAAAAGTGTCTATTTTTGGTATCTAGCCAAGGCCTCTTTTGGGAGGGGCTCTGCTGAGAAAGCATCTTTGCCCAAAATAGATAGTAAATGGCTAGGACCATTTGATACATGCTAGAGAGATAGGTAGAGAGAGACCCAAAGCTTTACCCGTCGAAATGAGAGAGAAAGGCTCATGGCAGAACCAAACAGATAAGTATTTGTCATGGAATAAGTAGTGGAAGAGAGAGAAAGTATTGGGCATGCCCAGGTGTAATGGAGGCCGAATAGCCAGTAGGTTAGTGGGCAGCCTTGAAGAGGTGTTTATAGTAGACAAAAATGGTTAGTGAGCAATAGGGGTAAAATAGAAAAATCCCATGGGCTTAACCCAGAATAAATAGGAACAATAGCCATAAATGGAAGCAAGATAACAACTAAGGAAAGAAACAGAAAGAACTGAAAGAGAAATAACAGAGAAAAAAGAAAGAGTAAAGTAAAAGGAAAAAAGAGTGAACATGGTAGAAAATGCATGCATCAATAGGCAATCTTTTCCCTCCCTTTTACAGCAAACCCACACTCTTTGTAACCCTAACAGAATAGAAAGTAATATCCAGACTCATTCCCCAAAATGCACAACTTTAATGGCTTAGCCCAATAGCAAGGTTGTTCAAATTGGGGTTTGGGCTCTCTTTAGTTCACTGCCTGCGGAAAACTCAACATCCTACATTCTGCTACATTAATTATGTTAATTGTTTTTCTGACTAACCTTTCTACTATAAGATATTCGCTTTTAATTTTATAAACGTCTAGTGACATTTGCGGATTAATATACATATATTTGTTATTATTTGCTGTCTTTATTTTGGAGTGCTGGTTTTGTGCATAAACTAGCCCTTTAGCAAGGTCCTATTAGAATAGTGGGCCAGGCCCAAGTCTCCAACCTACAGTAGAACAAGCCTTAGCCTAGAAGCACAAAATGCACCTACAAATAATAATGAGAAAAGTGAGTGGGTAATGATATATTATTGGGACCAAACTCATATGTTTAAGTTTTTGGGTTAAATAGATCCTTTTGAGTTTTGTACCATATTTTAAGTCTTTAAAAAATATCCTTGCCTCTACCCTTTTTTATTTGAGTTTATCAAAAAATATAAAATAAAAAAAAAAGTTTTTGGGTTAAATAGTGTCCCTATATATTATATTAACCAGTTAATTAGAGTCTCCCATAAATGTTATCTCCTCAACCAAGGAAGTGGAATAGTTTAGTCAAAAAACTAGGGCACTACTTACTTACGTAGGGGGAAATATATATATATATATATATATATGTGTGTGTGTGTGTGTGTGTGTGTGTGTGTTTGTGTGTATGTGTATACATATACATATTAAGTTCCTTGTATCTATTAATTTGTAGGATCACTTTAGTCGGCTATATTTAGATACCATCTAATAAATTTTCATACCTATAGGGTGCTAGGGATAAGAAAATTTTTAACCTGCCAATGTCATTTTGATTATTGAATTCTTCTTAAAAGCTACCCAAAATGAGCCATGTATAGTCTTAATAAATAGGATATTGTCACTTTTATCACACAAACTTGCAAAGGATCATAAATCAATAATATCAAGTCTATATCTAGCACAACCACGCACCCTCCCTTAGTGCAGTGGTCACTCCACAAGAATAAGTGTATATGTGGAGTGTGGGGGGTTAAGTTCAGAGTTCAAGTCTCTAAGAGAAAGTTTCACATAAATATACACTTAAATTAAGTTAAAGTAGAATTTCTATGTTGTATATAAAATAAAAAATAAAAAATAATTAAAAAAAAATCTATACCTGGCACAATTTAAGGTATGAAGTATGATGTGCCACAAGGCTCACAACTTATAACCTCAAAGTGCTAAGAAAAACACAGCCAGTTGATTTTTGTTTTTCCAAGTTCATTTTCTTTTCCATTAATATTGTATTTAAATCTTACTTTTTTATATATATATATATATATATATATAATGCCTCTAGCCCAACAATTATCAAAATTATGCAATAGTTTTACTTACAGTAGAGTCTAGAGCCAGGTTCAACTTAATTGATTATTCTCTGGAGTTTGAGTTTTTCTTCAAAAATTAATATATTGGATAGTGGAATAACCGAACAACCACTTTCTACTCTTACCTATTTGTTATTTTAGAGATGCTACGGGTCGGGTACTGATTTGTATATATTCTAAAAACCAAGACTGCTTGCATATTATAGCCCATGGCCTACTTTCTGATATGAGTAGATTGTGCTATATATACAAAATACAATTATCAAGAAAACCATTCTTTAATCTTTGTCAAATTAAATCTCGTATTACATTCTTCTAATAATGATCTTGCGCAATATGCCCTTTTTCTTTTCCAATTTCTGTGTGAAAACATCAACATTTTATAATCATTATTTGCGTAGCAAAATTTTACTAGAAATAATTTTGGAAATGACAACAGTAGGGATGTCTAGGACATACTTGACCCGCGGGAACCGTCCAAAGGCCAACCAATGCGAGCACCACCATGGTTAGTGACGGGTCTGTGCAATAAAAACCTACCCCTCTCGATCCAATTCTCAATTTTGCCTCTATCAACCCATTGAATCCTACCCAATCGATGAAATAGGTGCCCTCTCTCATATTAGCCTGGATTTCTCTCCCTTTCTCTCTTTCTCTCTCTCATATCATCCTAAATAAGTGGAGATTGTACGATATCTCAGCCCAGATCTAGTGGAGATCTCACGATCTCTGCCCAAATCTAGTAAATATCGGGTGTTCTCTAATGAAGATCTATTGATCTCTCAGTCTCTAGCTGCCTCTCGGTTTAGACTGCAATCAACACGACTCATGGAAAATTCGACTTAATCCGACTCGTAAATAGTCTCAGTCAAAAGCGTGTCCTCCATTCTGTCACTCGATGGAATCAAGTTAGATCCAAGTTGGAGATAGACCCGACCAGTGGACACTGCTAGATAATGGGTTTAAATTGGGTTCGGGATCTTATTTTCCATTCTCACCCATACAGGCATCTGAGGGTACCTACCCTACAAAAAGAGATATCCCTAAAAAACACTTATAAATAAATAAAAATACCCCAAAAATTATTATTATTATTATTTATACTACTAGGTTGAATCACCAAATATCTCATCCCCTCCCCAACCAAGGATAAAGCCACTCTTCAACCAAGAAGGCTAGGGTCCCAAGGAAATTTATATGTTATGAGATTTTAAAATTTAGATCCAAGAAATTTCGTTTTGACCCTTCTTAACATAATCCTTAGCCCCTTCAAACAAACAAAAACAAAAAAACCAACAACAACAACAACAAAAAAATTAGTCCAAACAACAACTCCTTAAATTTATACAATACAAATTCCTAAAGTTGCATGGTATAGGTTGAGTAAAGTTGAGTATAGTTAATAAACTTGTGTTTTTGTCTTTTATACTAGAATGCTAACAAATATGCTATCTTCCTCTGACTTAATTAGTTAGTGGCATGCTTAGCAATTTGATAATAAAATTAAAAGCGCCACACTCACACAGCACACTACACATTGTTCGATGTCTAATGCACATAGATGCAATTAGTAAATGTCAAGAACTTATAATTTTATAATTTGAAATTGTTGGTGGGTGGGTTGGAATCATTATTTTTCTTAACTGAATAGCTTAAAACTTTCGTTCGTTTTATCTATTTGTCTTATCTATTCCAATTGGTCATTTTTGTAATTTGTGTGTTTGTCCATAAAGCACCATGGCATGGTTAATCTTACTAAATAATAAATAGACTTCCTTTTGTTTTTTTTTTTTTTTTTTTTTGTCTTGTTTTCTTTTTACTGGGCAATAATACCAAAAATGAATTCTGGGTTTTTATTTCGGTATCCCCCTCTTGTTATTTTCTTCATCACAATCTTGGTTTTCGTCCAAATTCCAGTGTTCTTATGCTCTGATTTGTATGCGAGTTGTAACAATAAGTACCACTGCGGGGACATCGCTAACGTTGATTATCCGTTCTGGGGAGATGGCCGAGTGCGTGGTTGTGGCAAACCAGATTTGTTTCTCAATTGTACTCGTGACATCACTTTGATTGAAATGAGGAACGTAACATACCGCGTTTTGAGTGTTAACATGGCCACCAGAAGCCTCAAAATTGCCAGAGAGGACTACTACTCGGGTGGAATTTGTTCACCAAGGTTCGTGAATACCTCCCTTGATTCCAATTTTTTTTGTTTACAGCTCTGGCTACGCAAATATTACGCTCGTCTATGGCTGTCTTCCTTCAACCACGCCCGAATTGTTTGGTTGTCTAGGAATTGGGATATGTAAGGGTCCAAGTGTTTTAGTTCCAGTTCCTCTAACCCATACACTGATTGGAGGAAATATTGGGAATGTGTCCAAAATGGAAGAAGTGCTTGAGGTGAATTGGAAAGAGGATAAGTCTTGTAGTGACTGTAATCAATCCAATTGAGTTTGTGGTAATGACGCCGATACGAATCAAACTGTTTGCCTCTACGCACCAGCCCCCCAAAAGCCTCAAGGTACGTACAAATTCCCTTGCCAGCAAAAATTGGTTCCAATTAATGTTGTATCTTCAGACTTCACACATTATTTTCACAACCAAGACCACCATCATATCATTTCTAACCCATTACCAGACTAGTAACAAGCCAATGACTGAAATCTTACTACATCTAGTCCAACAAATACCATTAAGCAAATCTTATTTGTTTATTTTTTTGCTAAGCAAATCAGTCACAAAATCACCCGCCCAAAATATGAGTCCCAAGGACCATAATATGATGTTATCGGTTCTAGTAATGTATGGCTTGACATTTCTGCTGTATTTTTTCTTGTTCAAAACGATAGGTTTCATTTACATTGAGGAAAAATGACATGACAGTCAGTGAAAATTCTTCAATGGGAGCAATAACTGGGCATTTAAACACTAAAATCAGAACATTAACTTTTTGGCCGGCCTATATATTGAACAAATATCATAATACTTTTTAGTACTGATATTTTTTAATAGAATACTTCTTTATTTATCAGAAAAATAAAAATAAAAATCAGGGCTCTAGCACTAACACCTCTTAATAGTTTGCAACACCTCTTTATGCAATAGTTTTACTTACAGTAGAGTCTAGAGACAGATTCAAGTTAAGTGATAGACTTGACTGAAATCGCGTTATTCTCTGGATTTAGAGGTTTTTTTTTTTTTTTTTTTTTTTTTTTCTTGAATAAGAGTAGCAAGTGGTTGTTCCGTTGTTCCACTATCCAATATATTTAAAAAAAAAAAAAAAAAAAAAATAATAATAATAAAAAAAAAAACAAAACAAAACAAAACAAAACAAAATTAGTCCCAAGTAACAACAAAAAATTTAGTCCAAACAACAACTCCTTTAATTTATACAATACAAATTCCTAAAGTTGCTCGGTATAGGTTGAGTAAAGTTCTTTCTCAAAAAAACAAAAAAAAAAGGTTGAGTAAAGTTTATGGTTAATAAACTTATGTTTTGTCTTTTGGATTAAAATATTAACAAATACGCTATCTTAGACTTAATTAGTCAGTGGCATGCTTAGCATTCAATATATGTATATGTAGATGTTTGCGTATATTCTAAATGGAGATTTTTTTTTTTTTTTTTTTTTTTGAGAGTAAACGGCAGAAATTTATTCAAAGAAAGAATAAAAATGTACAATAACAAGGCAGCAACAGGGAGAGCCGAAGAAACCTGAACTAGCTACAGAGCTTTCCCTACACCTAACAAAGACAGCAGCTAAATGTAAGATTACAACAAGGAAAGCCAAAGAAAACAATACTATCTTACAAACTCAAGACAAACTTCCATAATTAGCTTTCAAATATTCTATAGCATGAGCTGCAGCAGACCTCACTAGAAAAGAGGGGTCAGGACGTGGAGTATCATAGTGAGCCTCGTTCCGCTTATTCCAGATCATCTAACTAGTTGTGAAAAATATTGCAATCTCTGGGTCATTTTTCCTTTGTATAATTTAATCAACCACATCCACAAATGAAAGATTTGTGGAATGAGACATGGTCCCCCATAAGCATGTGGACTTCCAAACCATATCAGAATATGTACAGCTTAGTAGGATATGGTCCGTTGACTCCACCCCAACCTCACAACAATCACATCCAGCATCCAACATCCAACAATATTTTTCTTCTAGCTAGATTTACCTTTGTAGGCAGTATATCTCTACAAGCTCTCCAAATAAAAGTTTTGATTTTATTACATACCTTGGCCACCCAAATTGCTTTCCAAATTTTATTGCACTGTGAATAATTGGATGATTGGCCATGAGAAGGTCTCAGTTGTTGAGTTTGTATCATCTTGTATGCACTTTTTACCGAATATTCACCCGTGTTTGTATATGCCCAAGTTTGGATGTCTTGCATCTCTCTATTGCTCAAAGGGATGGATTTAATAACTTCAGCTTCATGTGGGAGAAATACATGATCAATCATGGATACACGCCAAGATCTTGTAATTGGATCAATGAGGTTATCCATTGTGGCCATTATTGACATTGTGGAGCATGGGGTTACCACTTTGAATGATGGTGGAGTTGGAAGCCATCGGTCTTGCCAAATTCGAATTTTATTTCTGATTCCTACTCGCCATCTCAAATCGCTATCCAAGACAGATCTGGTAACCACTATACTTTTCCATGCAAAACTCCCTGAATTTGGTGAAGGAGCATCTAAGAAAGATGTGTTGGGAAAGTACTTTGATTTGTAGACTCGATAGAACAAGGAGTGTGTATTTTTCATAAGCCTCCATCCTTGTTTGGCTAACATGGCTAAGTTGAAAGAATGAAGCTCCCGAAACCCAATTCCTCCCATCGACTTGGGCATACAAAGTTTAGACCAACTCAACCAGTGTACTTTCCTTTCTTGCATCTTTTGACCCCACCAAAATCTGCTCATCATCCCTTCAAGTTCTTTAAGCAAACCTTTCGGTAACAAGAAACATCCCATGGCATATGTGGGGATAGCTTGTGCCACGGTTTTAATCAAAATTTCCCTTCCAGCCTGAGACATCATCTTATCCTTCCATCCCTTTAGTTTACTCCAGACTCTTTCAATGATTGGAGTAAAAGCTGCTTTTTTGTTACGCCCCACTATACTAGGAAGCCCTAAATACTTCTCATATTCTGGGACTGTCTCTGCACCCCATGCCTGTTTGATTGATTCTTGAGTCTCAAAGCCAGTATTGCTACTAAAGAAACGAGAAGTTTTATCAGTATTAACCTTTTGTCTTGAAGCAGCCTCATATAAATTAAGCAAAGAATTGACCTGTTGGCACTCCTCTACTGAGGCATGACAAAATAATAAACTGTCATTAGCAAATAGGAGATGAGAAATACAAGGACCACATCTGCTAGCTGCCACTCCTCTTATAATTCCTTCTGTTTCTGCCTTTCTAAGCAACGCAATAAGCCCCTCAGCATAAAACAGAAAGAGATAAGGTGACAGAGGGTCACCTTGTCTCAATCCTCTTGAAGGCAAGATATAACCTGTAGGATTGCCATTGACTATAACAGAAAAATGAGCAGTTGTTATACATGCCATTATCAATTGCACCCATTTTGCATGAAACCCCATTTTCTCCATCACCCTTTTTAAATAATCTCATTCAACCCTGTCGTAAGCTTTGCTCATATCCAATTTAACAGCTACCTGACCTATCTTGCCCCACCTCTTGTTTTTCATGCTATGCAAAGTTTCATATGCAACTAGATGTTATCTGTAATTAATCTCCCCGGAACAAAAGCGCTCTGCGAATCAGAAATTAAATTTGGGAGGATAAGCTTCAGTTGGTTGACTAACATTTTAGATATGATTTTGTATAGCACATTACACAAGCTAATGGGACAATATTGTGTGATTAATTCAGGGTCTTTGGTTTTGGGAATTAGTGCTATGTGGGTATTATTTATATTTCAAAGTATGATGCCAAAATTTAGATATGATGACACAACATTGGTTACATCAGCACCTACTATATGCTAAAACTTTTGAAAAAAGAAAGCAGTCATACCATCAGGGCCTGAAGCTTTTGAAGGATGCATTTGAAATAAGGCGAATCGAACCTCTTCTGGATGAAAATCTCTCATGAGCCAATCATTCATCTCCTCCGTAACTACTCTAGGAATATGGGCCACCACTTCTTCAATAGCATTCGGATTTGAAGATTGGAAGAGAGTTGAGAAATGTTGAATTATCACCCTTTCTATGTCGCTTTGTTGCTCTATCACCGTACCATCCATTTCCTTTAGCGAGACAATTCAGTTTTTTTTCCTCCTTGCAGATGCTTTCACATGAAAAAATTTTGTATTACGATCACCTTCACGCAACCAACTGATACGGGATCTTTGTTTCCAATAAATTTCTTCTTTCTCAATTAAAATACTAATTTCATGCCTAAGAGCTTCACATTCAGCCCACGATGCATCCCTGTTGTTTTCCTTAAGCACTTGCAACCTATTTCGCTTTTCCTCAATTTTTTTGCCTAAGGAACTCAATGAATTTTTACTCTAGGCTAACAACCTCTCCCTGCATTCTTTTATTTTGTTACACACCTGGAACATAAGACTTCCATTTAAGGAAACAGACCAAGCATTTGCAATTGCGTCCTCACAGCCTTCATCTTTCACCCATGCTTCCTCAAACCGAAATCGTTTTTTATACATCCCAATTTGAGACTGCAATTGCCTTCTCTTAGTCGCACCCCAATGGCCATGTGATCAGAATTTGAAAAGCTTAAATGATGAACATCAAAGTGAGGAAAAAGATCGTACCATTCTTGATTAGCTACCCCACGATCAAGTCTAACATATACCCGATCCTGTTCATCTCTCCGATTGCACCATGTGAATTGAGCACCTTTAAAACCCATGTCCCTTAATCTGCAATTGTCCAGCACTTCTCGAAAATTCGCCATTTGCCACTCACTCCTTGGTTCCCCTCCTTGTTTTTCATTGCTAAAAGTATCTCATTGAAATCGCCTATGCAAATCCATGGCAATGTGACTTGTTGATGAAGTAGGCGCATCAAATTCCATGTCTCAATACGCTTCAATTTTTTAGGGTGCCCATAGATACCTATCAATCTCCATGAAACCCCATCCTTCTCTGTCGCAATAACATCAATATGGCTTTTTAACAAGGCCCTCAAGTTCACATCCCATTCTGAGTCCTAAAACAGAGCCAAGCCTCCACTCATTCCAATTCTATCTACACACACTACATTATCTATTTTTAATTCATTCTTCACTTCTTCTATACCTTTCTTTTTAAGTTTAGTTTCCATCAGAAATACAATCCGGGGACGTTGAACTTTAATGAGCCTAGACAGTTCTCCAATAGCACTTTTGTCCCCAAGTCCACGGCAATTAAGACTTAATATACTCATAATTCAGCTTCACTTCAAAGGTTCAATAATCCAACACAAAAACGCCTAAAATAGAGACCCTTTAAGAGACTTATTTACCTGTAGCCATGATGAGGTGCTATTGAAATGATATAGAAGCTCCCACTTTTACAAAGAGCTCACCCAAGAAATGGGTTGGTCCACGTAGCAAAAGGCTCACCCAACAGCAGACAAATCTTCAAAGATCTTGATATCGACGCCCAGAGACAAATCTTCAGATCGACGCCCAGAGACCTTGAGGCGGCAACCTCTATCAACAACGAAAACCCACAAAATGGGCACGGGAAACCCACACAGAGAAAGCCCCCACACTGGGCAAGGCAGCCAAGAAGAGCTCGTGCGAACGCTAGCGGAAAACTGAAACGTGCACCGAGAGAGGGAGCTGGAACCCAATCCAGAGAGAAGGAGAGACAGAAGTCTATAGAAAGAGTTGGAACCCAGCAGTCCAGAGAAAAACCTAAATTGAGATTAAATATAAAGCAGTCATGGTGTAAAAGGCTACTTTTATACCCTATGACACATCATATTTTTACACTTTAAAATCCAACTAAGTTGAAAGGTAAAACCCAATCTCACAATGCAAAGTCGTCGGAGATGGTGCCAACGACATAGCCAAAGTCTGACAGGTGCCACTAGATAGCATCAACGAGAATAACGAATTTTCACCTAAAATGTGTTACAAAGACTCTTTGTGCAATTCTGTTCATAATACTATATGTTGTAGCATCAAACACAAAGAAGTGCAAATTTTGAAACAATAAAATGCGTTAGGGTCATATTTTCTATGTTTTGGTTTATCCTTTGACAAAACGCACTTCAATTGTAGTTGGGTAGATCTAAGTTGGGTTTAAAGTATCAAAAAGTGTGTTGCTTAAAAATACAAAGTGGTATCATTAAAGACATGAAAGATTGACCCAAGAAACAAGTGAAGAAAAGTAGTTTCAATAATTCTCGACACTAGGCTCGATACTAACATCTATCAAGAATTAATGGTGAAGCTCAACACAAAGACATAGAGATTCAATTAGAGAACTCAAACACTATGTGAGAAGCTACTGCGTTTATGCACCTTAGGGTTTTGTAACCAAGTACTTCCAGATATTCAATGTGCTTTGAAGTGAAGAACTTTGTAGCCAATAACAATTAATTAATTGCTTGGAGTTAGTCACGTACTGAGATCTGTGCATGCAAAGAAGCCTTCTACAACAGCAAGTCTAATTAGGGATCAGTGTAAAGGTTCAATTATAGGTTGGTATTTTGGGATAGTCCAAGGTAGTTGTAAGATTCCTTATACTTGTAACCACTTGTTCTTAATTAGTGGATTCTTGAGAGTGGTGACTTGAAATTCACCTGGTAGAGTTTTTGCCTTACAAGAGGTTTTTCCCATTCGTCAACAAATCACCGTGTCATTAATTTCTGATGTGCAACGAAAATTCACTAAGTCTGTCTCCTGTCCATATGCGTCGTCCAAAGGACAGACGAGGTTATTCATCAGTTACTCGTCCGTCTGTGCTCAACACAGACGGACAAACGAACTTACTATCATCCGTCCGTCCTCAAGGACGGACGGGCTTTTTAGCATTCGTCCGTCTGTAAAGGACGGACGAGCTTGGCAGCATCTCTTCGTCCATAAAGGACAAGGGAGGATTACTGTCTCCGCCGAGTGGAAGAACAAACCGTCACCAGCCAAACCCAACCGTTGCGAAGTACGAACTTCTGAATCAGTTATTTCCGAGCCTGTTGGATTCCTCAACTGTAGGAGCGGTTACCAAGCAAGTAACCGCTTCCCGTATACTATATAAGCACACACCAATGAAAGAGTAAGGAAATTCTATTTCTGTTCTGGGAAAACTAAGTTTATATTTCTTCAGTCAGAGACTAACTTCTTCATCGGAGGGTTCTTGGCCGGCTACCACCGGTCTCCTCTGAGTTTTTACTTGTTTTCTCAGGATTCACCATCGCAAGTTTAGCAAGGCCCGGCATTTTCAGTCCACTGATATCCCAGAGTTCATCAATTTCCGCTGCATATTATTTTATTTGGTGATTTGCTGGTGCCTCCACAAATTGCAGATAATTTGACATAATTAATCAACTTAGGTAATTGAATTAATTAACTGGGGTCAATCTATAACCCAACAAAATGCTCTATGGTTTGTGTTTGTGATGGCCCTAATGGTCTGTTTGGATTGAGGGGAAGGAAGGGAGTGAGAGTCAAGTAGAGCAGAATTGGTCCAAAATTAACCTATATTTAGCCAATTCTATTCTTCTCCTCTCCACTCTCTGTCCCTCCCTCCTCAATCCATATAGGCCCTAAGTTTTGCATCTTCATGTTAACATAGGATCATGGGTTTCGTTAATGATATTTACTTTTAGCTCACAATTTTCGTAAAAATATTGATATTGTTTTGTGGGGATTGGATTGTGTTGGTTTTTGCTGAGTGAGGTGAAACTATCGGTTTGGGTTTGTTATGTTATGGCTAGTAGGCTACCCATGTATTTCGGTTGGTTTTCAACTTATTTGGATTTTAATTTTTTTTATTATATTACATTAATTTAAGTATTTATGAGAGTGGAGTTGTGAGTGTATTATACTTTTTTTTATCTTTCTTTTTTTGTGGCGCAAAAATCGGATGTGTCACATTGTTATTTGAGGGGGTAAAAGTAGACACTATGATGGGTTTAATTTAATCTCTTGTACATGACCATAAATTCAGCAAATTGAACCACCAGATAGGTTGGAGAACAAAATTGAAAGCCTAAAAGCCTTTGGGTTCATGGTTTGTAAGTCAAGTCTCTTCACATAGTTTTTTGACTACGGTTGCCGTGTTTGTTCAATCCCTTCGGCCAGAAAAAGATCCAATGAAATAGGACTCTTCACATAGTATATATATATATATATATATATATACACACACTATGGGAGCTACACGTTCACATCCAAGTGTTGATGAGTCACGACGCCTAATCTGGACCAAATTACGCGCAGCGCATTGAATACACAAAGCTTTTTTAGTCATTATCTGATTAATAATTAATATAGCCTTTGCAACTTTGTCCGTTATTTTAATTTGATACACGTTAAGGGCATGTTTGAGATTCATTTATTTTATTGAAATTAAAAAAAATTTGTTGAAAGTACTATAGATGAAGGTAAAAGTTAATTGAAATAGTACAGTAAGATCCATGAATAATACTAAAAAGTGCAATAGGACCTATAAATAATAGCAAAAATAAGCTAAATAGTAAAATAAGTTGACAAAATTAATCATGCTAAACGGTTACTAAATGACCACATTTTTGTTGGTCTTCCACTTTCATTTTATATATATATATATATATATATATATATGTATGTATATATGTCTTAGTCTGAACAATAGTAGAGTTTAGTAGACTACAACTTGGTAGGGACATGATATTGGATGAGAAGAAAATGTATTTATTTTGTGTAGGGAAAGGCTTTCATCTAAACTCACTTTTATATTAATTTTTTTTTATAATCCACTTTTATACTAATTAACCATAACCACACATGCAACAAAAATTGGTTGGGGCATGGAGTGTTAAAGAAGTTGTAATCAAGTCAACTAAACGTCCAATGTGATTCCTTCTCTCTCTTTCCACACAAATTTTTTTTTTGTTTTATTTTATTTTATTTTATTTTTTTAAAATTTTTTTTTGAGGGACGTTATGTTCACCAGTTAACAGTCACCAATCAGCCATCCTTCGTTTATTTTCCTTAGTACAATAGATTACCCATAATCACTACCTACCTTTGAAGGTAGGTAGGCCTCGGACAATTCAATTGCCAAAAAAATGGTTTTGCGCGCATCAACTGGGGAGCTTATGGGCCTGGGGAATGTAAAGTAAGCGTAGTTGTTCCTGTTGCAGTTCAGTCCGGTCCGTTGACAGTAGGGGTGGCAAATGGGCGGGTTGGGTCATAAATGAGTTGGGTCATAAATGGGTTGGGTGTATAATTACCCATTTATCCATTTATGACCCGTTTATATATAAATTAATTATCCATTATCAACCCAACCCATTTAATTAGTAACCCACCCATTTAACCCAATATGACCCAAATACCTCTAAAACTACTTAAATACCATCTTGACCTCCAAAATATCTCTAAAATCACCAAATATGCTTAAAACCCACTAAAATGACCAAAATACCTCAAAAATCTCTAAATGACCAAAATACCCCTGAAACCCAAAAAATGACCAAAATACCCCCAAAACTCAAAAAATAACCAAAACTCAATATTTTGGTCATTTTTTGGGTTTCAGGGGTATTTTGGTCATTTTTTGGGTTTTGATGGTATTTTGGTCATTTTTAGGTTTCGGGGGTATTTTGGTCATTTTTTGGGTTTTGGGGATATTTTGGACATTTGAGAGGTTTTGGGGGGTATTTTGCTCATTTTAGAGATTTTGGAGGTATTTTGTTCATTTTCTGGGTTTTAGGGGTATTTTGGTCATTTTTTGGGTTTTGGGAGAATTTTGGTCATTTTTTGGGTTTCGGGGGTATTTTTGTCATTTTTTGGGTTTTAGAGGTATTTTGGTCATTTTTAGATTTCGGGGGTATTTTTGTCATTTTTTGGGTTTTCGTGGTATTTTAGTAATTTTTAGGTTTTAGGGGTATTTTGGTCGTTTTTTGGGTTTTGATGGTATTTTGGTCATTTTTAGGTTTCAGGGGTATTTTGGTCATTTTTTGGGTTTTGGGGGTATTTTGGACATTTGAGAGGTTTTGGGGGGTATTTTGCTCATTTTAGAGATTTTGGAGGTATTTTGGTCATTTTCTGGGTTTTAGGGGTATTTTGGTCATTTTTTGGGTTTTGGGAGAATTTTGGTCATTTTTTGAGTTTCGGGGGTATTTTTGTCATTTTTTGGGTTTTAGAGGTATTTTGGTCATTTTTAGGTTTCAGGGGTATTTTTATCATATTTTGGGTTTTGGTGGTATTTTAGTAATTTTTAGGTTTTAGGGGTATTTTGGTCATTTTTTGGGTTTCAGGGGTATTTTGGTCATTTTTTGGGTTTTGGTGGTATTTTAGTAATTTTTAGGTTTTAGGGGTATTTTGGTCATTTTTTGGATTTTGGGGGTATTTTGGTAATTTTTAGGTTTTGGGGGGTATTTTGGTCATTTGTTGGATTTTGGGGGTATTTTGGTCATTTTTAGGTTTTGGAGGGTATTTTGGTCATTTTTTGGGTTTTGGTAGTATTTTGGTCATTTTTTAAGTTTCAGGTGTATTTTTGTCATTTTCTAGAAATTTAGATTTTATGTTGTTTATTTAAATTTTAGATGGGTTTAGTGGGTATTAGTAGGTTTATCCATTTAGACCCATCTAATTAAATAACCAAATGGGTCTTT
This sequence comes from Quercus robur, assembly GCF_932294415.1. NCBI lineage: Eukaryota > Viridiplantae > Streptophyta > Magnoliopsida > Fagales > Fagaceae > Quercus > Quercus robur. The sequence continues at coordinate 49,745,071 of NC_065535.1, forward strand.
ACCTATTTAACCCAAATATTCAAATGGATGGGGTTAAGACTTATCCAAATAAGGTGGGTAATGGGTGGGTTCATGGATATGGATAAAAATTGCCACCCTTAGTTGACAGGAATAGAAATAGAAATAGTTCAGTCAAAATTAGAGGAAGCCATTAGAGAAGGATTTGATGTAAAATGGAAGGTGGATACAGCGGCATGTCTTAATTGCACGGCATACAAGGGAGTATGTGGTTATGACCTGAAGCGGAATCAGTCAACGTGCTATTATTCCTCACCAGGTACGTATTCCACTTGTGTCAATAATCGATTTGCATCCTCACAATTTATCATCTCAAATGGACAACACAGCACCACTACTTATGTTATTCATCCCATAAGCTAGCGATGACCAAATCATTCTATTCATTTTTGTTATCCTCTTAATTAGTCTCAATAGATTGATTTGCAATATAGATAATTTTTTAGGGGAGAACTTTTGGGGTTGGGTCTGATAACTAGTACTCTGGAATTTTATAGATTAGTCGTTGTAAAAGCCCGAAAAATTTATGTCAGCAGTCACTATTTTACCTATCATGTTTGAATATTTTGACAAAAACAATAATCCTCTATGCCCAAAAATATCTTTAATTTGGTCTTCAAATTTCCTCCCCACCCCCCACCCTTTTTTTTTTTTTTTTTTTTTTTCTACGTGGCTAATTGATTATAAGTAAAATCACGGTAGATGCTAAAATGACATCAAATTAAAAACTATAAAGACTAAAATGAAAGTCATAAAATGTTGAGGACCAAATTAAAAATAAAGCTGAAATCCTTGATGATTAACAAGTAGAAGTGGTCAATTGATACAATAGTAGGTAGATTTGAAGAGTTTGTGTGATGTGTTGTGCTAATTTCGCTATTAGATCGTACTATCTTTGTCTTAGCGTACTATCCATTTATTATTATTACTTCTTTCTTTATTTCATAATATGTAAAACTTTTATTGAACCAGAAAACTATACAACTTAGGAGGAGCCCATATTAGAACCAAAGCAATGCTCCTGTAAGATAACATCAACAAAAGCCTGGGGGCCTGAATTAAAGAAACCAAAAGCCTATTCTTCAAAGACCACCTAGCCAAAACATAAGGAGATTTATTAGCTTCCCTACTAACCCAATTGAAAATACATACACTAAAAGCCTCCGCTAGATTACTAACTATATATCTCCAGCTTATAATCCTCCAGGACAACTCTAACCCAGGCCCTGAAACGCCTCTATGCAAGCTTTGGAATCACTTTCGATAATTATTCTCTCCAACTTCTGGGCTTTGGCTAGCTGCACTACCCATAGTATTGCTTACACCCCTACTTAGAGAGGGATAATGGTATCGGCTTCTTTAGATGTAGCCAAAACCATTGTGCCTCTCCAAACTCTAGCGACCACCGCAACAATTGAGAACTCTTAGCCCACTGCACCGTTGCAATTAAATTTCACATGTCCTTTTGGAGGATGAGACCATTTGCTGTGGATTTTTAAGACAGAATTGTTATGTGGGATCTCACTTCTCCAGTCGTGTTCTTTTTTTAGCAAGCATAGATTCCCAACTAGGCTGTCAATCTCAAAAGTCTTCTTTTCAAACCTGGTTCCTATTTTTCAAAATCAATTCTAGTATTATGGCTCCAGACAAAGTAAAAGCTTCCTTATGTTCCATATTCAAACCAAATATCATTGATGGATCTAAAATCCATCTATAAGACCTTCCCAACTTTGAAAGAATATAGCATCAGTTTTAACTTTCCACTCACTTCCAAACCATAATGCCCATGTGACTTGACAATTCCAAAAAAGATGAATGGGGGATTCAATATTATGGTCACATAAAACATAAGAAGTTTCTTCAATGAGACATACCCTGCTCAATCTATCCCTTGTGGGAGGGGCACCCACTGTAGTATGCCAGAGGTGCATTTTTCAACCCGTCATGGAGCTTCAACTTCCAAATTTTCTTTAAGACTGGGTGGCTAGGACCTACGTTACCATCCATTGTTAATTCTCTATAAACTGATTTGACAGTCAATCTCCTTAACTACTTCTTATCCAAGTCCATCCATCCACCTGGGCACTATTCCATCTAGGTGTGTTCAATATGGCTTTAACAGAGGCTTCATCAAAATAAAATTTCAGCTTTGCCACATCACAACCTATTTTATCTTGATTCATTACCTGAGAAACCACTAAGCATTAAGTCTCCCCATGGCCTCTTCGATGCTTAGGAATGAAATCTGTAACATCTAGGATCCATGGCTCATCCCAAACCCAAATGCTATCACTATTTCCTATTCGTCTGCTTGCACCTTTTGCCATAAGGGGTTTAATAGCTTCCAGGCCTCTCTGAGACCAAGAAGCATTTTATGTTGGACCAGAATTTAGCCAATTATTGTGAACTCTATACTTGGCTCTTAGAATTTTGACACAAAAACTATCTCTATTGGAAAGAACCCACCAACCTAGCTTTGTTATAATGGCCATGTTAAAACTTTCAAAAGATTTAAAGCCCAACTCACCATCATGCAACGGTTAACATAACTCATTCCAGGAAATAGGAATAAAATACCTGACTACTCCAAGCTAATAGACAGACCAGACCATCTACAGTATATTTCCAAGCAACCCATCAGAGACTCAATCTCAGCTACCTTTGCTTTACAAAATAGCATAACATCATCTGTGCGTGTATGGTAATTTGGATATTCTCAGGGTCTTACTGCTGGGGTTGTTCAAGCTACCCGCCAAACCCAACCCAACCCATCACCACCAAATCTGACTGCTCCGGCGGTTGACTATGAGTCCCACCAAACCTTTAAAAACCAAACAACGGCAGATCTCCTCCTCCAAAACCAAAGCAGCCCTACCCAACTGTAAATACATCAAATTTGGCAATTTTAACCCATTACAACATTTCCAACTAGATGCAATGGAGTTCGGCTACCAACATAGCTAGATCCGGTGGAGATTCACTAGATTTAGCAGGAATTCACTATGAGTTCTTCGCAAGATTTGGTGGAAATCTCTCTAGATCCAACAAGATCTCCACTAGATCTGGCGAGATCTTAGATGAGTCTCGCCAGATCTTATAAGATCATGCTACTCCTCCTACTTTTTCGACAGTTTTTGGCTTCACTTGAAGCTGACCACCATCCAAGGATTACCCAATCCATTCGACCCGATACCCTTACGAATCAACTACAGGTCTGGAAGTTCTCCACCCGATCTAATTGGGTCGGTTTTGGGTTAGGCACAAACCCAACTCGAACCAACCTATGGACAGCCCTACCTACTACAATCTGAACTCTGCTGATATTGCCCTATCCAATTCTCTATTAATAAGCCTACAAAGAATTTCATGGCATAAGATAAACAAATAAAGGGAGATGGGGTCTCCCTATTTGATGCCCCTTGATGGAGTAATAACAAGCCCTTTACTTCCATTGAGCAGAAGGATGAATCTAATCATTGCTACACAATGTTGAATTGAGGAAATTAACTTTTCACTGAAAACTAGTTATGGAGGACAACCTAGATGTATTCTCATTTTAATTAGTCATAAGCTTTATGGAAATCCAATTTAAACCTTGTATAAATTGAAACTATGAACCACTTTTTGAGCTAAGACCACATTCTCTGATATCCACTAGTCAGGTACAAAAACAACTTGGCTAGGATCTATAATCCTAGGTAACAAAGGTCTCAACCTCTTCACTATAATTTTAGAAATTATTTTGTAATTAAAATTACATAAAATAATTGGCCTGAACTAATTGAAATTGCAAGCACCTTAGGTCATGGGGATTGAATTAAGGAGGGTATGATTTGATTCCTTTAAGATCCAGCCATCCCATTCTATTAGGTCATGGGGAATGTTAGTTGTTCACAGTAATGGAGGGGTGGATGGGGTTTTGGTAGGTTGGGGTTGCTCAAGTATAGAAGGTTCTTTGATAAGGATAGAGCCAGGATTTCTATTTGGGGGTCAAAGTAAGAACTTTTTTTATTTTATTTTATTTTATATATATATATATATATAATGATCCAAATTAGCACCCATTTATTAACAAAATATCAACAATTTAATAAAAAACACAAAATAACTATTTCTTAAAAAATTGCAATGTAATTATCTATCAAAATGAAATTTGATGTTCTTTTAATTCTCAAAAATCATAAATGATTAATTCCGTACTTAGATGTTGCAAAAATTTCCATTTCAATGAATAAAATCAATGAGTGTTTTGATAATATTCATGGTTGCAAATACCCATTCAATAATTGTAGTGGAAATTAGAAGATTAAGTATAAGCTCAAATGTATAACCACTATATAAAAAAAAAAAAAAAAAAAATTAGTAGACTACTAATTTTGTAGTCCTTATTAGCTATTGACAAATTAAAAAATATTTAACAATTTTTAGAAGCCAAATGTCAAATTATGTTATGCTTAAATGGTGAAATCTATTTTCAATAGTAGTTTTCCATGATTTATGAATCTTGTTGCTAAAACTTGTTTAAGCGTAAAAAATATCTAATCGAAATAGTGCTCAACTATAAAGTCAATTTACTAATGAGAAATAAAAAAAATCCACTAGGTGGAACTAGCTAATTGAATAACACCCAAATCTCAAAATTTCAAAAATTTTAAAATAGTCCCAGATAAGCAATCAATCAAAGTGTCATACCAATTTTTTTATTTTTTTTAATTTGTAGATAATTGAAATTTTTTGAAAGGGACAACAAACCACAAGTATGGATTAGATGGTCTTAGTGCGGAAACGTATAGTAGACAAAACTGGTAATTAGCATTGATGGAGATGGTGATGCGACTTGAGAATTTGTCGGCATGGGATTCCATTCCGCTACGTGCTGGATGTGACCCCGTATCAGGTACATCGATCGGATTCAATTGATTTTTTTCTTTTTTAGTCATAAAGCTTTCACCATATAGGTTTCGTTTGGTATACGTTTATCATCTTTTTCCACAATCATTTTTCTTCGTCTTCCACTTCATATTCTAAGCATTTAAAAGTCATACTTTTATGTATGATAATTAGAATGAATGAATGGTCAGCGATTAGGTAGGTGGAGAATGGTTAATAGCCACATGTTGATAAAGTTAAACTGAAAAGGTAGTGTGGCGTTGCCTGTGGTGAAAGGTTTATGGTTTGCTCACTCACATATATGATATGGGTACGTAAGAGTATCACAATGACTAATTTGTTATATTTTATTATTCAGTTATAATATTGCCTTTGTTTAAGTCCTAAACTCCCCCGATTTGATCAACTCTCATTTCCAATTCTTATATTTTTCCTTTAACAACCATACTCAAATTAGGTAATTAAAAAGAATCTTTTCTCCTCCACCCTCTTGAGCCTTGACTGGAAAAGCTTCACTCTTCGTTTACCATTTAATTCTTTTCTATGCCGTGTTTTGGTTACGATCAAGTTTCATCCAGCGTCATTCATTCATTCTATAAGCTGTGGTATATCCAAAGCTAAGAAAATCCAATTAAATTTCTAAATAAGATTTCAATTTTGTGACATGTTAATTCAATTTCTTAATTTTGGTGAAGATATTTACTACTCATCTATATATATATATATATATATATATATTTTTTTTTTTTTTTTTTGTTTGTTCGTTTAGACCCTTTCAACCAGATTGTTTAACCTAATTAATTAACCAAGTGATTACTTAGGTTTATTATTAAGATCTAAGATAAAAAAAAAATAAATAAAAAAAAAAAAAAAAAAAAAAACATATATCATATCACGCACAAATGCAGAAAAATAAATAACACCACGATATGATGACCTAGGAAAACTAATGAAACGAACCGTTTCAAGGTAAATCCATTATAAGAGAATTGAAGTTTTTACAATCTGATTTAACCCTAAATCTATTGCTACCTCCAGTAGTAACTTACTAACACGACTACGTGCAAACTCGAAATCCACAGACTCTTTCTTTTCTTAAATTTTATAGCATAATTGTTATAGAATTTTGTTAGTAGCGAGTTTATCATAAAAAGAAACAATATAAATTGCACACTTATATCCATTATAATTATTCAGTTCAAGTAATGAGAAATAAAAAAAACAACTTTAGAGGAATATTATAGAATAAAAGTTGATATAAAATGTGTCTTTCTCTTTCTCCTTAATTCTAAAACAAAATACACATCTCAAACACCCACAATCAATCACATCCTTTACAAAACCCACATATCTACAACGTTTGACCTTAATATCAAAATTGTAATTGCCATTATCACTCAATATAAAATGCATGCCCGCTTTCCTTGGTTGTAGCCAACTCATACAGGTTAGAATTAGATGAGAGAACAATTTTAGAGCTACGAAGGTGTCACCAAAAGATTGAAGGTAAATGAAATCATTTTTGGTCTATTGTATTTGACATAGGATGACATGAATGGCCATGGGTAGGTATATATAAATTAAGGAGTAGAAGTGCAAGAGGCGAAAATGATGAATTGAAATACAAATAATTTTGTGTGTATGTGTGATAGAGGAAAAGTCTTGAAACATTGAACCGAAAGATACAATGAATATTTACTTTTTAATTAGAAAATTCTTGAAACACTGAATCAAATAAAACAAAATTTTAATATTTAATTTGTTCTTATCTCTAACGTGACACTTGAGAATATTTTAATTCTCTTTTCCAAGAATGCGCTACTTGGCAGAATTTCATGTTTTTCCACATAACATCTCTGCTTTTATATATACTAACATTTAAAATTAAGCACAATTTTTATTATAAAAATATAAACAATTAGTCAAATTATAAATAATAAAAAATAGCATGTAACACATGCATACATAAAGATACATTTAAAATTAAACATAATTTTTATCAAAAATATAAATAATTAATCAAATTATTTTTATTTAAAATAAACATAATTAGTCACATACTAAAATTCTTACCCCAAATTGATCTAATTCTTATTTGTCCAGCATATCTTTTGTTTTTTTTGTTTTTTCCGTTGACTTTCTTTCTCTCCTATTTTTTGTGTGTTTTGGCTGCCCTCAATATATTTATTGTTCTCTATATCTTCCAGTTTTTCCATGTAGCAAACTCCAAAATCCCTCATATTACTTTGCCATATTCCACTCCTCTAGACCTATCAAGCAATACAACCAATTCCAGGTTTCCTCTGGAATTAACCACATTATTGGGAGGATTAAAAAGTAATAAGCATGAAACGCGAGTCCTCTGAGTCTAACCGTGTTGACTTTGACCACATGGTAAGTAATATGACATGGATTTATTTGTTAGACGTGAAAATAATTGGTGTTTAATTGAGTTATTTGTTTTTTAAGGCGGCTGATATGTTTGACTGAACATTAAATGCTTAAAATGAGCATTAGCATCGGAAGATGCTAATGCCATATCTAAGAGCATTTTAGCATAAATGCACCAAATAATCACTGCATCTGAGGCTCAAAAAAAAAAAGAAAATGTCAAAATGAAGTATTGCAAAAATATTTAGAATTGTGCTACAGTACAATTCTAAAGGTAGAATAATACTGTAGTACAATTCTAAAACTTATAATATTTGTTTATATATTATTTTATTTTGTAAATATATTATTTTAATGAGTAAAAGAGGAAAATAAAAGTTTGGGATGTAGAGATATTGTAAAATAGGATGGTATAATGGTAAAGTGAGTTTTTAGAATGGTAAAATAGAGTAGCATTAGCATTTTCCAATGCTAATGCTCTACAGTCTTTCACAAAAAAAAAAAAATATATATATATATATATATATATATAGAGAGAGAGAGAGAGAGAGAGAGAGAGAGAGAGGGTTCTGTAACTTGGGGTACAAATATTTAGATGAATCTATTAACAATTTAACATATATAATAATATATTGGACTAGGTCACCCAATGCTGAATTGACCCGTAGTGGTAAAGTTCCAAACAGAAGCTTCTCTTTGAAATTGTTAACCCTCCAATTTTTTCAATGCCCACCAGTGCTTCGATGATGTTTGACAAGAAATATATATATATATATATATATATATACTGGCGGAGCCAGCATGGGGCGAGGGGGGGCAATTGCCCCCCCTGACTTTGTAAAAAATTTCCCCAAACTACTAGTTTTGTAGGGGGGCATTACACTGTTTATTTATGGTGCTTGACATTTTGACCCACCCTTTTGACATGAAAAAGAGAAAAAGCTGGTCCACTCCACCCTTAAAGAAGCATACTGGAAAGTAAGGAAAAAAGTTTTCCTCAAAAGCTAAAGAAAAAAAAAATTGATAAAAATATAAAGAAGTACTATATTTACAATATTTTTATAACAAATTATATTTATAAAATGTAATTAGTTTTAATTTGAACTTACCACTAAAATTAATTTTTTTTTTTTGAGAAACCGTTAAGAAAATGTTATATACATAACATATCCCTTATTTTTTACCTATTACATTATTCATGGCATTTGTCTTTCTTGTTCATATCTCATAAATGACTTGTCCCATAAATAAACAGTGAAATGCCATTTAATATTTTTTTTAACAATATGCAACATTTACTTTTTATTAAATTTGTTTACAATTGTTTATTTACTTTGTTACTATAATCAATTAATGTATTAATTTTTTTAATACTATCTTTTAATCTTGCCCCCCTAAACTAAAATTCTAGCTCCACCACTGTATATATATATATATATATATATATTTTTTTTTTTTTGGTTTTGGTTAAAATGTTTGATAAGAAATAAAAACCATATCATTTCCGCCATCTTCATTTTTAATCCTATTGTTTGCAATATCTCTCTCTCTCTTTCTCTCTCTCTCAAAATGCATCCCCATCTCTTCCCAACCATCACTTTGTTCTTGATTATAGTAACCATAACCTTAATCCATTGTCCAACATCTTTGCGTGCGGATAATAAGAAATACCTCGCCTGTGAGGCACCATTTAACTGTAGCAACCTTGTGAACCTCAGTTATCCATTCTGGGCATCCAATCGACCAAACTATTGTGGTCACCCTAGTTTTCAGTTAAACTGCAGCAGCGATGTTCCGCAGATCAACCTCACAACCATGAATTACAGTGTCCTTGAAATCATTACCTCATCACGGACTCTCAAGGTTGCTAGGACGGATTACTTGGACCCGATTTGCCCTGCTGCGTTCGTTAATACCACCATTGATAACAACTTATTTTCCTATATTACTTCAAGTGATACGAACCTGACACTCTATTATAATTGCCGTACGCCTCTAGCTAATATTCCAACTCTTCCCTCCTATTATCAGTTTAATTGCTCCAGAAGCAGCAGTACCGAGTTCATCAATTACTATACCCTGAGCTCTGAGACTTTTTTGGTAATTAGCAACGCTATCGGAGCATGCAACTACTGGGTCAATGTTCCAATTTTGCTATCAAAAGTTCCAACTACTGCAACTTATGATGCAGTAATTGCAGCTATTGAAAGCGGTTTCATGTTAGAGTGGGATGCAGATAATTCCCAATGTGATACATGCCTCGAGGCTGGAGGGCTGTGTGGTTCCGACCCAACCACGAGTACATTCGCTTGCCATTGTACAAACGGAACTTTTGCATCCGGTTGTAGCTCTGAATCAACAAGTAAGCATCCATTTTTGTTGTCATAAATTCTTATTTCATTTCTTATCTAGTTGTCTAAGTCGTTTAGATGCTCAGTTACTAGCATCTATATTGGTAGCTAGCTTGAGCGCTTTAATGGAAATAATTAAAAGCTCCTCAGCAGCTAGCCAAACTACAGCTAACATAGTTTTCATCAGAGTAGCGGATTAAGATCAAGCGTCTATGAAAAACTTCGATCTTGTTTTCCGGAATATATAGTATAGATCCGTTGTATATTCCAACATCATCCATCATACTAGTCCATGAGACCTGGCATAAAAGAAGTTGCTTCCTTCAATTCAAGAATTAAGTACCGATTTCCTCTGGTCAATGATGGACTAATTCTTTATGGATCGATGATTAAGATTCTTTTGCGTTAGGCTTAATCTGGGATTGCAAAACTGACTAACCTTTTCTTTTTTATTTGAGGAAGAGGTAACCTTTTCTAGTCTTCGGATTTTTGCGAACGTATACATATACCTAACCTTCCTTGACCACATACCAACCGCCATCCCTGTCTCTTAATTATGTACTGTCTATTTGGGTGTTATTGATAAAACTCAATTTTCTATCAATTTCGTCTATTTGGGTTCGAATTTTTCTCCTTTTCACATTGAAAATCCTAATCCCTGTCTACCAATTTGGTTCTGTCTATTTGGGTTCTTGGTAGAATTGTCTATCAATTTTTTCTGTTGGTTGGGTGCAAAATTTTCTTCTATTCGCATTGAAAATTCTAATCAAGATTTTTCTCCAGATTCAACCACATCAGAGCCCCTTTCTAGTACCCATAACAAACACTGGGCTCTTTGGAAAGTCTGACCTGACTGCTTTTTAGACCCTTTTTTTAATCCCTCCATTAGTATTGATATTATGCTTTCCAATTTCTTGCTTCGCGCTTATCTTGCAATGTATATTACTATGTTCCTTAAACTGATAGTAGTATAATATTGACATTGGAAACGATTAGCAGAGCTGGTTGCCACCATGGGCAGCAAGGTCCAATTAGTAAGTTTAGAAACATTGAATAATTAATGAGGTTTTTATTTTTTGGGTCCGGTAATTTTTTTTTTTTTTTTTTTTGAGAAACTTTTGGATCCGGTTAACGTATGTTGTTAAGACATTTGTTAATGGATTTTTTTTTTTAAATTGATATTATTTTTATAAGAAATATAAAACAAAAAAAATAAATTATTTTTTTCATTTTTCATAAAAATTTTTAAAAATATTTCCTAAACAAATACTCTTAGGGCATTCATTGACAAAATCTTTATTTTTTAAATTTATCTTAAGTGGGGGAAGGAATGTGAATTGTGAAGTGAGAACCCTAAAAACATTCACATTAAAAACACTAGAAAATGTCAATTAACCTAAAAATCATTTGACAAATAAATACTCATACTTAATTCACAAAATATATAGGAATTATTATCCACAAAAATATTGATATCCAAATCAAATAATTTGTAGGAAACGTGAAACATAAATAAAATAGAATTTATTTAGAAGAAAACCGAAAGTTAATTTAATAAAGGATGAACTATTAGTGGTAGGTTATTTGTTCTAATAAGTGATGTTTCAGTTCATCACTTATTTCCATTGAAAGTGGTGTGTTAGTTAAGTATGGGACATTAACAAAAAGAGGAAGTGGCTAACATAATATAATTGAATCCAAACTTATGGATCGACTTAAGCTTTTTGGTCAAGTAAAGTCTCTATATGTTATATTAACTATAGTAATATATGGCTGACTTTAAACAAATGTGATATATTTATGCTTTGTTTGTTTCATTGTAAAGTATTTTACGGAAATTTTTTTAGCATTTTAGTCTCAATAGATTGATTTGCAATATAGATAATTTTTTAGGGGAGAACTTTTGGGGTTGGGTCTGATAACTAATACTCTAGAATTTTATAGATTAGTAGTTGATATAGCATGTTGAAAGTTGAAACACAACATTAAAATCTTAAGCTAGTAGGATAAACAAACCCTGAAATTTTATGTCGGCAGCCACTCTTTTACTTATCATGTTTGAATATTTTGACAAAAACAATAATCCTCTATGCCCCAAAAATATCTTTAATTTGGTCTTCAAATTTTCGCTTCTTTTTTTTTTTCTTTTTTGGTCTACATGGCTAATTGATTATAAGTGAAATAACGGCAGAGACTAAGATGACAACAAATTAAAAACTATAAAGCCTAAATTGAAAGCTATAAAATGTTGAGGACCAAATTAAAAATAAAGCTAAAATCCTTGATGATATACAAGTAGAAGTCGTCAATTGATACAATAGTAGGTAGATTTGAAGAGTTTGTGTGTTGTGTTGTGCTAATTTTGCTATTAGATTTAACTATCTTTGTCTTAGCGTACTATCCATTTATTATTATTACTTCTTTCTTTTTTTCATAATATGTAAAACTTTTATTGAACCAGAAAACTATACAACTTAGGAGGAGCCCATATTAGAACCAAAGCAATGCTCCTGTAAGATAACATCAACAAAAGCTTGGGGGCCTAGACTTAAATCAAAGAAACCAAAAGCCTATTCTTCAAAGACCACCTAGCCAAAACATGAGGAGATTTATTAGCTTCCCTACTAACCAATTGAAAATACATACACTAAAAAGCCTCCGCTAGATTACTAACTATATATCTCCAGCTTATAATCCTCCAGAACAACTCTAACCCAGCCCCTGAAACGCCTCTATGTAAGCTTTGGTATCACTTTCGATAATTATTCTCTCCAAGTTCTGGGTTTTGGCTAGCTGCACTGCCCATAGTATTGCTTCGACCCCTACTTTGAGAGGGATAATGGTATCGGCTTCTTTAGATGTAGCCAAAACCATTGCCCCCCTCCAAACTCTAGCGACTACCGCAACAATTAAGAACTCTTTGCCCACTGCAGCGTTGTAATTAAATTTCACGTCCTTTTGGAGGATGAGACCATTTGCTGTGGATTTTTAAGACACAATTGTTATGTGGGATCTCACTTCTCCAGCCGTGTTCTTTTTTTAGCAAGCATAGATTCCCAACTAGGCTGTCAATCTCAAAAGTCTTCTTTTCAAACAACACTTGGTTCCTATTTTTCCAAATCAATTCTAGTATTATGGCTCCAGACAAAGTAAAAGCTTCCTTACGTTCCATATTCAAACCAAATATCATTGGTGGATCCAAAATCCATATATAAGACCTTCCCAACTTTGAAAGAATATAGTTTTAACTTTCCACTCACTTCCAAACCATAATGCCCTTGTAACTTGACAATTCCAAAAAAGATGAATGGGGGATTCAATATTATGGTCACATAAAACATAAGAAGTTTCTTCAATGAGACATAGCCTGCTCAATCTATCCCTTGTGAGAGGGGCACCCACTGTAGTATGCCAGAGGTGCATTTTTCAACCTGTCATGGAGCTTTGGCTTCCAAATTTTCTTTAAGACTGGGTGGTTAGGGGCTATGTTAGCATCCATTGTTCATTCTCTATAAACTGATTTGACAGTCAATCTTCTTAACTACTTCTTATCCAGGTCCATCCATCCACCTGGGCACTATTCCATCTAGGTGTGTTCAATATGGCTTTAACAGAGGCTTCATCAAAATAAAATTTCAACTTTGCCACATCCCAACCTATTTTATCTTGATTCGTTACTTGAGAAACCACTAAGCATTAAGTCTCCCCATGGCCTCTTCGAGGCTTAGGAATGAAATCTGTAACATCTAGGATCCATGGCTCATTCCAAACCCAAATGCTATAACTATTTCCTATTCGTCTGCTTGCACCTTTTGCCATAAGGGGTTTAATAGCTTCCAGTCCTCTCTAAGACCAAGATGCATTTTTTGTTGGACCAGAATTTAGCCAATTATTGTGAACTCTATACTTGGCTCTTAGAATTTTGACACAAAAACTATCTCTATTGGAAAGAACCCACCAACCTAGCTTTGCTATAATGACCATGTTAAAACTTTCAAAAGACTTAAAGCCCAACTCACCATCATGCAATGTTAACATTACTCATTCCAGGAAATAGGAGTAAAATACCTGACTAGTCCAAGCTAATAGATAGACCAGACCATCTACAGTACATTTCCAAGCAGCCCATCAAAGACTCAATCTCAGCTACCTTTGCTTCACAAAATAGCATAACATCATTTGTGCACGTATAGTAATTTGGATATTCTTGGGGTCTTACTGCTAGGGTTGTTCAAGCCACCCGCAAACCAAATCCACCCACCAAACCCGACCCAACCCGTCACCACCAAATCTGACTGCTCCAGCGGTTGACTATGAGTCCCAACCTTCAAAAACCAAACAGCGGCGGATCTCCTCCTCCAAAACCCAAGCAACCTTACCCAACTATAAATACATCAAATTTGGCAATTTTAACCCATTTCAATGACCTTTCCGACTAGATGCAACGGAGTTCGGCTACCAACATAGCTAGATCCGGTGGAGATCCGTTAGATTTAGTAGGAATTCACTATGAGTTCTTTGCCAAATTTGGTGAAAATCTCTCCAGATCCAACAAGATCTCCACCAAATCTGGCGAGATCTCACGAGATCTTAGATGAGTCTCGCCAGATCTTATGAGATCTCTCCACTCCTCATACTTTTTCAACGATTTTTGGCTTCACCTAAAGCTGACCACCATCCAAGGATTACCCAATCCATTAAACCCAATACCCTACGGATCAACTACAGTCTGGAAGTTCTCCACCCGATCTAATTGGGTTAGCTTTCGACTTCCAATCTTGTAATTCTTGTGGCCCTCTTCTAGCCTTTCCACGGGGCAACTGTCGCTCGGCCTCCTCAGGCGAGTTGTAACCCTCAGTTCTTCTAATCCGTTGGGTACTTTGGTTGTCTTAGCTAGGCTGGGCCTAGTTTGATAACTAGTTGGGCCTGATTATTCCTGATCAGGTCGGTCTTGTCAAGGGTGCCCTTTCTTCAACCCCCACAATTACATTATTGCCAATATACATAACAATTCTACTTAGGTTGGTTTTAAATTTTTTTTTTTTTTTTTAAAAAAAATCAATACTTTCTACTTAGGTTAGATGACATGTCCTTTTCAAAATATAATAAATACAAACAAGTGAGCAACTCCTCCCAAGTTGTAAGGGGTAGTAAAACCATTCGTCTCTCTCTCTCAAGACTAAAAGTTCTTATTAGATGCCACAACATTAGTTATAATTTGATCAATATATTACCAAAGAATAACTCTGACACCACAACTTGTGCCACAACTCGCCCATGTGGCAAATGTGGCAAGTTGTGGTTGGTGGAGGAGTAATGGTGAGTCCATGTAGGAACACCCTTCTACCAACCACAACTCACCACATGGACTATTTGTGGCACAAGTTGTGGCACCAGAACTACTTATTACCAAAAGTAAAACCTTTGGTCAATAAGTGGACTGTCCTGCCACTGACATGCTATAAGTTAAGTATCACTCAAATCTATTAATGAAAATGTAATAAATGGTTGTCCAAGCTCAAGTTCCACGTGTCATTTTTTCAATAAAAAATCCACGTCAGCACAATTTTTTTTATGAAACTCGAGTGTTTAAAACTCTATTTAAATAGCAAACTCGAGTTTCATGAACTCGAGTTTCAAAAAATTGGCATTTTGCTATTTATTTTGCAAACAGTGGTATGTTGCTAATAATTTCCGCCATAAGTGGTAAATGGCCGATTTGGCCATTTTGGCTGCCCTTCATATTATTAATATTTAATGTGAATGCTTCTTCCCTTCATATTATTTATTATTCTCTATATCTTCCAGTTTTTCCATTTAGCAAACTCCAAAATCCCCCATATTACTTTGCCATATTCCCCTCCTGGACCTATCAAGCAATACAACCAATTTCATGTTTCCTCTGGAATTAAACCACATTGTTAGGAGGATTAAAAAGTAATAAGCATGGAACGCCAGTCATTTGAGTCTAACCTTGTTGACTTTGATCATAGTATGTGTAATATGACGAGGATGTATTTGTTAGACGTGAAAAAAAGAAAAAAGAAAAAAAAAAATATTAGAGTTTAGGTGAGTTTTTTGTTTTTAAAGGCGGCTGATATTTTTGACTTAGCTTAAAATGGTTGCAGCCTAGTTGTGTGTGTATATATATATATATATAGAGAGAGAGAGAGAGAGAGAGAGAGAGAGAGAGATCTGACTTGGGTAGGCAATCTAGATATCGTGCAGGGACCGCTTATAAATATTTAGATCTATCAACATAAACTGGACTAGGTCACCTAAGACTGAATTGACCCGTAGTGGTCAGGTTCCAAACAGAAGCTTCTCTTTGAAATTTTTAACCCTCCCATTTTTCAATGCCCACCATGATGTTTGATAAGAAATAGTGTATATATATATATATATATAGGGTTAAAATGTTTGATAAGAAATAAAAATCGTAACATTTCCACCGTCTTCTTTTTCAACCCAATTGCTCGCAATATCTCTTCAATCCTCTCTCTCAAGATGCATCCCCATCTCTTCCCAGCCATCACTCTGTCCATGATGATAATAGCCATAACCTTAATCCATTGTCCAACAACCTTGCGCGCAGAAGATGAGCAATACCTCAACTGCAGCGCACCGTTAAATTGTAGCGGCTTTACCAACCTCGGTTATCCTTTTTGGGGATTGAATCGGCCAGAATATTGTGGTCACCCAAGTTTTCAGTTAGATTGCAGCAATGATGCCCCGCGAATCAATATCTCAAACATGAACTACAGAGTCCTTGAGGTCAATAAAACATTGCGGACTCTCAGGGTTGCTACTTGCTAGGACGGATTACTGGGACACGATTTGCCCTTCTGTGCTTGTTAATACCACCATAGATTTCACCCTATTTTCCTATAATACTTCAGATGCGAACCTGACACTCTATTATCAATGCCCTGTCACTTTAGTTCCTATTACATCTCTGGTCAGTACTAGCGTTCTTCAGTTTAACTGCACCATAAACAATACAAATTTTTTCAATTACTAGTCCCCGAACATCTACTCTCCGGATTTATCCTCAATTAGTAACTCAATCGGCGCATGCAACTACTGGGTCAATGTTCCAATTCTGCTACCAACAACTGCGATTGCTACAACTCAAGATGCAGTAATAGCAGCTATTGATGGCGGCTTCATGTTGACTTGGAATGCAAGTAATCCCCAGTGTGATACATGCCTAGGGGCCGGAGGGCTTTGTGGTTCTGACCCAAACACAAGTGCATTTGCTTGCCACTGTCAAAACGGGACTTTTGTATCCGGGTGTGCTGGACCTGTATCATCATCAAGTAAGCATGAATTTTTGCTGTCATTCGTTCTTATTTCATTTCTTGTCTAGTTTTCTATGCCGTTTAGATGCTCAGTTACTAGCATCTATATTGGTAGCTGCCTTCTGCTTCTCTCATATTTTTACTTTAGCGTGAGCGCTTTACTGGTAATAAGTGCTCCTCAGCAGCTAGCCTAACTACAACTAACATTGTTTTCATCAGACTAGAAGATTAAGATCAAACGTTTAGGAAAAACTCCGATCTTGTTTTCCAGCAAATATAGCATCCATCATATTTTTGAACATCATACATAAGTCCATGAGACCTGGCATCAGAAAAGTTGCTCCCTTCAATTCAAGAATAAGTAAATATTTTCCTCCGGTCAATGATGGACTGATTCCTTGGTTCTCTTTGCAAGAATATTAAATAAATGGATGATTTGTGTTAGAAGTATGTGATTAAATAATTAAATTTATCATATCTCAATAACTTAATCTTTTGGAACAATCATTAATTTAATAATTAGATAAGATCAAAACCAAGTCAAGTTGTGGGATAACATTTATTAAGGATTACACTGTAGACACTAACGTCCTCTAGCAGCAATTATATGCTGTAGCACTGTGGACCATATTGTGCTTGGCTTAATCTGGGATTACAAAACTGATTAACCTTTTCTAGTATTTGGATTTTTCAACGTATACACCTGTTCCTTGACCGAATACCAATTATCAACCGTCTATGAATTTTGTTTTGTGTATTTGGGTGCTCTTGAATCTTGATAGAACTCAATTGTCTATCAATTTAGTCCATTAGAGTGCGAAATTTTCGCCTACTCCCATTTGAAAATGCTAATCAACCCTGTCTATCAATTTTGGTCTCTATCTATTCTAGGTTGCACCAACATGCCTGTCGGACACCAATATCGGTAAGACTCGCCGGACTCCGGTGTCCGAGTGGTTTTTTTTTTTTTTTGTCGCTTCTCCAACACGGTAAGGAGGTTGTGGACCGGTACAAACAAGAAGAAAAAAGAAAAAGAAAAGGAAGAAGAAGATGAGAAAAATGGGTCTGTGACTCACTGACTTGGTGCCTAATGACTGAGATATGTGCTCCAAATCTTTCAATTTTTTTTTCCCCTTCTAAACCCTTTTCTAATTTAGATCTCATTCCTCTCCATTGTAACTGCCGCTACGTCATCTTTATTCTCCTTCTTTTTTCCTGCGTCTTTGGTTTCTTCATTGCTAATGCATTACAAATGTGTGCTTTTAGCTTTGTATCTTTCAAACGTTCATATCTAACTATTTAGTCAATGATGTCAGATGATTAGGTGGGAGTGGTGTGGCAATTTAATGCACTTGTTGTATATCTTTTGCTATTTTAGAGTCATCACGTGTCTATCTTTCTTTTTTCTCTTTCCTTTTTTTTTTTTTTTTCTTTTTCTCATTCCTTCACTTCTTCTTTTTGGCTTTAATTGATTCCTTCACTTGTGGTTTATTGTAAATATTGTATTTTTAAAATTCTAAACATAAACGTATTTTATGTCTAAAAATATTAAATAACAGGGTCTAGTTAATGTGTGCCCTTAGGGCACACATTAATTATCTATTTTGAAAAAAAATTTATGGAAAATTGAAAAAGCTGTCAAAACAGTGAATTATTTTTTCGTTTTCCATAAAAAAATTCCTAAAATTGTTTACTAATATATGCCCTTAAAGGCACATGCTAGTAAATCCCTAAATAATATGCCTAAATATAAAATTTAATTAATTATTTAATTGTCGTACCCATGCCATGTCGTACCCTTATTTTTTAAAAATTGCCGTACCCCCGTATCCGTACCTGTGTCCGTGTCCGTGCAACTTAGTATCTATTTGGATGTTCTTGATAAAACTTTTCAATACATTTAAATAAAGTATATAATCCCACACACATTGCAATGATTTTTTTTTTTTTAATTTGAATAATTAACATGTTTATCTCTGTTTATGAGTGTTATAAGCTATTTCTAACCTTTTCTATATTATAATAATAATAATAATAATAAGTACTAATTACAATTTTAGTCTGTTAATATTTTCAAACCAATTCAAAATAAAATTGACAAAGTTGATGAACAATCAAGTTAGTTCAAGATTATTTGACTTCAAGGATTAAAAAATGTATTTGGAAAAGGCTAACTACCTTGCCAATATTGTTGGCAGTCCGTACTTCTCCTCTTCCATTATTTCTATATGACTCAATCCTCTAGCTGTCTGAGTTGCAATATCTCTTTGTTTTCTGGGTTAAATCTTGTGGTTTACTTCCTTGACACTTAATAGTATTACGTATTAACAATCACTTCCTATGCACTCACACTGATATTATGTTTGTACTATAGGATCATCTTCCAAGCTGAAGCGTAAAATTGTCATAGGTATGTAGTATTATCATGAAAAATTTGTTAGATGAAAACTGGGTTATCATTGGTTGCACATGACAAAGTTTCCTTTCTTTAACAACAGGCATTACGGCTGCTGTGCTTGGGACTATAGTAGTCTTTATCATAATATGCTGCCTTAGAAGAGAACAATTGAGTAAGGCATTGATCTTTAGGAGGACAGCAAGGAAAAATGATGAAAATGTCAAGGCATTTATATTGAATTATGGTTCACTTGCTCCCAAGCACTATAGTTATGCAGAGATCAAGAAGATGACCAACTCATTCATAAACAAACTAGGCCAAGGAGGATATAGCAGTGTATACAAAGGAAAGCTGCCAGATGGTAAGCTCGTGGCAGTAAAAGTTCTAAGTGAATCCAAAGGCAATGGAGAAGATTTTATTAATGAAGTTGCTAGCATTTGTAGGACTTCTCATGTTAATATAGTCACTCTTTTAGGTTTCAGTTATGAAAAGAACAAGCGAGCTCTAATATATGAATTTATGCCCAATGGATCTCTAGATAAATTCATATATCATCGAGAATCTTCAGCAACAAATTGTCGCTTGGAATGGAAAACATTGTACAAAATTGCAGTTGACATTGCTCGTGGACTAGAGTATTTACATCGAGGTTGTAGCACAAGGATTTTGCATTTTGACATAAAGCCTCAAAATATTCTTTTAGATGAAGATTTCAACCCAAAAATCTCTGATTTTGGCCTTGCTAAACTATGCCAAAGAAAAGATAGCATTGTATCAATGAATGGCATGAGAGGAACAGCAGGGTACATTGCCCCAGAAGTATTTAGTCGGAGCTTTGGAGGAGTCTCTCACAAGTCTGATGTCTATAGTTATGGAATGCTGATTCTTGAAATGGTTGGAGGAAGAAAGAATTTTGATGCTGGAGTGTCTAACAGCAGTGAAAAATATTTTCCAGATTGGATTTATAAGGATCTTGAACTAGATTTGGATGGAAGAACACGTGGGGTCATCACAGAGGAAAAAGAGACATCAAGTAAGATGATCCTGGTGAGTTTATGGTGCATTCAGACAAATCCAACTGATCGACCATCCATGAATAAGGTGGTAGAGATGTTAGAAGGAACTCTTCATTCCTTACAAATACCCCCAAAGCCTTTCTTGTGTTCGCCTAAAGTGTCACCAATGGAGTCTTCAACAACTTCATGAGCCAAAATTAATTCAAAAGAAAAGGTTAGGATCCAGTCTTGGGTGGGAAAAAGAGAAACATTTTTTATTAGTCATTTCATATATTGAATCTGATAGGGCAAAAATGTATTGACCCCTTGTAAATTAATTAATTACCCAAGTTAATTAATTAGGTTCAATTACATGCAATGGCGCGGTAACACAAACAAATCACCAACTAAACTAAATGCAACGGAAATTAAATTTGACACAGTGATTTGTTTACGAATAGGGAAAACCACCAAGGCAAAAACCCCACCGGGTGATTTTAAAGTCACCACTCCCAAGAATCCACTAATCAATAATCAAGTAATTACAAGTAAAAGGAATCTTACCAACTACCCTTGGTCTATCACCAATTACCAACCTACAGTTGAATATTCACTCCAATACCCAATTGGACTTGATCTTGTAGTGGCACTCTTTCTGTTTAATGCACGAATCCCAGTATGTGACTAACCAATGATACACGGATCCCAGTATGTGACTAACTCCAGTAACTTGAAGAAGGTTGTTGGCTACAAAGTTCTTCACTTCAGGCACAATGAAGATCAGGAAGCTCTTTGGTTACAAAACCCTTTGGCGTAAAAACATAGTAGCTTCTTTTAGAGAGAATAAGGCACTAGGTCACTCGATGCATGTGCGACGGTCTTTAAAATAATCCTTATATATGTCTAAGGTTGTGATAAAAGAAACCCTACACAAATATACAAGAATCTGCATGCAATCAAATCTGAAAATTTTAATTTCATAATTGTCAACAAAAACAGCATATGTCGAGCTTCAACATTAATTCTCGATAGAAAGGAGTTTGTCGAGACTTTTAACGAGCTTTAGTGAACAGCTCTTTCTTCACTTGTTTCTTGGTCAGATCTTCATGGTTTTAACACTTGACTTGAACCCTTGTTTCTTGAAGTACTAAACCCATCCTAGATCTACCCAATTACAAGTAAAGTGCATTTTGTTAAAAGATTAGCCAATTACATAAAATATGTCCTTAACAATCTAACAAACTCCCTCTTTAGCAATCCATGACAAAACCACAACAAAACAAATAATCATGAGAGAAGTCTTAAATCACTAAACTCATAATCACTTGTTGTATTACAAAATAAATCTATCCCTACTACAAACTCTTGAAAAACTTTGCAAGAAGAGAGTTCATGGCAAGATAGACTTTCACAACCTGTCTTTCTGAAACACTTAAACAAAACTCATCAAGGCATCATATGTGAAACAAAAATAAAGATTGCGTACATAAAGAAACGTGCGTATAAAGATATTGAAGAAACATCACATGTAATAAAAGAAGAAAATGCATTAAGTCCTCACTACATTCCTCAAAAACTATGAACACTCCCCCTATCAAAAATGACCTATACTAACTCTCCCCCTAAGTACAATACTACTCTCAAAACCAAAACTACTTCCCCTTTTTGTCACAAATAACAAAGGGTAAGTCACTGAGAGGTCGTCATCTTGTCATCATTGGAAGAGCTAGCACCATCCTTATCATCTTCATCATCATCATCGTCGTCCTCAGAATGAGAAGCTGCAGGATGCTCCAAAGAAGGAGAGGGTGCAAAACCAGCCATGCGAGCCTGCTAGCGAGCAATGCGACCCACTCGGGTGTTCATCTGACACATCTCATCAGTGAGATAGTCTAGACGACCACCAAAGTCAACCTGCATCCTCTGGAGCTGCTCCATAATGGCCTCGAGGATCACACCACCAGTCATAGAGGTAAAAGGGGTAGAAGAAGACGAAGCCAAAGATGGTGGAGCTGCAAGAGACGCGAGATCGGTTATCTCAACGCGTGGCCGCTTCGACTGAAGCTAAGCCTCACTCTGCCGAACAGAACCAGCGCTGATGGCACCCATGATAGTGAAGAGAGGGGAGAAAGGAACGGAAAAGGAGAAGTGCTAAAGGGTCCGTGTGATAGTCGAAGGAAAGATAAGCTTATCACGAGTAGCGGCATCCTGATAAACACCAATAATAGATGTGATGAAATGAGAGGGAAAATCAATGGTAAAATCCTCCATCAAAGAAAGAAGAAAAGAGCACACGACTCAGTGATGGAGTTATAGTAAAACAATGGTGTAAGAGTGAATGTCATCACCATGTTAAGGAATCTCGAGCATTTTGCAAAACCTGAGCATGGAGTGTTTAGCTTACCACCCCATATAGGAGTCTCACATAAGTGAGAGATAAGCTCATCTCTGGACACAGTCCATAGACGATCATAGCTAGGGTAGTCAGGATGCGCTACCCTAGGGACACGTAGTACCTCGGCAACAAGATCCGGGGTAACTACTATACGTGTACCTCTGAATCACGTAGCGAACTGAGGCACAGAGGTATCGATGCCGTGTATGTTGGAGTAGAACTCCTGTATAAACACGACAGGACAACACACGGGTTTCTCACATAGAGATTCCCATCCCCGAGTCCAAATGACATCGGGTGGCGTAATGTTGGAAAAATCCAACAAAATGACCTGGCGTTCCGGATGAATGCCACGGGCCTGGAAGTTCTCAAAGAAGTCCGTCTTGGCCTTCTCATCAGGAACCGGATGTGAGATGGAACAGAAGGAAGAGGCGAAGAGGATGACCTGAAATCTTGAAGAGGGTTCCAAGCCAGAATGGATTTTCTCTGTTTGGGTGCCATAGAGAGGTTCTATTCAAGAGAGAGAGAAAAGACAGAATAGGATCACAATCTCAGACCATAAAAAAGAGAAAATCAGAAGTACATATGCATGAAAAGTGCATGAACATATGACATGAAAATTTAAGAGCATCATTGGTAAAACCCCATCCAAACCTAACAGTACTCACATCAATAATCAAGCACACATCTAACAAATGCATGAAACATTGTTATAATGCTAATGGAATGCAATGCATGATCATATAGCAACAACATCATAACACCCAACCCAAAAATTTCAAGATAAACTCAAAAACCCCCCAAAAATTTTGAAAAACCCCAAAACTTAGGTCTAAATGCATGAAATGCATGAAAAGAAAGAGGATTAGAACACTTACCAAGTGTTTGGAGCAAGATCTAGGCCGAAAATCACTTGGGTGTAAAGAATCAAGTGAGAGTGAAAAGTTTAGGTCGAGAGAGAGAGAGATTTCTATCAAGAAAAAGAGTGAAAAATGAAATTTGAATCGCGGCTCACCTTTAAATAAGAATCGTAGCTCGATGGATCGAAGTTTCTATCGAGGATCTGTCGAGCTTTAAATCTCAACAGAAGTGAATCTGTCGAGGTGCTATCAAGGATCTGTTGACCGTAAAAGAAAGGTCTCAATGGATCGAGAATCTATCAAGCAGACAGTGAGCAAAGAAATTTGGCTCAATGGATCGAGGAAGCTGTCGAGCTTCTATCGAGATGAAACCCATAATTCTCGTTAAATCAAGAAACTGTTTAACTTTTATAAAGAAGTGACCCAGAAATCTCGATGGATCGAAGATCTATTAAGATTCTATCGAGAAGGTAGAGAGCACAGGAAAATTCCTCGATGGATCGAAGATCTATCGAGGTTTTATTAAGACTGAAGAAAGAAAGCTTAATAGAAATGGAAACTGTCGAGGATCTGTTGACAAGCTGTCGAGCTTGAAGAAAAGGAGTTTTCAAGGAGGAAAAACACAAGGAGATAAAAGCAACAAGCAAGCAACTCAGCTAAAGATCCAAACAATATGTTAAACTCTCAAAACATCTCTCAGCATATATGCAAGGCATTCATACATCCAACACACACACACACACACTAACAAGTCTAACCAATTTTATATTTCAAAAACAAGTTAAGACAGTTTAGTGAGCATTTATCAATACATGTATTTCTTGTGATGGCCAAATCACATTGTACCTGCACATGTATCAAGAGTAGCAAAGAATTTGCGTGTTGTGTGTGAAACATAGTAAGAGTGCATAAGTGTCTCATATTGTGAAGATTTGAGACATGAGAAAATCAAAAACACCCACACACAATCATAATTGGTTGATAGGGACTATCACCTTCGAGATACATCCTATAACTCCCACATCTCCTAGAAACACACTTACAATCATATTAAAAGCATTTTAATCTTTTTGCTTTTATTTTTTTTTTCTTTGCAATTTTTTTTCTTTTAAGCATAGCATGCATGGGCATATAAGGGAGAGAAGAAATACCCATTTATGTAAGCTAAAACATCCCAATTCTGCTGTACCTAAGCACACAAATGTTATTCATGATTGGCAGGTTTTAGTAGTGAGATGGTTATTTATGCCTTTCTCTTAGGATTTTCTAGTCCTTCCCGTCCAAAAGAGTGATATGAGCATAAGATATAAGAGATCATCTTAATCGTACTCATCATAAGCACAAGCCACAAATCTCACTTGCTTAGTTGTGCATTGAGATGCTCATCTAAGCTACAAGAGATACAAAGTTAAGAAATTCTGTTTCAAAGGCCAATTAGGGTACATAAGTACCAATATACACAACACACACTGTTTTTGTATTTTTCTGATTTTTCAATTTATTTTTTTATTTATATGAAAAACAAATAAATCAAAACTGAAAACAGCCAAAACAAAAACATGAAAGAAAACACACAAAGCATAAAACTAGACTGACTCAAAAGCTTAAAAACAAATAAACGGGACATGCAAGAACAAAAGAGAAAGAAAGTGACTTAATCACTTGGAGTCTTTTTCCTTCCACACATTGGAATTGAAGGAAGGACATTTCCTTTTTGCAAACCTTTGATCTTGAGGTGAGGGGGAAGAATTGAATCCATTAAGGTTCAAAAGGAACATAATGGCCTTAAGAAGATCTCCCAGAGGAGCAAGAGAGGAGGGAAATTGATTCTGGTTTCCAGATGAGAGCATACTATTGCTTTCTTGAGTGGCTAACCACTTATAACAATTTGGACGAGTGTGCCCTGAAGCTCCGTAGTGATGAGAGAAATGCGACTTCTTTTGTTGAGACTTTTTATTATTGTCTTCCTTAGTCCTAAGGTTTCTAGTCTCTTTCTTTTCAACCTTAGGGGATGCTCCTAGAATAGATTTTCCCTTATCTATGTTCTCACTAGCTATTTCAGTTTTCTTATCAACATTCTCTGAAATATCATCATTAGCAGGTGAGACAAACACAGTTTTACTAGAAAAGGCAATATTAGGAGATATAGAGAATTCGTACCCCAATCCAATCTTGTCAAAAGCAAATTTCTGAAATCTTAGCATCTCGTCTAGCTTTGCACTGGAAGTCCTTTCCAGTTGAGCTCTGACTTGGAACAACTCTGTTTCAAGCTTCTTTGTCCTTTCAGCAAGGAAGTTGTTCTTGAACCGCAAAACTCCAATGGTTTGATTTGCTTCATCAAACTTTGTGGAGAACTCTTCTCGATCAAGTTCCACATCACTCAGCTTTTTGGTGGCCAGCCTATACAGTTTCTCATGCTTTTCCAAAACCTTGTATAATTTTGCATAGGCTGTATGGATGTCATCCTACTCATCCATCTTTTCAAATTTTGACTCCACCAAGTCTTTTTCTTTATCAGCAACTTCCATAATCCCTTTAGGAGGATCGACTGTAGCAGTGAAGGCATTTAGAATTCCCTCATCATCACTGTCATTGGACTCAATTTCAGCTTCAGTGTCACTCAAGATTGCAGCAAGTGCCTTGCTTTTTCCAGTAGCCTTGAGATATGTTAGGCATTCCTATTTCATATGCCTAAAACCATAACAGCCAAAACATTTAGAACCAAAGGGAACGGTGTATTGACCATCGTCTTTAGAGTCTTTCTTCCCTTTGTTCTGACCCTTGGACTGAGACATATTTCCTAGCCATCGGTCCTTATCTAATCCTTTCACCTTGGCATTCTTGATGAACTTCTTGAATTGTCTAGCGATGTAGGATTTCATCTTTGAATCCTCATCTTTAGAGGATTCATCCTTTTCATTACTTTTGGCCTTCCGTGCCACATTTTTCCTTTGCTTGCTTTCCCAAGTCTTGTCAACCCTAGTTCCTAGGTCTGCAAATTTCCAATCAACTCTGTCAAAGGAATAGAGTCAATATCCTTTGATTCTTCAATGGTAGTGATCTTGGTATAGAATCTTTTAGGTAGAGACCTTAGCACCTTTCTTATGACCTTGGGTTCAAGAATAGTTTCCCCAAAATTAAAGGTTGAGTTGACTATGTCCTTGAGTTTAGTATAAAACTTATCGAATGACTCATCCTCCTCCAACTTGATCTCCTCAAAAATTGTAGTAAGCCTTTAAAGCTTGGAATCTTTAACAACCTTAGTTCCTTTATAGGTCGTCTGGAGAATGGTCCATGCTTCCTTTGGAGTTTCAGTCGAGGATATTTTCTTAAACTCCTCATTCGTGACCGCACTAAAAATGGCATTCGATGCTCTACTGTTGAAGTTTGCCGCTTTGATCTTTGCATCATCCCAATCAGCCGACACTTCCTTTGGCTTAGTCCAACCAATCTCCACAGCTTACCACACTTTCTCATTTAAAGACTACAAGAAAACTCTCATGTGTACTTTCCAGTATGCATAGTTAGTGCCATCAAATAAAGGTGGAATAATTAGAGACTGTCCTTTATCCATGACAACAGGGGTCAATGGATCACACAGCAATGATTAAAACCTAATCAAAGTGTGCTTGCTCTGATACCACTTGATAGGGCAAAAATGTATTGACCCCTTGCAAATTAATTAATTACCCAAGTTAATTAATTAGGTTCAATTACATGCAATGGCATGGTAGCACAAACAAATCATCAACTAAACTAAATGCAGTGGAAATTAAATTTGACACAGTGATTTGTTTACAAATGGGGAAAACCACCAAGGCAAAAACTCCACCAGGTGATTTTAAGGTCATCACTCTCAAGAATCCACCAATCAATAATTAAGTGATTACAATTGAAAGGAATCTTACCAACTACCCTTGGCCTATCCCAAATTACCAACCTACAATTGAATCTTCACTCCAATACCTAATTGGATTTGATATTGTATTGGCACTCTTTCCGTTTAATGCACGAATCCCAGTACGTGACTAACCAATGATGCACAGATCCTAGTACGTGATTAACTCCAGTAACTTGAAAAAGGTTGTTGGCTGCAAAGTTCTTCACTTCATGCATAATGAAGATCAGGAAGCTCCTTGGTGACGAAACCCTTTGGCGTAAAAATGCAGTAGCTTCTTTCAAAGAGAATAAGGCACTAGGTCACTCAATGCATGTGCGATGGTCTTTAAAATAATCCTTATATATATATCTAGGGTTGTGAGAAAAGAAACCCTACACAAATATCCAAGAATCTGCATGCAATCAAATCTAAAAAATCTAATTTCGTAATTCTCGATTGAAACAGCATGTGTCGAGCTTAACATTAATTCTCGATAGAAAGGATTCTGTTGAGACTTCTGTCGAGATTTAGTGAACAACTCTTTCTTCACTTGTTTCTTGGTTAGATCTTCATGGCTTTAACACTTGACTTGAACTCTTGTTTCTTAAAATACTAAACTCATCCTAGACCTACCCAATTACAAGTAAAGTGCATTTTGTCAAAGGATTAGCCTATTACATAAAATATGTCCTTAATAGAATCTTCTATTTTTATGTCTTCAATTATACATGATATGTTTCACTTCTGACCGTGAAAGTTGATGAGAGTACAGTTTCTCACTGGTCTTACTTTGTTATCTTAAATTCTTAATATAGATCCAATAATTATAATTTTGTGCTCTCACTTTAAGGTCCCACCGTGGACCAAATAATTAGAATTTCATGGCAAAAGGACCTACAGATGGAACCATATAGGAATGTTTATGTTTCAATGCAAACTCCATAACGATATTCAAGAATTTGTAAAGAAATTTTTAATTCTGAAATGGTAAAGGATTATTATTCTGTATGGTTTCATTATGGGTTGTCATAGCGAAATGAAGATGAGATGGATAACAATGATGAGGCTAGAAATGACTTGGTTGCAATATCCTTGCATCAATGAAGGTTTACTTTCTACATTTTTGGTTCACGTAGAGTTATTAGGTTGAGGCCCAGTTGGTCCAAACCCCTTGTACTCTAGTATTGTTGTATCATGTTGTTCATGAATTTTTTTTTTTTGTTAAAATTTTTTGCAAGTCATGATTTCATTTGTTACTTAGGATGTGTGTAAAACCATATAAAATAATTTGTGTGTAATAACGCCACTCTTTTTTTATTTTTGGCAGACTACATATCAAGTCTTAACAGACCCAAATTCGTGGACAAATAAGAATGGACTGCCAAGGCCACAGATCTTTTTAAAGAGGCCTTATTGCAGCTAACTACTTATCAACGTCAATGTTATTAATTCCATTCTATTACAAAATCGATAAACTTTAACCCTCTTATTTCATCTTGGCTCAAATTCCAATGATTGTCTAAGCATTTAAGTCATTCCAACCCGTATTTAAACTTCAATTTTTTATTTATTTATTTTTTTTTTTGAAAACAAAGCAAGCATCATTCATTCATTTAGAGAATTAGAATCCAAATACAATGCCTCAAGGGCTGGTGGTGGTGATTCTTCCAACCATACAATATCCTCGTCTAATTAACTAGCATAACGAGCCAAGGAATGAGCAACAAAATTAGCACAACATTTGACGAAGCTAACTGACATACCCCTAAGACCTGCAACTAAGTAGCGAACATCCTCATAAATATGTCCTAGTCTAGACCTGTTAGCTCGTGGAGATAAAATTGACTTCATGACAATAGCATTGTCTCCCTAATCACCAGCTCCATGAACCCAGCATCCATTGCAAACTCAAGAGATTTCCGACACAGTAGCACTTCGGCATCCTCACTATTCGCCACTGAAGGTCCTCTAGCAGACAAAGCGACCATAACATCTCCCTAATCATTTGGAATAATGGCACCGAAGACTGACAAATTTGTGTTCACAGCCGCATCAAAGTTTAGTTTGTAGGCCAAATCTGACAGTGGTCTCCATGCCTGCACATACAAAATGGTTGCCGGAATAGCCAACTGTACTTGCGTTTCCTTGTACTCATCCAGGTAGTCCCTTGCTCATTTAATCAGCCGAGTTGGGTCCTGTAATTTTCCTCCATGTAGTGCTGAATTCCTTTGATTCCAAACTATCCAGCATTGAACCCAGAATAGTTCCTGCTCTTCACTGGACAACCTATTTAGTAATTCTTAAACCAACTGCATAAAATATGCTTGGACCCTCACACCCTTTTGCAACTGACCTGGACATCCAACCCATATATCCTGCGCCACCCCACATTCCCACAACACACGAAGCACTGATTCAGGAGCCAGTTTACAAAATTCACATCTACCATCTTCAATAATTCTTCGGTGAACCAAATTCATCCGTGTTGGTAGGCCATCTTGGCAGGCTCTCCACCCAAAAACCTTTATCTTATTTAGGATTTGAAGTTTCCACAATTTTGCCTATATTGGACATCCATTCACAGCCCTCGAACTCTCACCCATGTCATTGTCTTGCCTTGATATCAATCTAGTAGTGTGGTACACCGACTTCACTGAATACTCCTCATTCTTGGTATGGAGCCAGAAAATCATATCTAATACAGGCTTGTGACTCGATGGGATGCGAAGAATTGCCTCGGCATCATCTCTATGGAATTTAGACTTAATAAGTTCACGATCCCATAAATTAACCCTCCAATCAATGAGTTTAAACACTCACCGCTCCCATTCCTCATCTATTGATGGATGGATCACCTTGTTTGTAGGGTGATTCAGAATCCACCTATCTTTAATGACCCGAATAGAAGAGTCGTCCCCCACCCTCCAACAACACCCTTTCTTTAGAACTGGTTGAGCTGCCATTAAACTCTTCCAAACGTAAGAGCTATTTGGGACATCTGAAGCCTCCAAGAAACTGCATTGAGGAAAGCATCTTGCCTTGAAACATCCATACAGCAACTACCCTTGTTCTTGTAGATTTGCAACCTTGCATAGCTAGCATTGCTAAGCTGAAATTTCTTAAATCTCTAAAAACCATCCCCCCCCCCCCCCCCCCCTTCCTTCTTAGGTTGAGACAATACATTCCAGCTCTTCCAATGAATCTTCCTCTCATTCCCAATTTGATCCCACTAAAACCTTGCACACATTGTGTTAAGTTCATTGCAAAGCTTCACCGGTAACTGAAAAACCGCTATTGTATATGTAGGGAATTGATTGAGCTACAGCTTTAATCAACACCTCCTTTCCAGCTCTTGACAGTAATTTCCCCTTCCATCCTTGAATCTTTTACCAAACTATATCTTTTAAAAAAAGAGAAAGTTTGATATTTTGACCAACCAACCAATGTGGGTAAGCCCAAGTAGGATTCAAACTTTTCCACCTCCTTCACACCCAAATCAGTTTTTATCCCTTCTCTTTGCCCTCCCTTTATGTTGCTACTGAAGTAAACGGAAGATTTTTAAAAATTGATGCACTGCCTAGATGATACTACATATAATTGTAAGACTTTAGTGATGCATTGCACTTCATCTTGATTTGCCTGGCAAAACAGTAGTGAATCATCAGCAAATAATAAGTGAGATATACTTAGTGCTCTCCTATAGACTGAAACACCATGAAGCTACCCCTCATCTTCTGCTCTAGCTAGCAAAGATGTAAACCCCTCTGCACATAAGGGAAACAGGTAAGGAGATAAAATGTCTCCCTGGCGGAGCCCCCTGGATGGGATAATATTGTCATATGTTTTACCATTGATACGAACTAAGAATAAGGGTATGGATACACAACTAATCACCTGATCAATCCACTCTTCAGGAAAGCTCAACTTGTACATGATACCCTTTAGAAAAGCCGACTCAACTTGATCATAGGCCTTGCTAATGTCCAACTTCAACGCTAGGGATCCTTTTTTGCCAGTTTTCCTATAGTGCATGGCATGCAGGGTCTCATATGCAATAAGCACATTATCAGTAATAAGATAGCCCAGAACAAAAGCACTTTGAGTAGGAGATATCAATTGAGAAAGAATCTACATTAACCTGTTAGCCAAGACTTTTGAAATAATTTTGTAAATGACATTACAGAGACTAATAGATTTGTAGTCTAACATTCTCACAGGCAACTTAATTTTCGAGATAAGAACAATATGAGTATAATTAATTTCAATCACCATATTACCAGAATTCAAAAAATCCAATACAGCTGCAATCACATCATCACCTACAATATGCCAAAATTTTTGGTAAAAAAGAGCATTCATACCGTCAGGTCCAGGAGCCTTTATTGGTCCCATTTGGAACAACACTGCTTTGATTTCGTCTGCGCTGTAATCACTGGACAAAATTTCCTGCATATCTAAGGTCACCTTGTGTTGAACTGCACTAAGACATTCATCCATCCATTCAAAAACACCTGAACTAAAAATATTCTCAAAATAGTTAGTCGCCACACCACTATATCATTAATTTCTTCTACCTAGTTATTATGTTGATCTCTAATCCCCTAAATAAAATTTCTCCGTCGTCGTTACGAAGCCTTGCAATGAAAAAATTTGGTGTTTTTATCACCATGTTTCAACCAAGGGATCTGAGACCTTTGAAACCAATAGATTTCCTATTTGAGTAGCAGATCATCAAGTTTCTTACTTGCTGTCAAGAATTTTGCTCTATTCTCCTTAGTTGGTTCCCCAATGCTTAGCTCCTCAATCTGTTTCTAAATTCTCTTTATTTCTTCAGCACCAGGATGGGTCTTGGATGAACCCCATGCTAATAGTTCTACCCCACAACAGCCAATACTCTCTTTTGTATTTTCAAGGCCTAAGTTTGCACTACCCACTTTAGTTCAAACTTCACTAACCATCTTCTTACATTCATCCCACAATAACCAAGCTTCTTCAAACTTAAAAGCCCGTGCACTTCTATTTCGAGTTCTCCAATCAGATTTGGTTTGCAATAGTAGTGGACAATGGTCAGAAGCATGGGAAAAGAGATGAGTTATCATACTCGTCGAAAACTTCTCCCTCCATCTCACATTAGCCACTGCCTAGTCTAACCTCTCTCTGGTATTTTCTTCCCCTAGCCTTTTATTGTTCTACGTAAATGGGTAACCATGAAATCCCATGTCCACTAAACTGCAAGAGTCTAGTGCCATACGAAATTTATCCATCTGTTTGTACGGAGGTGGGAACTTGCTCTGTTTATCGAATGAGTGTAGAATCACATTGAAGTCACCGATACAACACCATGGCCCATTGACAAAAGAGGAGAGATGGGACAAGAGTGCCCAAGATTTTGGTTTTTGGCTAGCTTCAGGCCAAAGCATGTTAAATTCCATTCAAAACCATCTTCCTCCACCACCTTGGCTAGGATGTGGTTCTCCATAAAATTAATAACCTTTAACTGTATTTCTGTCTTTCCTTCATGCACGCCTTTTGCTAACTTACGTTCAAATTAAAAAAATAAAAAATAAAAATCTCACATTCAAATAATTTACACAACTAACAAGCACCAACACTTCTCCTTGCTATAAAAACAATACAAACTTCTCCTCCCTCAAACCGTTTCCAAAAACATAAAGCAAATGCTAATGGTGAATTCTTATCAACATCTCCCATTGTTTACGTTTATTCATTTTTATCTCTATTTTTAACTTAAAATTTTTAGAACACATGCTTTTTCAACAGGAATCAACAAAACCTATCAAGATTTTCATACTAGTAGACCAAGCCTTGGTGTCTTCATCTGCTCCATCATTGACTTAGTAGCCGACGACGTTAGAGAGAAGAAGCACTGACATGGTCATGCAAACCTTTTTTTCGCACTTCCAAGTAGAGAAGAATCCTTCTCATCAAAAAGTAATAATTTTTCTTTATAAATTTCAAGCATAAAATAGGCATTCTTAATAAATATATTTCCTTCTTTTATCTTTGTTTGTAATATTTGAATTACACAATTGTATGTTGTTTGAATTGACATGATTATACGACTTTTTTATTTAATTTTATAGGATTAAACCAATTTTGATCTTATTGTTTCCCATTAGACTTCACTTTAAAGCTTAGAAACATTAATCATCAATATTTATGGGTTTGGAACTTTCTATGTCGTTATATTGTGACAGATTTCTTTACTCTCATAATCTCACTGTAATTTGCAATTTCTCTATGATAGAAAATTTTAAATAAAGAAATTAACAAGAGAGAAATAAGATCACTGATTATACAAAAAAAAAAAAAAAAAAAAACAATTTAAACTTCTCCCCCCTCTTTTTTTTTTGGAATATTTATCTTTTGAGTGGTTTGTTCTTTAAAATGGAATTTACATCTTAAAATTTGAATGGATCATCTTAAAACTCAATGTTTGAACTTATACATTATTATTAGTAAAAGAGAATGTGGATCTTACTTAATTCAAAGATGAGTTTAATATTGTGCTATTAGGTCATGGGCTTATTATAGCTGCAGAATTAACACTGTTGTATTGTTCAAAATTGGGTAATAGTTCCTTCTTTTTTCTCTAAGTAAAAGATTTTAACAATTTACCACTAAACACGGGCACAACCAAGTATCAAAAACTAAGAAAATTTATTAATCATTCATATGCGTGACCTCTCCATTGGTATGTTATTGACTTATTGTGTGGAGGCAGAGGTTATTTTGATGTTAATAGGCCAAGAATATATTGACCCATTTAGTAAATTAATCAATTAATTAGCCAGGTGAATTAATTAAATTCAATTACATGCAATAAGCGTAGTAGCACAAACAAATCACCAACTAAGTTAGATGTAGTGGAAATTAAATTTGACACAGGTGATTTGTTTATGAATGGGGAAAACCACCGAGGCAAAACCCCACCGGGTGAATTTAAGGTCACCACTCCCGAGAATCCACTATTATCAAAACAAGCGGTTACAAGTAAAATGAATCCCAGTACCTAATACCAACCTACAGTTGAACCCTTACCCCAATACCCAATTGGACTTGTAATGTAGTGGCAATCTCTCCTTTCAATGCATGGCTCCCAGTACGTGACTAATCAATGATGCACGGATCCAAGTACGTGACTAACACACCAACTTGAGGAAGATATTGGCTGCAAAGTTCTTCAGTTCATCCAATGATGAAGATCAAGAAGCTCCTTGATTACAAAACCCTTGGCGTAAAGACTCAATAGCTTCTATAAGGAATAGGATAAACTAGGGCA
Organism: Quercus robur; assembly: GCF_932294415.1. Taxonomy (NCBI): domain Eukaryota; kingdom Viridiplantae; phylum Streptophyta; class Magnoliopsida; order Fagales; family Fagaceae; genus Quercus; species Quercus robur. The sequence continues at coordinate 49,779,853 of NC_065535.1, forward strand.
AATTCTATCTTCGGTCACAATTTGCATGCACAATCAATTTTCATTTAGTTGCATCAAGTTTCATCCAGTGTGACGGCCCTTAAAATAATCCTTATATATGTCTAGGGTAGTGAGAAAAGAAACCCTACACAAATACACTTGGATATGCGTGAAATCAGATCTGGAAATCTGAATTTCATAATTCTCGATAGATACAACTTCTATTGAGCTGCTATCAAGCATCGGTATTAAACCTTGATGGATATGGATCTGTCGAGCTTTAATGAACAACACTTCTTCACTTATTTCTTGGATAGTTTTGCATGGCTTCAATACTAGACTTGAACTCTTGTTCCTTGAAGTACTAAACCTATCCTAGATCTACCCAATTAAAAGTAAAGTGCGTTTTGTCAAAGGGTTATCCAATTTACATAACATATGTCTCTAACAATATCCACATATGTCCTAACAAATGTAAGTTTGGATATGAATTAGGAAGAAAGAACCATTAGGTGAATTTGTAAAGAGAAAGGATACATTTTTTTTACTATTTTCTGGCATACTTTGTTCCTAATTGAAGCTTCTAAGTCTAAGACAAGTAAATGTTTTGGTGTTTCATTTCAATGTAGGAATTGTAGAGGTTGCAATATTTCAGGAATCACAAGAAGACTGCTACTATACTGTTATCTTTGAGGGTTCTTTCTATCTAGCTTTTAGACATGAGAAGGAATTGTATTATATTGATGATAACTGCAAAGAGGTAGCCAATTCAACTCTAGAACATATAAGACCAAGATGGCAAGACAAGGTGGTGCTGAGGCATAAAGATATGGAAGAATAAGTAGTTAAGTACTGAATAACCCATCAAGCATTTTTTTGTCCCTTCCTATCTACAAATAACCCATCAAGCATTTTTGTGTCCCTTCCTATCTACAAATAGGGAAACAGAGGGAATTGGTGAAACAAGCTTCTTTGCTCTATATGTTTCTTATTTGGACTTAGGTTCCATGTAAAGTATATATTTTGTACATTGGATGTTTGATGTATTTGCCTTGATGTAAATTTTTTTTTTTTTAAATGTTAGGATTTAAATTGAAATCAACGCTTGCTCAGAGACTCTTCTATTTTTTTGAGTAAAGGTTAAATCATTAGCATCCATTATAATTTTGGATTACAACATTTTTTAATCACAAAAAAATCAAGGAGTGTGATGAAAAAATTATTTCATCTACAAACGCATAATACTCATCACACCCCTAAGTTTTTTTTTTTTTTTTGTAATTCTAAAATGTAGTGATCCTAAACTAGCCTCTGAGCACGTGCGAAACTCTTCTATTTTTTTAGTAAAGGTTAATAATTTGTATCTATTATAATTTGAGATTACTAAATTTTTTAATCACAAAAAAACCTAGGGGTATGATGAAAAAAATATTTCACCTGCAAATGCATAACACTCATCACGCCCCTAGGTTCTTTTGTAATTGGAAAATGTAGTAACCTTAAATTATAATAGATGCAAATTATTAACCTTTACCAAAAAATAGAAGAGCCTCACGCGCGTGCCAGAGGCTAGTATATATAATTTTTATTTTGAGAATCTAATTTATAAGTGGATAAAACAATTTGAAAATAAATAGGAGAGTGACCCTATTTTTTAGGCAATATTTTAGTGGGAGTTAGAGTTGTATTTTTACTGAATTGTCTTTTAGTTTTGTCTCTAACTTAAACATAAGGGTGTAGGGGGCTTTTTTTTTTTTTTTTTTTTTTTTTTTTTAAATGAGGATCTCAAATAGGGAAAGCCCCTTAAATAGTAGTATTGACATGCCAAACCGTACCACACCATTTTAAAAGATATAGTCACTCAACCAACGCAATGGCCACCTTCCAAACTAAACCCAAGTAGGTTAGCACGGATCAAATGTTCATTTCTGTGGGTGGTTATCTCTCATCACTGACCTTGCACCACCCCCCATTATTCTCATTCAAGAATACTATAGTCTATACCAATGCTCATGAGATAATCAAGAATGAGGGTTTCAAATCATATGTCAGAGGAGTGTATCTAGGGACCAACCTCAATCTCATCTCCACACTCCTAGGCATCGTTAGAGTAGAAGATCCATTACCTCAATCATATGAAGATAGGACTCGTCTCTCAATAAATGAAGAGCTCGCCCTTGTTTGTGGTCGCCAAACTGAATGGGTTCTTAAGGTCTTGCTGTATGGTTATTACTAAGAAGTTCATTCCTCAATACCGACTTCTCTAAGCCTTACTATGTGCTCTCAACATTTTTTCCTATCTCTAGGGGTGTCAATTTGAGTTCACGGGTCGGGTTCGTGTCGTGTCAAGCCATAAGTACTCTGCTATATAGGTTGACCCGAACCCGACCTGTTTAGTAAACGTGTCAAGAATCCTCAACCCTAACCCAACCCGTTTATTAAACAGGTTAACCCAACCCAACATGTTTAACCTGTTTAATTAATAAGTCATGTAAAAGTTAATACAAATAACCCGTTTAATAACCTGTTTGACTAATAGGTCATACATGACCTAAATAATCTATTATCAATTTCTATATATCTAAAATTAAAATACAATTACAACCATAAATATAGTAATAAACATATAATTACAACAAAAAATTAAGCAATAATAACAAAATTTAATACCTTTATTATCTAAACGGGTCAAATAGGTTACACGGGTTCACATGTTGAACACGAACACGACCCGTTTATTAAACAGGTCAGCCGTGTCGATCTGGATATGACCCGAACCCATTTAGCCTCAACCCATGACCTGTTTATAAACGAGTTAGTCATGTCAGGTTCGTAGGTCATGTCAGATTTTGCCACCCCTACCTATCTCCCATATGTTTAGCCTACATCCGTCTTGGATTCATATGCTGATTGATCTCATCACTAACACGCCTACTGACATTTTTTTTACACATTTGTCCTATCAACAAAGAGGCAATTGAGAACCTCTCTTCTAAAGCTATCCTTCCTTTTCCGTATCTCATCATCAAGCTCATCAGGTATCAACGTATGCAAATATCGTATAAAGAAAGTCGTGGCAAGTTACAAATAGCCATCGGTGTTTGATCCCTAAATATGAGCACCTCACACTTGGAGAACCATCCCAAACCCACACCTGAAGCTGCTGATCATTTTGAGGACGAATGGAATCATGATATTGATAAGGTAGATGTTGCTATGGCTACTAACCTTGACCTACCTACAACAACTCCTCCAAAATCACGAGCTTATGCATACAAAGTTCAGAGCTTATTTGTGCAGAAATGGCATTTATGGATGAGATATTAATCAGCTTTAGTGACCACATGGTAGTTATAGACATGGCAAAACAAGTCAGAATTTACTGACCCAACCCAACCCAAAACATACCCAAACCGAACCCCATTTTGTGACCCGAAGCAAAAACGGGTTGACCCATGACCCATGACCCATGACCCATGACCCATGACCCAACCCTTGTTTTTGTGGGTCAACCCGACCCAACTTGCAACCCAAACCACTTTTTAAAACTTTTTTTTTTGGTAAAAAAAATAATAAATTAAGACAATATTGATTTAATTATTTGTTATGAGCTTTAAGGAAACAATTAAGACATTTACATAACTGCATACAAATGAATTGAAAAATGAATGGTTGAGCATTTTGTAATGTATAAAGATTTTTAGATATCAAATAGCAAAGTACATGCTTAGATAATCTGATTACAATAGAGTTAAAAACATAAATTTAAAATTGTAAACATGTGTGAGAAACATTCATAGGTGTGAAAATAGTGAAGCAAAAGTATCAAATTAACATAAATTAAAGAATGCTTAGACCTATTTTTTAACAATTTATGTCCAAAATAGACGATTTTTCAAAATAAATTATGATATTTTCTAGAGTGTGTGTTACTTAACAATGATATGATATTCATAAAAGAGATAATGTATAAATAAGTAAACAATCAAACTTTAACGTATATTCTCAAATTGAAATAGAGTGCCAACCACAATTAGTAATAGATTATAATATTAATTTTCAAGATTGTAAATTTCTTATATTTTTTTATTCTTTGTCAAATGAGTTATCCAATAAGTCATTTGTAATTTTGTTTTATAAAAGAGATAATGTATAAATAAGTAAACAATCAAACTTTAACGTATATTCTCAAATTGAAATAGAGTGCCCACCACAATTTGTAATAGATTATAATATTAATTTTCAAGATTGTAAATTTCTCATATTTTTTTATTCTTTGTCAAATGAGTTATCCAATAAGTCATTTGTAATTTTGTTTTATATTTTGGGATGTTGATATTGTGTAGAAATAAAACTTGTGTATTTGTTTTTCTTATCTTTGTGTTATTTTGTTTTAGTTAGCAATGTTGGAATTTTTATAATTTTAAAATTATTGAATAAGTATTAATAAGTTTAATTAAGTTCATTCTTGATATATGTGGTGAATTCAAAGTAATGCATTTTACATCAAGTAATTTGTTGCATGACTTTCCAAATGAGAAATACATGTTGTTTTCTTTATTTTTTTTATTTTTTATTTTTAAATTCAAGTGAAAAATACAGGTCAACCCGACCCAACCCGTAACCCGATTAACCCGAACCCCTTTTTAACCCACTTAAAATGACCCGTTTTTGGCCCACAGCTGATTGACCCAACTCGAACCCAGCCCGACCCACCCATTTGCCATGTCTAGATGGTCATTTATGAGTCCTCTTTTTGGCTTTTGTAGGGGCACGATTTCTAGACGGCCCAATAATGATGTTGGGCTCGTACATGAAAGATCCACAATACGATTTGTAGAGAGTGAGCTTAAAAGGCTATCGTTTTGGTCACGGGGCGTTGGTCCAGGCCGGATCTTAGGGGAACTCAGGTAAGAAAGGGCTTCAGTCTGGATATCCAAGCCCTACAACTTCATAACCTGAAGGATTGGACTCCTCGGATCCTGTCCGAGGAGCACTAATGCCTTTTCCCGGTTACCCGGCGGTGGGGTTTTTTTGTGGTGGTGTACATATATTACCCGGGCATTCTCATCCCTGGAGTTTTTCCTCCCAGGCGAGATGGGATCCCCTCTCTGATTAGTTTACCTTTTCTTTTATACTAGCCTACGTTCGATGTCCCTCGTCCACGTGTAGGGTCAATTTTTCCAGGACTGATATTTGTCCCGTCAGTCTAATCCCGCAATTGTTGGGGATGGTTGATAAAGCTGAAGAATACTGCTCTGTTAGGTGCGGAGTCTTATCTAGGAAGGGTAATAAGGGTAACTTTCCCAAGATATTTTAGATCTCCTCATGGATTTTTCTTATAACTCTTTTTTACCCCTCTTCTTAAGGGAGCTTTGGGTCTGCCGAGGACTAAACTGTCCTCGGCTGCATCTCTGGGCCACCTTCAGCCTTATATTTTCGAGCTTGGGCCATAATCTTTTTCGGCTTGGGCCTGTGGACTTCCCATGAGCAAACGGGTCTGGCCCATAAATTACCGGGCCCCACAATAGCCCCTCAAAACCCTGCTGTCCAACATCTTGGTTGGAAAGGTGGGTTTTGGTAATGCCGAGCCTTTATTGTGGCTCATTTATTTCAGCCCTTGACTGACGCTGGCGACTCTTCACCTGCCCAGGGAGTGCACCGGTCCACGAGATGTTCCCCTTAATTTGCGCACAATGCCCTTATGCCGTTTAGTTATCCGTAGCGCGTCTTTAATATCTTCCCTTTACGAGACCCCCCAGAATTAACGGTTATTGATGGCGTGGGGGAACGAAATGGGCGTATTCTTATTTACAGATTTCCCTGGAGATCTGAACGTATTATGTACCCTTTTCTTCGTCCCCTATATAAAGAGAGGAGACAAAAGCTGATTCTCTCATACCTGAATCCCTCAGATTCCTCCCAGAGTTCACTTCTTCCCTCTAGTTATACCTTATCCAATAATACGTTCACCATAGTAGTAAGCCATGAAGAAGTCATTCCATTCCCAAAAACACCATGTCCTAATAAAGCTCGAAATGGCTCGGTCGGGGCAAGGATGGCGGAGACTCAAGATTTATTTCACCCTCCTTTCAGCCAAAATCCGAAGCAGGGACTCATCACATTCCACATTCGGCGTGACTGAGTTAAGGACATCTCTTATTACCACCACCCGCTCTCTCATGAGCATATCTACCATGGCACCAGTGTGTAGGAGTCAGGATTGGGGTAGGGACTAAGTGCCCCTGCTTCTTCCTTTCTTCGTTCACTGGTGCCTCCTTTTGTCTCCCTTTCTTCCTTCTCACCTTTTCCCTCTTCTTCTCCTCCTTCTTTTACTCATGTCCCCCATCTTCTTCATTCATCTCCTCCATCTTCCTCATCTCCTCCATCTTCCTCATTCATCTCCTCCATCCTCTTCTTCCTTCTCCTTCATCTTCTTCTTCCTTCTCCTTCATCTTTTTCTAAAGAAAGGTTCTTCTCTCAACATGAGCAATACTGAGGCAGAGATTGGAGAGACTATGAAGACAAGTTTAAAAGATACCGGACTGTTTACTTATCTGTATTGCGGTTGTTATTGCTGCTTCGGCAGTTCACCTTTTGTATAGGCTTGTTTAAGCCCCTCTTTGTACGTTGTAATAATTTTTCATATTAATAAAAATTGTTGTTATTTTACTTTGCATGTTCTGTTTTTATGTTTTTACAAGTTTACAAGCGCTGCTCGGCACAATAGTATAGTATTTGAAATCAATGACAACTAAGGATAAAATATTTGCTAATAAAAAGATGTCACCATAATTTTAATAGAATTGCTCGGCGTAGCAATGCCTACCTATGAGTAACGATACTTACTCAGAACAACGCCGAGATTAGAACTGGATGCTCTATGCGATGTAGGAAGTAATCATTCGAAGATATATCACCCGCAAAAATGAACAGCCAACTTAGGCTACCGAAGAGTGGGGCGTCCCGCCATCATCCTAACATTTTTACTGGCCTTAATATTTTACAGTATTTGAGCCGAGGACTTTCCTCATCCGAGTAGTTGGTGTCCAAATAGGCCTGAGTCCGAGGACCATGCAAGGCCTAGGTTCTTTTTTCAGTACTTGGTTTCCCCATAGGCTTGAGTCCAAGGACCATGCAATGCCTTGGTTCTGTCCAAAACTTTTTCCAGTATTTGGTTTCCCCATAGGCTTGAGTCCGAGGACCATGCAATGCCTTGGTTCTGTCCAAAACTTTTTCCAGTACTTGGTTTCCCCATAGGCTTGAGTCCGAGGACCATGCAATGCCTTGGTTCTGTCCAAAACTTTTTCTAGTACTTGGTTTCCCCATAGGCTTGAGTCCGAGGACCATGCAATGCCTTGGTTCTGTCCAAAACTTTTTGAGTTCAATTTCTCCTTTTCTTCAGGTATTTCACGAGGCGCCGAGCAGGAGGTTGTCCTCGGTAGCGGCTATTCCTCGGCGTGGGCCATAGTCCCTGGGCCCTCATGCAGAACGGGCCTAGGCCGCGAATTCACTAGGCCCACGAATTAAGAGGTATTTCTGCAGTCTTTGGCCACGCGGTACTCTTTGACGTCCCAGTGTTCGAGGTGCGCCTTTACGAGGCTCCTTTAATCTTGTGGTTGCAGTTGACGTTGGAAATTGAGCCAGAGCCATTTTGTCTGTAGCGTCCCTCGGGATGCTGCGTGAATTAAATGCCACCACCTTACCCTCTTAAATAAATGGGAGAGACAGTTGCTTTACCTACACACAACTCCTTCAGCTTCCTCCCAAATCACAACTCCTATATTCAGTGCTATCCTCCCTTAGCATAACATGTTTGAGGCGAGGGTTGGGGAGAAGGAACTCTCTCCGCCACAGAAGCGTCGTGTCCTCCTGAGACTCAAAATAGTGAGGTATGGGCAAGGGAAGCATAAGTTCAAGAGAATTCTCCGTTTCGACCGAGGGGAAAGGGGGTCTCTCCCTCTTTTAGTCAAAATCCGAAGCAGGCTCTGTTCATGCCAGAATTCTGGTGTGTCAGAAGAAAGATTCTCCGCCATCAGCGCCTCTGCCTTGTTGCAGGCAAATTTTTGGTGAAGGTTCCTCAACTTCCAGCTCCCTGCACCTTTCCTTCAACGGTGTCAGGCTCAAGTTGGGTTTTCTCTCTGCACCTTTTCTTCGACGGTGCAAGCCCTAAGCTGGGTTCTTTTACTGCCTGAACTATGGGCATGTAAAAGCATTGAAGAAGAGCAAGGTCTTGAGGCAGTAGCCAACTTCTTTTCTTTGTTGCCTCCTCGGCTTTATCTTATTATTTTGTATCTTTCTTTTCAATTATGTAGTGAGCTCTGACATAAGCTGATTCAGCTTTTCAATGTACGCTGTACTATTTCTTTGTTTTAGTAAAAAAGGAAATTTATTTACTTGTTTTGAATACTATTCTTTTTGCAACACTACTTTGTGAATGGGTGTGCTTCATGTGTGTGTTTCTCCTCAGCAATATTTAGAGAAAAAACCCTTGAAACACAATCCAACTAATTCTAATTTACCGACACTACCAGGCATAATAATAACAATTCATAGTAGGTTAAGCTTAGGAAACTAACCGAGATAACGGTTGAACGTTCTGTAATAAGTGCGAAAATATTGTCCGAGAATGATAATCTCGAAATAACCCATCCGAGGAGTTGACTGAGCAGTTGGGAACCCCGATCGCTTTTCAGGCGACATATTGCTCTATATTGCATCGGTCCTTGTAATGTAATTTTTCGTTATAAGTACTTGGTTTTCCCAGAGGCTTGAGTCCGAGGACCATGCAAGGCCTTGGTTCTGTCCAAAACTTGAGTAATTGTTTTCCCCATAGGCTTGAGTCCGAGGACCATGCAAGGCCTTGGTTCTGTCCAAAACTTTTGAGTACTTGGTTTCCCCATAGGCTTGAGTCCGAGGACCATGCAAGGCCTTGGTTCTGTCCAAAAATTTTTTGAGTACTTGGTTTCCCCATAGGCTTGAGTCCGAGGACCATGCAATGCCTTGTTTCTGTCCAAAACTTTTTTTGAGTACTTGGTTTCCCCATAGGCTTGAGTCCTAGGACCATGCAAGGCCTTGGTTTTGTCCAAAACTTTTTTGAGTACTTGGTTTCCCCATAGGCTTGAGTCCGAGGACCATGCAAGGCCTTGGTTCTGTCCAAAACTTTTTTGAGTACTTGGTTTCCCCATAGGCTTGAGTCCGAGGACCATGCAAGGCCTTGGTTCTGTCCAAAACTTTTTTGAGTACTTGGTTTCCCCATAGGCTTGAGTCCGAGGACCATGCAATGCCTTGGTTCTGTCCAAAACTTTTTTGAGTACTTGGTTTCCCCATAGGCTTGAGTCTGAGGACCATGCAAGGCCTTGGTTCTGTCCAAAACTTTTTTGAGTACTTGGTTTCCCCATAGGCTTGAGTCCGAGGACCATGCAAGGCCTTGGTTCTGTCCAAAACTTTTTTGAGTACTTGGTTTCCCCATAGGCTTGAGTCCGAGGACCATGCAATGCCTTGGTTCTGTCCAAAACTTTTTTGAGTACTTGGTTTCCCCATAGGCTTGAGTCCGAGGACCATGCAAGGCCTTGGTTCTGTCCAAAACTTTTTTGAGTACTTATTTGTACTTATCTGCTTTTTTCGCAGGTCAGCCCCTTGACCATGGCGGGGAGAGTTGGCTTGAGGCCGGAAGCCCCTAGAGCTGCCCGTGCCGTTGGCACTGCAGGACGTAGCCCCTGGCATAAGTTTATGTCGGAACAACAGCTGCATATCACCGGAGATGGGGGAAAACCCGCGAATCTCTGCTTGCTAGAGAGTTGGCTCAAACGCCACCTGCGCCAACGCGCAAGCCTTCCCACAGACGGCGCCAATTGTAGGGGCACGATTTCTAGACGGCCCAATAATGATGTTGGGCTCGTACATAAAAGATCCCTCACAATACGATTTGTAGAGAGTGGGCTTAAAAGGCTATCGTTTTGGTCACGGGGCGTTGGTCCAGGCCGGATCTTAGGGGAACTCAGGTAAGAAAGGGCTTCAGTCTGGATATCCAAGCCCTACAACTTCATAACCTGAAGGATTGGACTCCTCGGATCCTGTCCGAGGAGCACTAATGCCTTTTCCCGGTTACCCGGCGGTGGGGTTTTTTTGTGGTGGTGTACATATATTACCCGGGCATTCTCATCCCTGGAGTTCTTCCTCCCAGGCGAGATGGGATCCCCTCTCTGATTAGTTTACCTTTTCTTTTATACTAGCCTACGTTCGATGTCCCTCGTCCACGTGTAGGGTCAATTTTTCCAAAACTGATATTTGTCCCGTCAGTCTAATCCCGCAATTGTTGGGGATGGTTGATAAAGCTGAAGAATACTGCTCTATTAGGTGCAGAGTCTTATCTAGGAAGGGTAACTTTCCCAAGATATTTTAGATCTCCTCATGGATTTTTCTTATAGCTCTTTTTTACCCCTCTTCTTAAGGGAGCTTTGGGTCTGCCGAGGACTAAACTGTCCTCGGCTGCATCTCTGGGCCACCTTCAACCTTATATTTTCGAGCTTGGGCCATAATCTTTTTCGGCTTGGGCCTGTGGACTTCCCATGAGCAAACGGGTCTGGCCCATAAATTACCGGGCCCCACAGCTTTCATGACAAAAAAAGGGGTATAAGTTTTTGGATTTTTTTTTTTTTTTTAACTGCTCTTAGTAGGGGGAGAGAAATTTTGGGGAATTTGTTTTGCTACTATGAGCTTGGAGGGGATACCTTTTTTCGCTATATATTAATGTTTCATATTTCTACTTTGTATGTACTTCTCTAAACATTAAATGTGTTTGAATTTTGATTTATTGACATTCTTTGCAATGGTATGTAATAAGTTGGTTAAAGCATAAAAGCTTGTGTTGAGAAGTGTAATCACCGCTTTGTGTTGAACATGTTGAACTTACTAGTTTTGTGGTTCTAATTTGCTTCACATGTTCAAATGTGTCATATCCTTGATGATTGACCATTATAGTCATCAACTTGATTGTTCTTGATGCACTTCCTACTCTATACCAGTTCTATGCTTGATCAATATTGTTACTTTTACTTTTACTATCAAATGAGTTGCAGCTTTGCGGCCAGATTTGGAGGGGGCGACCTAGAGGCTAAATTTAAAATTATTGATAGGTAAATGGAACCACCAAAAAGAGAAAGGGCTACCATCAGATCAATGTCACTAGAGTGAGTCGTCATGGACGTCGACTGTAGAGCATGGTGGTACGTTATGATCCTAATGTCCCACATGGATTAAGTATAAGATTAACTATGTGTTTATAAGCTCTTGGGTACCCTTCCCTTGTAAGCCGATTTTTAAGGGTGAGTTCTACCCATGGGTTTGTAACACATTTAATATTTTTGTTCATGTTCAACAAAGACAGGTAAATTGTTCTAGCCCCAGAATCATGTTTCTAGAATAGGTGTAAGTCTTTGTCGGTTTGTGATTTCATAGACTTGCAGAGATACTCAAGTCAATATTAGGATGTTTTGTCATAGAGTTGCTACAAGTGGAGATTGTTAGGAAATCTATAGTTTGGTTGTGGTGCCCCAACCCTACTAACATAAATAATTATGGAAGTGGATTTGGGCTCCAAATCTATTTGTTGGTGGGATTCCTCACAATCCTACAAATTTAGCCTCAAATGGAGCCTAAACAGCCCAAATCTATTAGTTAATTAACTACTTTAACTAATAACTGAATAAGTTAATTGAGAATTGTTAGTTAAGTCGTCTGGGTCTAAAGCTGCAATTTCACAAGAGGACAGCTATTATGACCAAAGAATGGCTACATTGATGGCCTAGGGGACATCGATAAAGGAATATTGGCTTGAGGATGGCATACGTGAGACACCGTTCCTCTACCAATGTGCCCCAACCTACCAATGCAGTCATCATCTAGCCTTTGTAGCCATCCTCCAACCATAGTAGCAATCCTTTGGCATAATAACCATCTTCCAGCCTTCATTTGTTGTCTACCATCATCATTTGCTGCCACAATATTTTTCTTGAGCATTCCACTTTACATAATGCCTATTCCATTCTACATTTGATCCCGTCCTTCATGGTCGCACTTTAGTTCTCATTTTCATATTCCAAACTCAAGGGGATTTTAAGTTTTCACTTCGATGTAGAGGATGTTAGATATATCAATACAAGGGGGGATATTAGAGATATCAATGTTCTTCGTAGTGTAAGGAAAGTAATATTAAGCCTACTTGTAGAGTAAGTAAAATAACCCCATGTTAGTCTATGGGTATTTTAGATTTAGTCTCTCTGTATATACCTTTTATGAGCTTATTGTAACACACAAATTTAAAATAATATAAAAATATAACCACTTAAGGGCTTTTCATTATGGATACAAACCATCAGGCCAAACTACTTTAATTTTTTTTTTTTTTTTTGTTATTTTACACTCTCTCTTAACCCCAACATAAATTTTAATACTAACATTCACTTCATAAAAAGAAGTCTAACTTTTCTTATGTTCCTGACGCAAGTTCAAAGCACAATTTAACTGTTAAAGTTGCTATACGTATTTTGAACGTTTGTCAAAAAGTATTTCTTACTAAGTTCTGCTATCTGGCCCTTGTATGAAATGGAAAGTAAATACCTCTGGTCTGTAGAATGAACATATACTTATTAATACTGATATACATGTTTTCTTTTTCTTTTCTTTTTTTCTTTTTTTCTTTTTCTTTTTTTCTTTTTCCTTTTTCCATTTTCCTTTTTTCTTTTTTCACTTTTTTCCTGGTTGCCCTGATGATTATTATTATTAGTGAAACACAATTCTTAAACCATTCTTTGCATACAGGCATTTCAGCAGTTGTGGCTGGAATTATTTTAATCTCGATTGTGGCTTTCTACAACTTTAAGAGAGAATGCTTATCATGCGGCAATGATCTTATGGAAGAAAGACCAGAAATGAGCAAAAATTCAAGGCATTTATAAGGAATTATGGGTCTCTTGCCCAAAGCGATATAGTTATTCGTTTGTGAAGAAAGTGACAAACTCAGTCATAAATAAAATAGGCCAAGGAGGATACGGTGTTGTGTATTAGGGAATGCTACTTGATGGTCGTCTAGTGGCTGTGAAAGTACTAAGTGAGTCCTAGGGTAATGGAGAAGAATTCATTAATGAGATTGCTAGCATTAATGTAGTCGCTTTTCTAGGTTTCTATTATGAGAAGAATTAAAAGAGCATTGATTTATGAATAAATGTCCAACAAATCATTGGATAAGTTCATATATACTCAAGGATTGTCAAGTGAAAATGGTCTACTAAAATGGAAAACACATAATGAAATTGTAAAGGCATTGCTCGAGAATTAGAGTACTTACATCGTGGTTGTAACACAAGGATTCTGCATTTTGACATAAAACCTCACAACATTCTCTTAGATGATAATTTATGTCCCAAAATCTCCGATTTCGGCCTTGCGAAACTGTTTGAAAGGAAAGATAGTATTGTATCAACAATGAATGCTAGAGGGACTGCTGGATATATTGCTCCTGAAGTGGAGTAGAGAAACATTGGCAGAATATCTCACAAGTCTGATGTGTATAGCTACGAAATGATGGTTCTTGAAATAGTAGCAGGAAGAAAAAATATCGATGCTGGAGTGTCTCAAACCAGTGAAATATATTTTTCTTATTATATTTATGAGCATCTTGAAAGAGGTAAGGATTTAAGATTGGATGGGATTACAAGTGAAGAGGAAGAAGAAATTGCAAGGAAGATGATTTTAATAAGTTTGTGGTGCATTCAAACCATTCCATCAAACCGACCATCAATGACTAAGGTAGAAGAAATGCTAGAAGGTAGCCTTCAGTCCTTGCCAATTCCACCTAATCCCTCCTTGTCTTCTCCTACTAGATAACCTTAACATCCGCTACAAAAAGATCATCACAATTATTGCAACTAGTGCATCATCCATGGGTCGTCACGTGTCAACCCCGCACATCTTTTATCCTCCATTAGTCGCTAACCCATGCAATGCACGGAAAAATTTAGAAAAATGTTCAAAAACTTCATTTTTTTTTAATTCATCTTCCTCTAGATTAATGAAAGCTATAAGATTAATTCCTAATATTCATGTACTTAAACAGCAAGTTTAAATGGTTAAAAGTTGCAAGTTTGATGAATCCTTAATGATTCCTTTAGCTGGAACTATATAACTATGCAAATATTATTGCGAGTGGTTCCATCATTTGCAAATTATCAAGTTTGGTAGTCTTACAGAATAGATACTTCATTTTGCAAAAAAAAAAAAAAAAAAAAATTTTTTTTTTTTTTTTTGCCAAAAAAACTTAAGAATATTAAGACTTAAGTTACAACATTTGATAGTTGTAAAATACGTTAGTGATGTAAAAAATAGAAAATGTTTAAATATTTAAAAAGCATTTTTAGTAGATTGTAATACAAAACATTTTTTTCTCAATTTTTTTATATAACTCTTCCCATAAGATCAATATTGTTGGCATCCTTTAAAGATGATACATAATATAACTTAATCTTTGACAAAAAAATGAATCATATTCAAATTTCAACATGCTCCTCTTTATTGGGAACTTTATCTTCTGCCAAAAGTTTAACAACAAAATTTCATAGTTTGTCATTGATTATATCTCAAGATTGAACATTCAAATCGAGATATATATGATGATCATCAGTATGTAAGGAGACTAATCACAAATGTTATATGTAAAAGTGCTGAAGTCATTTCCTATTGAATATTATTCGAAATGATTCTCTGAAAAGTCTCAAGGATAAAAGTAAATAATAAAAAAAGACAGAAAACTCTAGAATAGTAATATGGCTTACCAAAATCCATAACTTGATATCAGGCAAAAATGCATCAAATTCGAGTTTCAAGTTGTTCTTCCTTATTGGACTCTTCAATTTCTTGCACAAATCTAAAGACAGAATTTCATAGTCTCAGTCATTGACTATTTCTAAAGATTGAATATTCAAATAAAGATATATATGATGATAACAGTATGTAAGGTTAATCACAGATGTATACCTCAAAATCTATAAAAGTGTTGAAGTAACTGCTTCAGCAACTTTAAGTTAGGGAGCCATAACATAAGATTTGAAACCGGAATGAATTGTCAGAAACCGAATATATTCAAGAAAGAAAAGAGCTATTTCTAATTATATAGATAGGAAATGGAAGCAACCATGGCATAAAGTGTAAACCAAAGGAAAGCCTAGGCCTTACTTGATGCATTGTCGATGGTGATACTGAATATACGCAATCAACAATTGCGGATACATACACAAGTTATGGTTCCAGTTGACCTGCAACCAAAAATTTTTGAGGAAAAAATAAGAAGAAAGAAAACTCAAGACAATAAAATTAATGTAGCTTGAGAATCACTTGAAGCAATTTAATCATAAGTAATACAACTTACTAACCATTATAATTTGATCTCAAAAGAAAAAATAGGCTAACCCACTTGTTCAATTTGTTTTGAATTTCAAGTCAAACTTCCTTATATTGTACACTGCACAGTAAACCAGACTTTAAGTTAGCCTTAATTAATCCAAAATTGCTAAGTCAAAACTTCACAAATGAAGACAATATAATAGAAACTAAAGAGCCCTAATCAATGCATTGTTGGTAGCCCAGAATAAACACATAACACACACACACACAATCTCAAGAAGTTATGAATTGATTTTTCAAATGAAAATACTTGATTTCTATTGTAGGGAGGAAATTTGATTTTCTAAAGAATGCTATGCAGCCAAATATGTTGAACTATATAAACAAACAAAAATTCTAAGAAAACTATTAAAAAATAAGTGCATAAGCTATTCTATTTCAAAGTGAAATATTAAACCAAAGGACATTTGAGGAAAAAAAAAAAAAAAAAAAAAAACCAAATTTAGATTCTTTTGAGCTTAGATTAGGAATCAAAATCTAGATATTTATAATCTTAAATTATCTATGCTGAAGTACAAGAACTCTAATTGGGAATTACAATTAACTTCATTGGTATCCTCGTTAACATAAACACTAAAAATTGCAGGTCGATGACTTTCTCCAAGTGATACATCTTCATGTCGTTCATATTCTGAAAAGATAGCACCTTTCTTGCATGAAAACAAATTACAACAAATGTTCCCAACTAACGCTCGTTGGAACTCTTTAAATTTTGCAATTATATAAATCAGAGTCACACTAAGTCGTTGGAATGACATAGGATATGACCCAAATCTAAGAACTCAGAATGAACATACCCAAAAGAAGCAGAAGCAGTGCTCCAATTAAAACACACAGCAGTAACAAATTCAACACCTAAGAAAAATGATTTAGAAAGTAAATTCAACGTAACAACCATCTACATCACAGCATGAAATAGGCAGAAACAAAACAGGAAAAGGAATAAAATAAAGCAAAAGAATAGAGCACAAAACACAAGATATGACCCAATCCAAGAACTCAGAATGAACATACCCTAAAGAAGCAGTGCTCCAATAAAAAAAACCAGCAGTAACATATTCAACAGCGTAAGAAAAACGATTTACAAAATAAATTCAACGTAACAACCATCCACACGACAACACGAAATAGGCAGAAACAAAACGTAAAAGGGAAAAACTAAAACATGAGGAGAAATAGAGCACAAAAGAAATTGGGATGTAGGCATACCTTAACTCAATCACCCAGCTTATGATAGTACTAATATACTGTGAGGAGAGGAAAGACAGAAGGAAGACCAAGAGGCTGCCATTAGAAAGCAAAACAAAAGCTGAAACCATAGAACAGAAAAATTAAACCGCGAGTAAAACTGTAGAACAAAAGCTGAAACCGTGAGAAACAAAAGGTGGGGAAGGGGAAGGAACTAAACCTGATACGGTGAAACAAAACATGGAAGAAAGGAATTTGAAACCGTGTAACAAAAGGAAAGCAAATACAAAAAGTTGTAACCGTGAGAAAGCAGAAGGTTTTACAAAGGGTTTCAATTCAGAAGGCATTGGGTTTGGGCTTTGAATTAAATTTATAAGAAGTGTGCTTTATATTAGAGATAGAGCTTGAAATAATTTTATAATTATTACTATTTTAAAATTGGTAAAAATTATTTTAAAATTGAAGGAAAAATTCAGTTTAAAATTGAAGGAAAAATTCAGAAAAAATGATAGAAATGACATAGCTGCTGATGTGGCACAACGTGAGCATAGCAACATTAATTGTTACACTTCAGCTTTTAGATTTATACAGATATAAATATAGTCTGAGCAGCTATTATCTACCAAAGTTGAATTAATTGAAATGCCAGAATTCGTAATGGAAAGATTTGACTTGAATATGATATGGTGCAAATGTGCAATTCATTGTGCATGATGTTAGATATTAGCTCTCTTGGAGTAGAAACATTAAAAAAAAAATATTATTTTTTAAGCTAATATGTGTGTTAATGTGTATTAGGATATATGGGCTTTAGGCCCATCTTGTTTACTTATACAGCACACTTACTTGTATTGCATACTCTGCCTCCTATATAAAGGCAATTATGTATATTTTATTACTTGAGAAATACAATACAATTATTCAGTATTTCTAACATGGTATCAGAGCCATTGCTCTAACTTTCTTTTGTCTTGCAATCTTGTCTTTGTTGGTGTTTTCCACTGCCTTGACTTCTTCAGTCAGTAAACCTTTTCCGTGCCCTCTCCTGACTGCTCCACCGCCGTCAGAGGTGCTCAAGGTTGAATCCTCACTGCAAGAAGCTCGATCACTGCCTTCGTCGGATCATCCACAAAGGACCTCCGATTAGGACATAAGACATATCACCGTGTAGATTTTCAACCTATCTACACAACGCCGACGGAATCATCACCTTCTGACCTTCCACGCGCCGCCACGCGCTGGTCAAATATCTGGCAGTTTGTTCCACGCGCTTCACGCGCCTTCAGTATTGCTTTGATCATCTCACCGTCGCCGTCATCTGAATCGTCCTTCTCTGATATACATTACCGGAAAAGAATCGGCCTCATCGGACTTCCCACGTGCCCTCACGCGTCGCTGAAGTATTCTGCACGTTTTCTACGCGTCTCACGCGCTACACGCGCCGCCGTCCTTATTGCTGCTGACGTCATTTGTGACGTCACTCTGCCACGTCAGCCCTAGCTGACGTCATCTTCCAATTTGCTGCTGACGTCATCTTCTCTTCTACTGACATCATCCGTTGACTTTGACCTAGTTTGACCGTTGACTTTTTGGCAGAGTTGACTTTTTGTAGTCTTGGTGCTCCTTACCTAGTTTTTCGTGTAGAGTTCATTTTTGCAGTCTGTTTTTGTATATTTTGCTTCTAAATGAAGAATAAGGAAAGGTCTTCTTCTTGTTGCAATAATCGTCGTCGACAATCTAGCAACCGTTTTTGCAATTTTTGCAAACGTTTTGGCCACAATATTGAGACTTGCTATCATCGCAACAAATCAGCTGTTTCAATTTCTGCTGCTACTGTTGCTACCACTGAGAGTGTCCAACCAATGGCTCCCATCTTTGCACAGTCTAAGTCTTCAGGACGCACTTTCACCATGTCCACAGATGACCTTAAAAATATCATCACCAATGTCATTCGTATGATTGGTAATGCATCTTATTCATTTTCTCTCTCAGCTTTATCTGGTATGTCTCCTTCCTCTTGGCTTATGGATTCTGCTTGTTGCAATCACATAACTCCCCACTCGTTCTTATTTTTAGAACTTAAACCTGCACCACACCCTCTTAATATTCACACAGCAAATGGTTCCACAATGTTTGGTCATAATATAGGTTCCATTTCGACCTCCAATCTCTCGGTTCCTAATGTCTTTAATGTTCCTAACCTTTCTTACAATTTATTTTCTGTGGGACAATTAACTGAGTTAGGTTATCACATTATCTTTGATTATTCTGGGTGTATTGTGCAGGATCCAAGGACGGGACAGGAGCTTGGGACCGGTCCCAAAGTTGGGCATATGTTTCCCGTGGACAACCTTCGTCTTCCACTTGTTGCTCCTGTTTCTATTGCTGCAGTTGCTGCAGTTTTTTCTACTCCTTCCCTTGCACTTTGGCATGCTCGACTTGGTCACGCATCTTCCTCTCGGGTACAACAGTTGGCTTTTAGAGGTTTGTTAGGTTTAGTATCTACAGAAAATTTTGATTGTATTTCATGTCAGTTAGGAAAACAACCAGCTTTTCCTTTCAATACTAGTGAATCAACATCCACTGATATCTTTGATCTTATTCATTCTGATGTTTGGGGGCCTTCCTCTATGTCTAGTATCAGTGGGTCTCGATATTTTGTTATCTTTGTTGATGATTACTCTCGCTATATCTGAATTTTTAATATGAAACATCGTTCTGAGTTATTGCAAGTATATTCTAATTTTGCAAAAATGGTTGAAACTCAATTTTCCAAACGTATCAAAATTTTTCGATCTGATAATGCTCTTGAGTATACTGAATATGCTTTCCAAGCTATTTTGCATTCCTATGGCACTGTTCATCAACTAACTTGTCCAGACACCTCTCAGCAAAATGGTAGAGCTGAACGAAAACTTCGTCATATTCTTGACACTATTCATGCACTTCTTCTCTTTGCCAAAGTTCCTGCTCCTTTTTGGGGCGAATCTGCTCTTCATGTTGTTCATGCTATTAATCGCATTCCAAGTCCTGTTATTCAAAATCAAACTCCATATGAGCGCCTTTTTAGGTCCCCTCCAGACTATCACCACCTTCGCTCCTTTGGTTCTGCTTGTTTCATTCTTCTTCAGCCACATGAGCATAACAAACTTGAGCCTCGGTCAAGGCTTTGTTGTTTTCTTGGCTATGACAAAACTCAAAAGGGGCATCGGTGTTATGATCCTGTCTCTCATCATCTTCATATCTCCCGCAATGTTGTCTTTTGAGAACATTGCTCCTTTGCCGAGCTCTCTCACTTTCGTGCCTTCCTATCTTCCTCCTCTGTTTTAGATCTTTTTCCAGATGAGGCACATATTCCTTCTGTAGCTGCTCCTGATCCTCCTGTAGCTGCTCATGATCCTCCTATAGTTGCTTCTGATTCTCCTATAGACTTCTCTGTCCAACCACCAGATACCTTTGATCCCAGTTCACCCTTTAATGAACAGGTGGAAGATGCACAGGTTGAAAACGAGCTATCCAACCCTAAGCTTGGGTCCCTTGCTCGTGCTCTGCCTGAAGATCTTGCACAAGACATTCCACCTCGTCACTCAACTCGGATAAGATCCATTCCTACACAATTACTTGATTATCATTGTTACACTACCCTTGCTATACTGCACGAGCCTCATACCTATCTTAAGGCTTCCACTGACCCTTTATGGCAGATTGCAATGAAAGAGGAACTTGATGCATTATCTAAAAATCATACTTGGGATTTGGTGACTCTCCCCCCTGGGAATTCTATGGGTGGTTGTAAGTGGATCTACAAGATTAAGACTCGCTCTGATGGGTCCATTAAGCGCTACAAAGCTTATCTTGTTGCAAAAGGTTTACACAGGAGTATGGGATTGATTATGAAAAGACCTTTGCTCCGGTTGCTCGCATCTCATCTGTTCGTGCCCTCTTAGCTGTTACTGCTACTAGTAAATGGGATCTTTTTCAGATGAATGTCAAAAATGCATTCCTTAATGGGGATTTAAGTGAAAAAGTTTATATGCAACCTTCTCCTGGTCTCTCTATTGAATCAAACAAGGTTTGTTACCTTCGGCGTGCACTTTCTAGCCTTAAACAAGCTCCACGAGCTTCGTTTACCAAATTCAGCTCTACCATCTCTCGCTTGGGTTACATGGCTTGTCATTATGATTCTGCCTTATTTCTTCGTCGCACTAACAAAGGCACTATTTTACTTCTTCTGTATGTGGATGATATGATCATAACTGGTGATGACCTCAATGGCATTCAAGAACTCAAGGATTTTCTCAGTCAACAGTTTGAGATGAAAGATCTTGGACATCTCAGCTACTTCCTGGGTCTTGAAATCACTCATTCTACAAATGGACTTTATATTACTCAAGCCAAGTATGCCTCTAAACTCTTGTCTCGAGCTGGACTCACTGATAGCAAGACTGTTGACACTCCAGTTGAGTTTAATGCGCATCTGACTCCGTCAGGGGGGAAACCATTGTCTAATCCCTCTATTTACAGACGCTTGGTTGGCAACCTAGTTTATCTCACTGCCACTAGACCAAACATTTCCTATGTTGTTCACCAGGTGAGCCAGTATCTGTCTACTCCACGATCGACTCACTATGCTGCTATTCCGCGCATTCTTCGATACCTAAAGGACACTCTCTTCCATGGTCTTTTCTACTCTGCTCAGTCTCCTCTTGTTCTCCGTGCATTTTCTGATGCTGATTGGGCAGGAGATCCCACTGATCGCAAGTCCACCACTGGTTATTGCTTTCTTCTTGGTTCTTCTCTGATTTCTTGGCGAAGCAAGAAATAAACTCATGTGGCCCGCTCCAGTACTAAAGCAGAATATCGTGCCCTTACTAAGGGACGTCTTCGTACTTTGGTTGACAACCTCAAGTTGGTCTCACATCCACCTTGAGTTTGAGGGGGGCTGTTAATGTGTATTAGGGTATATGGGCTTTAGGCCCACCTTGTTTACTTGTACAGCACACTTACTTATATTGCACACTCTGCCTCCTATATAAAGGTAATTATGTATATTCTATTACTTGAGAAATACAATACAATTATTCAATATTTCTAACAATGTGCTTCGTGAAAACTCCTTTCTCAATTTTTAATACGTGTTAGGCTGATGTTAGCTCTAGGTAGATTGCAGCTTAATGCTTGGGATTTGTACTATTGTTGTAATATGGTCTGTTGAATAAAAGTTGCTTCATCCCAAAAAAAATTTTAAAAATTACAGTAGAAATAGCAATATTTTTTTGGCCATACAACAAGATGCTACTACAAAGCTGTTGCTTCCCAGACTTTTCAAATCTAAAACACTTTGCGTCGCGCCAAAGGATTTGTAGCTGAATTGGCACTTCTCCATGCACAAAGTGCTTGGGGGTCTAGAGGGGGAAAGGGTTCGAGCTGCGGGGTTAGTAGCATGTTGTAATTATTTCTCAAAAAAAAAAAAAAAAAAAAAAACACTTTGCATCGCAACATTTATAATTTGTTGAACAAGATCTTATTGAGATGCAAACATAAATTTTACACTCCATCCTTACCAAATTCAAACTCTTATTACAAAGCTCTAAATAATAATTTTTCAGTTACATCCAAATATTTATAGCAAAAATTTTAGAAGTTTCAAGTAACAAAGCCTAAAAGTATGTATAATAACCATGCCCTGCCTAAAAAATTGTTGATACCAATTTGATCAGATTGTTTTTGCCCTCAAGTAGTTGCTCCAGTCATGGAAGAATAAATTTTGTTACTACTTTAACAATACGTCTATACAAGATTTTATTTTATGGGTAATGTCAAGCCTAATTGAATTAAAAGTCATGTAATTTTAAAGGTCTAATTATATGTGTCCAAATGTTAAAAACAATTTTTAATTTGAATTTTTACCATAAAAGTTTTAGCCAATTTTGTATTTATGGCCAAAATTGTATTTTTGCCATCCCCTATAAATTAAAGGTATTATAGTAATTTTGTTAATTCTAGAATTTTTTAAAGGATCCTATCCATTTTTATTTTTATTTTCTTTGATTTTAAATTAGCTTTTTATTAGGTTTTTAGTTTACTAATCAAACTAAAAGTTCTAACACTACTTCCACACAAAAAAAAGTGGGGTATATGCTTGTGCTAAAAGTATTCTAGGATAGATTTCTATACATAAAAAGCGTGAATGCGCAAATCCACAGTAGCTACAGTACTTTCTTGGTTTGTCCAATTGGCACAGTAGCTACAGTGCTATTTTTTCTTTTTCTTTTTTTTCCCTAAGTCATCGGTTTGTGCCTTTTTTTTCTTTTAAATATTTATATGAATTGGCATATATATTGTTATACTAACACAACAAATTTCACAATATTTTCACAATTATTGAGGTGTCAATTTCTTAAAGATCAAAATAAAATAATAAACTATTGATTGATAAAAAAATGATATTAGTTGTGGGTCCATTTTAAATTCAGTAATAACTTGTCATCTAGAATTTGTTATGAAAATATTATGGGGATAGCATTTCTATAAAATAAATAATAATATACTAGCCTCTGAGCACGCGTTCACGCGCGTGCTCAGAGGCTCTTCTATATTTTGGTAAAAGTTAATAATTTGCATCCATTATAAATTAGGATTACTATATTTTTCAATCACAAAAATACCTAGGAGTGTGATGAGTGTTATGTATGGAGAAAGTACCTAGGAGTGTGATGAGTGTTATGCATGGAGAAAAGTTAATATTTTTAATATTTGGTACAACGCATAACACTCATAACACCCCTAGGTATTTTTGTGATTAAAAAATGTAGTAATCCCAATTTATAATAGATGCAAATTATTAACTTTTACCAAAAAAATAGAAGAGCCTCTGAATACGCGCTCATGAAGTTATTTATAACCTTAAAAGATAATCACTTAGTAAAAAAAATACATAAAAATAACTAAAATAATTAAATTTTTTAAAACACCTTGAATACAAAAAGGTTAGTAGCTTTTGAATACATTTGTGTAGTACTTGGTTTTGGATATATACAACTATGTATTTTTCGTTGTGCATATAGTTTTTTGTTTGATTTAATTTGTATAGAAATTTATTTAATTGTTAGGTTGAATTAAAATTGATTGGTAGCTGATTTTGAGTGTAATATATAATTTCAACAATTATAATTTGAGATTACTACATTTTTCCAATCACAAAAAAAAAAAAAAAAAAAAAAAAACAACGTAGGGGTGTGATGAATGTTCGTTGTATTTTGTTGTTGTGTTAGCCAAGGATGTAAACAATCTTAAATCCATTTCAATAAAATTTTTAACTTCCACTCAAAATTTATGATATTATTTGTTTGTGTTTGATTTGGTCGCTTTAATGTTGGTAGTGTACAAAAAAAATATTAGTATGAATAAGATGATAGTCCTTTGACTCTTTTACTGTAGAGATTCCTAAATTCCATGCTAATCTATTTCCATAGTCTTCTTACAGATTATTATGTTTTACTATTGGAAAATATAGTAATCTCAAATTATATTGAATGCAAATTATTAACCTTTACAAAAAAAACAAATAGAAGAGCCTCAGAGCAAGCACGTGCTAAGAGGCTAGTTCATTTTTTGTGTATCTGCTAATTTGATAGTTAATTGTTTAATTTTAGAAATAGTAAAATAATTAGATTTAGAATTTGTATACCAGAAATTAAACTTAATATTTCTACACAATGTGAGTGGTATTTTTTTTTTTTTTTTCTCATTGGGGAAATTTTGTAGTGACTTCTTTTGATCCACATTTGAATCTCATGTTGTTCTCCATTAGCATAAGTACAATGTATAACGAACTCATAAAGTCAAAAATGAATTAATTTTTTATGCTACACCTCATCATTTTGTAATTAGAAAATACATCGACCTCGAATTAGGTGAATAAAAAGTAGTGGCCTTTAGGGGAAAAAAAGAAGAAAAGAGAATTAAGATAAATATCAAGTTAATTTTTACTATTTAAGTTTGAACATTTTTATTTTGAACCTTCATATTTTGATTTTATTTTCATTTGGTGTTATTTCTCTCACCCATGTACGTAATAAACTTAGATGCATTATGTCCACCCAATCCTTAGAATCATTGATGTGTGGGGTGAGTTGACCCATCTAATGGAACACCTGCAACACTCTTATAAAAGCATTCAGATAGAAATGTGTATTAAGATAAATATAATCCACTACAACTTTGCAAACCAAATATGAGTACATTCCAAAGGTTTATTATGATGATAAAAAAAAAAAATTTAAAAAAAAAAACATCTATTAAAATAACATAAAAGTCTTTTTAAAAATCGTATGTATCAGCAGCTAATTGAAGTCCATTATTGCTAAAGCCTAAGAATGCCAAAGGTTAACACGAACAAAGAAAAATATGGGAACAGGGTTCACTCACTCATATGCATTATTTTATACAACTACTTAGGTCTAGAAATTTTTGTCCTATCACCGGTTTAAGTATCAATTCCATATATGTGCACTTGCTGTAACATGAAGTTTGCTAAACAATAAGATGATTAAAAAAAGATAAATACAATAGTATAAACCACAAAAATAATTCATTCAAAACCACAAAAATAGACCAAAATTACAATTGTAAGTAAAAGTTAATGTGGAATTTGAAGATCTATTAAAACCTTTCACTGCATATTTGGTTGATTCATATGTAATTTGGATCATGGAATCGTAATCTTGACATTGAAACCTACAGGAGGCTTATTTTCCCTTTAGCATCACATCTATACTCTTTGAGACCTCAAATTCTTCAAGTTCTTTGTAGCTCCCACATGAATCCTAGCATCAAAAATCAAAATGAACAACTAAGGTAATCACCATAAATTCGTCTAATTTGACAATAAAATCCCAAAAGTTAATTACACACCAAATACAATAATTTCTACAAATTAGAACCATTTGAGCCAAAAATAAAAACTAAAAATCATTCACATATGGAGGCGAAGAAATCAAGAATGAAACAAAATTCCACTCAAGCAAAGTGCAATATATTAAGGGAAGAAGAGACAAACCAACGTATAAGAACAAAACTTGCAAGAGCATTTTTAAAAAGGACTGAGACTCCTAAAGAACCAATAAAGAAGACCATGAACCTTAAATAAGTCTTTTCTTTTTTTTATAAACCCTTAAATAAGCCTTTATCCCAATACTTAAGTCACAGTTGCAACTTTAACAAACCTCTTGCTACAAAGTGCCGATACTCACAACTTTCATCAAACACTTGCTGCCCACCAAAAACATACCCAAGTGAAGGCCTTGACACATTAACTTCAAGCTCTTTGAGAATACAAAAAATACACATAATCCATATTAACCATTGATTGTAGAAAAGAATGAAACT
The DNA here is from genome assembly GCF_932294415.1 of Quercus robur. Classification (NCBI taxonomy): domain Eukaryota; kingdom Viridiplantae; phylum Streptophyta; class Magnoliopsida; order Fagales; family Fagaceae; genus Quercus; species Quercus robur. Next base: position 49,805,869 of record NC_065535.1, read on the forward strand.
CTTCCACCTAGTTTGAAAGGTGTACAATGACCAAATTTGAAAAGAAAAGAAACAAACACATTAAAACCATATAAACATATACCTAAGTAGGGAATATAAACACAATCACATTGGTGAAAATTCTACACATGACCTTATAACCGCCGAAGGAAAAGCATAATAGGACGAAGAGGCTGAATTTTATTTCTCTTGCGTCCTTACTGTGTGCTCTGCTATTGCCTCCATGACTTGACAATGTTCTACCACAATGTGCTCTACTATTACTCTCTTAGTTAAACCCCTAACAAAATCTTATGATTCCTAGAATAGTTCATTGTGCAATATTTAAAATACCTCGCTAAATTTTAATGTCCCAAAAATTTTCTTCGTATAGTTTTGAGTTTTTATGTGTCAGTCATACTTAGAAATTAAAAATGACGATGTATGATATTCTGTTTGTTACCTAAACAACAATAATTTATTAGTGGTTTAAATTATCTAGATTTATAATTTTCTTTTTTTATTTGTTTTATTTCTTAAAAAGGTGTTCATTAAAATTAAGTAAACTAAGTATCGTAGTAGTTTGCTAAAGTATAATAACTTACAAGTGGATGTGTTTAGACTCCTAGGCAGCAATGGGAGGCCCGGCTACCTCAAACTAGTCAGAAAATCTGTTTTTTCCTTGTTTTTTTGTATTTTCAGATCGACATGGGTGGATTTCGCAGTTTTTTTATTGAATCTAAATTATTTCAATTGGTGGTTGAGGAAGGGGGAAACTTTTTCTCTCTCAAGATTTTTGAGCGGGGAAAATACTTTATGAAATCTGTTTTTATGGGCAAACATGCTGCACAATGGTTCATGTACACTGTAGAACACTCTGTGATTGGGATTAAACCTAAGCTCTTCTTCACGTGTAGAGAAGGAGACACTGCATACACTGTGCAACGGGGTTCCAATCAGTTTGGTCAGTACTTATCAGTGACAGAAATCAAGGTCGGTGGGCTTAGGAGAACTATTATTATCCCGGCGGGAAGGGCGCAACAAGGCTGGAGGGTGTTTGGGATTGAATTACGTAGATTATTAAATCCTTCTCAATATGCGATGGGTGATCCGAAGTTCATTCCTCATAGGCTTAAGCTTTCCTCTGAGGTTCACTCTTCTCGGACCTTTGTAGAAACGCTAAAAGGACCTGTGCAGAGAAGGGATATGAAGCAAGCACAGCAGCCTATTCTCAGTGATAAGGCTACAATTCGAATAGCGGAGAGTTTGACTAAATCCCCGAGAGATAATCCTCACATGCAGGTGGTGGTTTTTGATTCTCAAACTGGAAATTCTGCTCCGACGGCCGTGGGTGGTGTGGAGAGGAGAGATCGGCGTATTAACGGGGAGAAGCAACCTGAGGCGAAAATCCCGCAAGGAAATAAACTCAGATTTCCTTTGCGGTTTAATACGATATCAAATGCTAAACAAATTGCGTCTGCTACGGAGCGTGATCGTAGGAATTATAGTTGGTTAAGGAAAGGTTTGATTGTAGAAGTCAAAGAGAATTGTAGGAGGCGGGTTTTTTGGGAGCACGTTACAAAGGGTGAACAAAAGTCTGTGGGTCTCCGGGGGGGACTACGGCACCCATCTCAAACAGTGTGGGGTTGGGCCCATCCTCGTTAAAAGCCCATAAGCCTTCAATAGGTAATGATTCGTATGTTGGCCCAGAAATATCAAGCCCAAGAGTCTTTGAGGCTGGTGATTGCTCTAAGACTAGTCACCCTGGACTCGGCCCAAGCCAATTGAACTGTGATCTGGCTGTGTGCCCCTCAAGCCCAGGTAAAGAAAAGGATGTTCTGCCTTCTGCGATGATTCCCGTGTGTTCTGAAGATTCCTCTCTGCCAACCGGGGTGCATGTGAAGCCTACGATGGACACAGTGATCATCTCAGCATCGGCTCTTCTTCCCGAGGTGCCGATGAGTGTGAACCAGAATATCCACACTTTTCCCAAGCCAATGCATGTAGCGGAGGTGTCCCAATCACCCACCGAGCTAGTACCGCCAGCGGTGGCTTCTATAGTATCTCCGGTTGTGAAGGATGATGGGGGTGAGAATAAGGTAGGCATGGATATGTCCCTTGTTGATTGTCCAGATAGCTCATACCTTGAGGGGGTCCGGAATTGCTGCCCCACTATTCGAGAACTGGTTGGAGATTTGGATAAATCATGGGGTAATTCTAAAGATTGGATGTTACAACTGAGGGATGGTAGGTAGATTGTGATTCCACTTTCGCTCTATCGGTCTCCAGGGAGTGAGTCGGATTGCTCAGTCATGGAGGGTGAAGCTACTACAGGTAATTTTTCTTGTGTCACCAAAGGGCAAATTGTTAGCTAGGCAGATGAGTGCGATGGGGTGGTTGATTCCTTGTCTGTTGCTACTGGGTCTGAGGATGAGATATGCGAATTTGATGAGAGATCGATGACTTGGGAGAAAGGGGGTGAGCCTTTAGTTGTGGAACCATTGGCCACAGAAGCTCCTTTGGATATTGAGGGTGATTCTGGGGAAGAGGTTGGGTGTAAGGAAAATATTGACAGCAAACTATTATCACGATGGGTAACCAAACGGATTAAGGACTTCCAAAAATCTGTGGGGACTTCATTAGAAGGTTTTGAGGAACAAATAACGGGTCTGTTTTAAGCTTTAGAGGCAAGAAAAAATAAAAATAAAAAGCAACAGATTATGGTTGGTAGTCCGAAGAAACTAATTAAATTGGGGCAGAAGGGCCAACGGGAATTGAAGAATTTGATGAGCTCTTTCAATGTGGATTATGGGTCAGCTAAGTTAAGGAGTGTCAATAGTGAGAGGGCTATTGTGGTGTGTCAATGAATCTGAAAATTACTTTTTGGAATGTTAGAGGTTTGAATGAACGGGATAAAAGGCTTCGGGTTAGAAATCTGATTAGAAATTGGAGGCCAGATATAGTTTGTCTCTAAGAAACTAAAATGGAGTTAATAAATAGAGCTGTGATTGGCAGCTTGTGGGGTGGACCACATGTTGATTGGTCATATTTAGGCTCTTGTGGGGCTGCTGGAGGTGTGTTGCTGATATGGGATACTCGGGTTGTGGACAAAGTGGAGGAGGCAGTGGGTCGATTTACAGTGTCATGTAAATTTAAAAGTGTAGTCGATCATTTCGAATGGGCGTTTATTGGAGTTTATGGTCCTAATTCAGTGAGGGAGAGAAGGCTTTTATGGGAGGAATTATTTGGCCTGTGCAGTTGGTGGAATGTTCCTTGGTGTGTGGGCGGTGACTTTAATGTGGTAAGATTTCCTTCTGAACGTGCTGGTTCTACTGTTTATACTGCTGCTATGCGGGATTTTTCTGATTTTATTTCAGAAAAAGGTTTGATTGATCTCCCTTTGGAAGGTGGAACTTTTACTTGGTCTAATTCTCGAGAAGTTGAGTCGAAGGCAAGGCTGGATAGATTCTTGTTTTCTGCAGATTGGGAGGATAAGTTTCCTACTGTTTGCCAACGTAGAATGTCTAGGCTTCTATCGGATCACTTTCCGATTGTCCTAGAGGGTGGTTCCTTTCATTAAAGGGGCAGGAGGCCTTTTAGATTTGAAAACATGTGGCTTAAGGATGAGGGTTTTGTGGATAGGGTGCGATGTTGGTGGGATTCTTATCATTTTCAAGGCGCTCCGAGTTTTGTTTTGGCAAACAAATTAAAGCTATTGAAAAATGATTTGAAAAAATGGAATGTGGAGGTTTTTGGAAATGTTGAAGAACGGGGAAAACAATTGTGGAAGGAACTTGGTGATTTAGAGAATATTGAAGAAAGTCGTGGTCTAATGGTGGAGGAAAGGTTGGAGTTGGATTGAATCCGAGGGGAGTTGGAAAAAGCATCTCTATTGGAAGAAATTTGTTGGAGGCAGAAATCTAGGGTCCTTTGTATTAGAAAAGGAGATAGGAATACTAAATTCTTCCATTGTGTAGCCAATTCCCACAGAAGAGTTAACTCCATCGATAGTCTTATGGTGGACGGAGTTTTGTCTTCGGATCCAGAGGATATAGCTGGATGTATTTCTCAGTTCTATAGGCAGCTCTATGCAGAAAATGTGGCTCATAGACCTGTCCTAGATGATGTGGAATTCTCTAGAATTTCAGAGGAAGATGCTATTTGGCTAGAGAGACCTTTTGATGAGGAAGAGGTGTTTGGGGTGATTAATGGTTTTAATGGTGATAAGGCTCCTGGCCCGGATGGTTATTCAATGGCTTTCTTCCAATCTTGTTGGAGTATTTTGAAGAAAGAAGTTATGGAAGTGTTTCAAAACTTTCATACTCAAGCTGTGTTTGAGAAGAGCCTTAATGCTTCTTTTCTTGCCTTGATTCCTAAAAAGGTAGATGCTGTGGAGATTAAGGACTTCCGTCCAATTAGCTTAGTTGGTGGGATATACAAGATTATTTGAAAGGTGTTGGCTAATCGGTTTCGAAGGGTAGCACATGGGCTTATTTCAGATTCACAGAATGCTTTTGTGAAAGGTAGACAAATCTTGGATTCAGTGTTAATTGCTTCTGTATGTATTGATAGTAGATTGAAGACTGGGATTCCAGGAGTGCTGTGTAAGTTGGATTTGGAGAAGGCGTATGATCATGTGAATTGGGGTTTTCTTATGTATATGTTGCAGCGCTGTGGGTTTTCAGATAAGTGGAGAAAATGGATTTTGTGTTGCATTTCTACTATTAAATTTTCCATACTAATTAATGGGAGTCCTTCGGATTTTTTCGGAAGCTCTAGGGGGCTTAGGCAAGGGGATCCCCTATCTCCATTACTTTTTGATGTTGTTATGGAGGCTTTGAGTCGTATGTTGGATGTGGCTGTAGCTGCTGGACAATTTTCAGGCTTTTCTGTAGGTTCTACAAATAGTACTTCGATGATGGTGTCTCATCTCCTATTTGCGGATGACACTCTTATTTTTTGTGATGCTGATCCTAATCAGTTAGTTACTTTGAGGGAGATTCTGAATAGATTTGAGGAGGTTTCTGGGTTAAAAATTAATTTGGGGAAATCAGAGTTGGTTCCAGTTGGAGAGGTGCATAATCTAGATGTGTTGGTGGGGTTGTTGGGTTGTAGGCATTCTTCCCTTCCTTTGAAATATTTGGGACTTCCTTTGGGCGCCAAATTCAAGGAGGTACCAATATGGAATCCTATTTTAGAGAAGATGGAAGGAAAACTGGCAGGTTGGAAGAGGTTTTATTTATCTAAGGGAGGTAGGGTCACTCTTATTAAAAGTGCCTTATCCTCCTTACCTACTTATTTCCTTTCCATTCTTCCTATTCCTGGGAAGGTTGCTAATCGTATGGAGAAACTACAAAGAGATTTTCTTTGGAGTGGTAGTAGTGGTGATTCTAAATTTCACTTTGTGAAATGGGCTAAGGTTTGCAAGCCAATGCAGGGTGGGGGGCTTGGTATCAGACGATTGAGAAGTTTTAACACTGCTTTATTGGGCAAGTGGTTGTGGAGGTATGGTTTAGAGACAGATGCACTGTGGAGGAGGGTCATCGAGGCAAAATATGGGAATGTTTGGGGTGGTTGGTGCACGAAAAAGGTGACTAGTCCGTATGGTGTTAGCCTTTGGAGGTTTATTAGAAGTGGCTGGCTGAACTTCTCTAAACTATTACGGTATGATGTGGGTGATGGCACTAGAGTGAAGTTTTGGAAGCACGTGTGGTGTGGGGATTGTTCCCTCAAAGAAGCTTTTCCAGAACTTTACAACCTTAGTAGAGCAAGGGATTCTTCAGTGGCGGAGGTTATGGGCTGGTCGGGTGGGCAGCTGCATTGGAATTTTCTTTTTCGTCGTTCACCACAAGATTGGGAGGAAGAATCTTTTGATCGGTTCATGGATATTGTTGACTCTTCGAAAGTGCGGGGGGTTGGCCCTGATAAGGTTTGTTGGAAGATAGCTAGGAGTAGAGGGTTTAAGGTTAGTAGTTTTTATCTCTCCTTCTACCCTTCTTCCCTTTCGTTTCCTTGGAGGTTGGTGTGGCACTCAAAGGTTCCCCCAAGGGTAGCTTTCTTCTCATGGTCAGCTTCTCTAGGTAAGATTCTTACAACTGATAACCTTTGCAAAAGGCGTATTGTTGTTCTTGATTGGTGCTACATGTGTAAGAGGTGTGGAGAGTCGGTGGATCATCTTCTGCTTCATTGTCCTTTAGCCTGGGAGTTGTGGTCATTGGTGTTTTGTTTGTTTGGGCTGCATTGGGTTATGCCTCTTAAGGTTATTGAGTTGTTTGAATCTTGGCAAGGTAAATTTGGGCGACATCGCAATATAGATTTTTGGAGATTTTTGGAGACTTGTGCCGCACTGCTTGATGTGGTGTATTTGGAGGGAAAGAAATGCTCGCTGTTTTGAGGGATGTGAACAGTCCTTGCTAGAGATTAAGTCTTTTTTCTTACACACTCTCCTTAGTTGGAGTGTGGCTCTGTCGCATTTTTCATGTTTTTCGCTTCCTCTTTTACTTGATCATTGTAACTTGGGTTTTTGATTTTCGCCCCTAAAGTACATTCCCAATGTACTTGGGTTGGTTTCTCTTTTTTGTTTAGTAAAATTTTTTAGTTATCTATCAAAAAAAAGTATCGTAGTTAGGCTCATAAAATAAAATGATAAAAAATGAAGTATGAATAACAAAATATTGATTGTAAATGTTTGTAGGTATTTAATTTAATAAAGAGTTTCAATTGTAATATATGTCAGCATTTATTGCGAAAATTTAAATATTGTAACAATATTTTATCAACACTTAGTTTTTTATTGTTAGAAGATGACAACATTTGTTATTATTCTTAGTAGAATTTTTTTGTGATTATATACTGTCTTTAGTAAATAGGTTTCTAAGAAATGAAAAGGGATTTTTTTTTTCCCAATTAACCTTAAATATAAAAGAATTTCGTTAGTTGTCACATTTCAAAACTATCTAGAAAACTAGTATCTCGAGTGTTTAAAACTCGAGATCAATGCAGAACTTGAGCTTTTAATCCTCGAGTTCAGAATTTTTTCACACTTATGTGGACAATTTTCCACATGGAACCACGTAGAACTCGAGTTTTAGACACTCGATTTTTCTTTCTTCATTCCTTCCTCCTTTCTCCATGTTCTTCCTTTTTCTCCTTATACCTCACCCACAGATTCATCAAATCTCGGCACCGAAGCAACAACCCAAACCCACAGATTCATAATATCTTGGCACCAAAGCAAAAACCCAAACCCAAAAATCATGATCTCGACACCAGAGCAGCTCCCTAACCTTGGGTTTGTTGATCTCGACACTAGAGCAACTTGGGTTTGCTATGGGTTTGTTGATCTCAGCACCGAAGCCCGCTTGGGTTTGATGTTCCTATTTGGTATTGTTGCTTGGTTTTGTTTTTTTTTTTTCTAGTTTTGTTGTCTTCGAAAGTGGATTTGAGAGTTAGAGAAATTGTTGGGGTGTGGGCGAAGGGGAAAATAGAGAAAGAAATGCAGAGAAGGAAAAAACGGTTTGAAGAGAAAATGGAACTCGAGTGTCTAAATCTCGAGTTCCACGTGGATTTCAGCCTCCACCTCAACTGTGCCAACCCATTGAAATCAAGTCTTTTAGGCTTGAGTTGCTACAATAAACTCCAATCTAAAAGACTCGAGATGCTATTTTAATGAATTGTTTCAAACGCATGCTAACTAATATCTCCCACCAAATGGTTGCTAGTTGGAAAATTAGCTCAATGAAAAAGTATTTTGTATCAAATTATACCAGATCATCTATATCAAAATCCAATAAATGAGAGACGTGTGCAAAAATAACTACCCACTAACACATATCTTTCAATTTTTAGTAGGTTAGTTATTTTTTGCTGACATATCTTTCATGGTCTACAATAATTCATTGGTCAACCTTTTTGGTAATGAAAAAGAGAGAGAGTCTAGCAACCAACCTTCCACAAAAGAGCCCGCTACCAAAGATGATGTTGTAGACCATGTTATATTCACTCTTTTATTGTTTATTCCTTACAATGTTAGAAGTCAATGAATTCAGCCCCATGCTTCACCAGCTTCTTCATCTTAGCTTCATCATCATTCTTCTGGTATGTTATGATTCAGACAACAGCAACAACAGCAACAGACCAACATATGAGCGTAAATGCACGTGGACTCTCAACTTGTACATCAATTTTCTGCAGAGACTTAGGATAAGGACAAAGAAGTTGTAGTTGGAGTTAAAGATTAGGAATGATAAGTATTAAGAGCAGTTTAGGAGTTTAAATAAATTAGGAGTTGTTTATTAAGCCATCCCTATTATGTAGGAAGAGATAAGTGTAGATTGGTTGTTATCAGCAGTTGTTTGTATTTGTAATTTGAATTTCTGATGTAACTGTCATATGCCTTATTTTAAAAGGCAGAACGTATTAATGAAGATAAGCAAAAATTTATCCTAAATTCTCTCCCTTATTCCCCATTCAGGAGAGTGGTTATCTCGAATACAACCGACAACCCTTCATTTAACTCTACAAACATCAAGTTTTATCACGGTATCTATATTTGCAGTCAATAAGGACTACACTGCTTGTAGTCAGCCATTCAAGTGTGGAGGCTTCCACAACAGTAGCTACCCCTTCTGGGTAGATCCCTTACCCTCATACTGTGGCATTCCAGAATTCAAGTTTGTGTGTCAAGATGGATTCCCTGTTCTACAGATCATGTTAGAAAGATTCCAGGTTTTGTTGATCAATCATGAAAAACATATTCTAAGGCTTGCTAGATTAGATTTATACAACAATAGTTGTACTTCTAGATATGTTGACACCACCAGCAGCTACCTTTTCAGCTATGCTCCTCACTTTGGAATCCTTAACCTTGTTCTACGATTGTTCATCAGTCACTCCAGCCTTGGCCTCCAATGCATTCGGCTTTCATAATAATGATTCATCCACTGAAACTGGCTTTTATACAATTGGCTCCAATCTGCTTTTGCCCTGATCAGCCTTATACTTTCATAATAATGCCCTGATCAGCCCTGACCAATCTGCTTTTGCCCAGCTTTCATAATAATGACCCATCTGCTTTTGCCCTGATCAGCATTATACTTTCAGATGTCCAGAAGGTACATAGAACTCTGTTCTTTTCTTTTTTCCTGTCAAAGTGCATGTTATAATGAGTGCTTACCTTCTACTTTTTTGGGATAAATTATAATGAATGCTTACATACTAAGCACGCATTCAATTTGTCCAGTAGAAAGCATCAAATAGAGCAATCTCTGTTCATAGTCCAAATTATTGAGCTTATGTGGAAAGTGAAGCCAGAGACAAAATAGAGAGTATCATATTGTAATGGATCAAACAAATTAGCCCTGAATTCTTGCCTTTCATAGCAGATCATAACAACCTTGACTGTACAAGTCAATAAGGAGAGACAACAGCTAATTTCTGAATAATCACTGTAGAACCTCTATCATATTGAACCTACAACCTCATAAATTATAACACAAATGTGAAAGTCAATTGGCAATTCGTTGCTTAAATAATCTCACTCACTGTTTGGTGTCATGCTTCTGTTGCAAGATCCAAATTCAATTTGAGGAACAACATTTTAATAGGCATTATACTTATAAAAGTGATATTCCCTGCCTTCGTTTTCATTTAACAAAAATCAAAGATAAAAATCTACTGAAGAACAATAGATATATTTTTTTAACTTGAAGGGATATGTGTCTCGTGTTTGCTTTCTTTAATCGATGCAGCATCAGTGGCGGCAGTCTGCAGTATAATAGTGACAGTAGTCATTCTTTGTTGGCTTAGACGGAAGTCAGCGTCATATAAATTAGTAGTCTTCTGGAAGAAGAAAACAAAGAGTGCTGAATATGTGGAGGCTTTTCTAAAGAAATGCGGATCCTTTGCTCCCAAAAGATATGGCTATTCAGACATAAAGAAAATGACCAACTCCTTCAAAGACAAACTAAGTCAAGGAGGGTACAGTGATGTATACGAAGGAAAGCTACCGGATAATCATATAGTGGCAGTAAAGGTTGAGTGAGTCAAAAGGTAATGGAGAAGAATTTCTTAATGAAGTTGTCAGCATCAGTATAACTGCCCATGTAAACATTGTCACTCTTCTGGGTTTCTGTTTTGAGGGATCCAAAAGAGCTCTTATCTATGAGTACATGTCAAAAGGATCTCTTGAAAAGTAAATATATGATTATAGTAAATTAAACAAAATTTCCCCCTTAGGATGGGAAAGAATTTACCAAATTGCAATTGACATTGCAAATGGCCTGGAGTACTTGCACAAGGGCTGTAATACACAAATCCTTCATCTTGATATAAAACCACAAAATATCCTCTTGGACCAAGATTTCTGTCCAAAAATCTCAGATTTTGGTCTGGCTAAATTGTGCAACAGAAAAGAGAGCACCATGTCACTAGTAGGTGCAAGAGAAACAGTTGGATTACATTGCACCAGAAGTATTTTCAAGAAACTTTGGAATAGTCTCACAAAAATCTGATTTTTATAGCTATGGGATGATGATTCTAGAAATGGTTGCAGGAAGAAAGAACACTGATGCAGGAATCCAACATAGCAGTGAAATATATTTTCCGCACTGGATCTACAATCATCTAGAATTAGAAGGGAATTTAAAACTGCTCTTGAGCATTCTCTGATGGACCTTCATGCTTCAAGCTTTTGGTATTCATTGGGTTATGCCAGGATCGGTGGCAGGATTGTTATCTTGCTGGCATCAATGGCTTGGGAAGCATAACTTGAATATTTGGAATTTGATTCCAGGGTGCTTAATATGGATTGTTTGGTTGGAATGAAATCGTTGCTCCTTTGAGAATATGAAGAAGATGTTGGATGAGTTAAAGGTTTTATGCCAGTGCAATCTTTTTGAGTGGTTGCATTGTTGGGGCTTTACTAATTCTTCGTCTCTTTCAGAATTTATGTTTTCCCTTAGATTATCTTTTTGATTTCCCTATCTTTTGTTTTGCTATTTGTTTCATCTGTTTCTTGTTGTTCATCATCATGAACAACTTGTGCTTTTCATTTTTTCTCATTAATAATAGTTCTCTAATTACCTATCAAAAAAATAAAGCAGTGGAAGAACTTGCAAGAAAGATGATTCTAGTGGGTTTGTGGTGCATACAATCTAATCCAGCTGACCGGCCTTCCATGGATAAGGTAGTTGATATGTTAGAAGGGAGTCATCAAGTTATCCAAGTTCCACCAAAGCCTTTTCCTTCTTCCCCTTTGGGAACTCCATAAGGCCATTCCACAACAACCTCTCCAAATCCTTCCAAAAACAGTGTTGAGACTCTACTATCACACTGAAATTCTGTTAGGAAGTTTTACATTTAGTGTAATTTTAGATTAAAATTTGAATTGACATGATGGATGGAGAACATTGAATGACTTATTTGATTGCCAGATGTACACCCATTTGTTTCTCTTACAGTCACCTTCACACCAGCAGAGACTAGTCTTATGGATGTCATGGTTTACACCTACAACCAAATGTTACACTTTCCACCAACATGATTAACTGTAGCTCCACTTTTTTAAATTTTTGAGTCAGTGCTCCAAGAATCATCCTGTCCAATAAATTGGGGTAAGGCTGCCTACTATGACCTCTCTCAAACCCTGCAAAAGCAGGAGCTTTGTGCACTGGGTACAGCCTTTTCTTTTTTTTTTTTAACTCTGTACCCCAGTATAACTCATTTATTATTGGTAAGTTATGCACGTACCTCATGAGTCTTAAACCCATGACCTTACCCTCCACTTAAAACTTACAAGGATAGGAGATGCCAATTGAGCTAGAGCTCATTGGCATTTCTATCCCAACATAACAGTCCCACAATTCAGCATATGGTAAATTTATGTAAAATATGAAATGCTGCAGCATGCTTTAAACTAGACCTCAGCACCTCACCTCTGAATGCATATTTAATACATCTACGCTGATCTCAGAGCACCATAAGACACATTTTTGAACAAATAAAATTCAAGTAGCACAAAGTAATACTACTGAAAACTTCCAGAAACTCCAACACATGCATTCTTTTAAGAGGAAAATAATATACAGTCCATGATTGCTTCTGGTGCCTAGGAAGTTTGCCAAATCTTTTGAAGCTCACAACAATCACCCAAACCTTTCAATCAGGCTATTTTTATACTTTTGTATAATGAGTAGCTGTGCAAATTGGGAAATATTGATCACTTAATATATATATATATATATATATATAAAGGGAAATATTGATTAAATTGAAATGTTACAAATAAACTAAAACACTTAAATAATGGTCAAAAGGTAGACTCTGGTCTTCTTATTGATTATTTTGAGGGACACCATAATTGCAAAGGATGTAAAAGTACCTACCAGATTGTTTAAAGTTTTTGACAATCCTCGGCTACTGAAGTGGCATGATGATTGATATTGTGGATCTAACCATTCCAGAAAAGAGACCTAAAACCAATATTTCAAAAGAAAAATTATCAACTTACTCAAAAGAAAAGGTCAAACTCCAAATTAAAGTAAAATGGCATTTGAACTCAAGGCAAGTTTGATAGACTACAGACATAATTAAACATTCCATGTGATCATGAGTAGCTTTCTAGTTGTTTACAATTCAACGAAATTAGCTCATGATGGTTCACGGAAAATTCATCTCAATCCCAAACAATCTTCAGATAAAAGTGAATTTTACATTGGAAATGTATAAGGCAAGAAATGAATGAACAAGGAGAGAAGTTAGAATTAGCATCATTTGCGGTCTTGTGAGAGAAACATATAACATGCTTTGGTCACGTGTAGTAACAACTAATGATTGCACCAAGAAAGAGTAATATAGCTCATAATAAAAGAGATGCAATGACAAAGTGACACAGGACAAAACCAAAAAGATGCAACATGAAAATTAAACAACAAGAAAACAAAGGATAGATAACCTAGGAGTCAACACCTAGGCTTGCTTAGAGTCAGCACCAAACAAAAAAGAACCTACAATTGGCTAGCACCAGACCATTAGATGAATTTAAAGAGAAATTTTATTCGTCATCAAAATTCTTTCAATTCTTGTAAGAGTTAACATTATGCTTATAGACTATCTAGACTAAACCCTAATTCTAACTTACTTGAGATATCCTAAGTATCGAATTACAAAAGTACCCTTGACTCTAAGAAATTAAATAAAAAATAAAGTAATAAACCTAATTAACTACTATCACCTAAAATAAAATAAAATTAACTCCAAAATTAAATAAAACTAAATTAAAATAAATATTTCTTTGCGCTTCCCGCAGGCTACAAGGCACATGGATTATGGTACCAAGAATTCTCTCTCAGAAAAAGTAGAAATAGAAATTGATTACTAGATATTATACTAAATGGAGTCCCACACATGGGATCAATAAAAATAAAAATAACATGAACTTTAAACAAACAAAAGAAAAGGAGTGACATAGGGTTATTTTTATTTTATTGAAGAAGTCAATTATATTTTTTTATTGATCCATTGGATTGTATTTTAGTTATAATTCAATTAGGATATTAGTATTTTGTTTAATTTACTAGAGTCAAGGGTATTTTTGAAATTCAAAATTGGGCTTTAGCTTGGCTATGATTCAATTCCAAACAACCCTTGGCATTGATTCCTTGAGTTTGCTTTCTTGCTTTTTGCTGATTCCAAGCAAGCCTGGGTGTTGATTCCTAAATTAATTTTTATTTTTTTGTCGTCAATTTCGTTGTTGCATCTGTTTTAGTTTTCTCCTACGCATAAGGAGAGATCCAGTTACTAATTTTTGTTACCTTGGAAAATTACTAGTAGAGGCTAACTGTAAAAATGACAAGAAAATCAAGAACAAATTCAACAACATAGTGAGTATAGCAAATTCATAAAAGCCTAAACATCATTAACTTAATAGGCCTAAAGTCTCAAAAGGCTAACCATTATCAACTTAAGTGGCTCATAAACAAGAAGATGAGCAACACCAAAGGCAGTGTAGCAGAAACACAGTCAAGCCTAGAAGAGGGAATGAAGGATTACTTGATGCAGCTGACACCTTCTAATTGTATCCTCACTCATTCAGCATTTTCTTGCAATTAACACAATATGCAGTCATTTAACACCCAACTATTGGATAATACATATGCAAGAAAATCTAGGTTATTTCAAGAGTAGACATGGAACTATCTGGACAATTAATGTAGGATGTACTTAATCGCAAATTTTGTTTGATACAGAAGATCTTGGAGATGGTCAACCAAATTAGCTGTCTCAAAGCAAGAATACACGATACAACAACAACAAAGCCTTAGTCCCAAATTTTTGAGGGTCAGCTATGGATCATCAACAAATTAGTCAAGGTCGACCACATGTATTTTAGTAGTCGATAACCCAATGAGTATCTATAGTGGTCCATTCATAAAAGAATGACTAATTTTTACACTAGCCACATGAATATGCAATACTAATTCCCAAAATTATCTATTCAGTCCTATTTGAGAGAATATTTCAAGCAAGTTAACTTATAGATGCTCTGGCTTAATTCATCATACAGTGATACAACCAACGGTGAAAACACCTATCTATGTTGCAGGAGTTCATATGACACATTATTAACTAAAAACCATTCATATGACACATTCAGAATGCCTATCCTAAAGCCAATCTAGATGAATTTTCAGTTCCAATATGCCAGTTTTAATGACTCATTAAGTCAACTCAAGTGGTGAGGCTCAATATGTTTGGATGAATGCTATTGTAGCACCTAACCAGAGGGAAACTTGCCTATAATTGATGCCCTTGAGGCACACATATATTTGGGGCTCACCTTCTGAATTTAGCTTACACCTTGACAGTCCTTCACATCAATTTTCAGAGAAATCTTGTCACAAATTCAGGCCCATGGTACCCAAATCGTTCTTAAACTAAGGAAGAAGTGCTCCTTGTACAATGATGCAAATCTAAAATGACTGAATTTAGTATTTTACTCAAAAATCATAATATAAAAATTAAAATTTGCCTCAACTTCATAGCATAGGGATATCAAGTAACAGGATAACATGTCTATAAGGAAACTATCTGAGTTCCACCTAAAGCCTTACCTGCAAAGTAATTTGGTGAGTAGCAGATGGGGAATTCCCCTCCAATGGCACGTCCACATCCTTCATCTCCCAAACAAGATGAACGTTTTAAGAGGAATCATGGCATGATAAATCCATTACCTAAGGTTTTGTAAAACTTAACATTCTCCTTGATCGACCAACCTGCTATCCTGCAGCTCTGCCTGCAAACTCATTAGCTAAAAAATGAAACCAAGATTCTAGTTGCAGTATTCACCAATTAGACAGTCACAGAAACAAATGTAGCAGGTTTGAGTAAGTAGATAATGTGGTATACAGTTTTAAAATGGTCAACAAGAAAAGGCTGAAAGCTTGCTTCAATTAGGATGTTACCACGCTCATGATAAACTACTTTAGAAAGATGCAAGTATAAGCTTAAGTTTCAAGATTACCAATTTGAGTTTCAAATCTGTGATTGCCCGCTGTCTCTCGTAAGCAAAATACTTCAGCGACTGAGACAAAAAGGGGGGGAAAATTTTCAAATCATATTCTCTAACCACATGATGACATATATGGATTGAAATATATATTCTTACGGAACCTGGAGATGATGAAGTAGGAACAAAATAAGAAATTGACTTACTCCAAGTCTCTGCATCTCAATGGATCTATGTAATGCTTTTCTCTTAGTCAGAAGATTCTTGTGCTCTGGTTTTAGAGGCCGTCGGTAGTTTTTCCCACGGTAAATAATTATAGCATGACCTTCTTTTCGCTTGTCCACTGAAACAAGAATTCCACCACTTTCTGCTTCAAGCAGTTTAGCAGTGTAAATGACCTGATGAAACAATCTCTGCATTGTAATCACCTTGACTACTTCTCTGTATTTCCAGTGTTGATGCAGGCCTTCTATAACACCATCAAAGACCCCACGCCTACCTGAAGCCAACATAAAACAAAAATATGTGTGAACAGCAAAAATAACTTTAAAAAAATAGGCAGCAGCTAAGACTACTGCTTCTGAAATCATTTCCAGAAAGAATTTTTATGTCCCTTCATTACTTCCTTTAAGAACCATTTGGTCCAAGGCAAAGTTATGGCAGTAAGTAGGACTTTTTCATCTCTACACTCTTGATAAAACCAGACAGTCAGACAAGCACCCAGCTATAGTTGGGATATGCAAATAAGTCAGTGGGATTGACTAAGAATAGTCAGCCAAATCTGTAGAGCATATGCAAGACAAAATTTAATGTTGAGAAGTTCCTCAAATAGGCTTTAAGTCATATTTTACAGATTGATTTCCATAATAGCTGCAAATTCAAGGAATGCCATCAAAATATGCAGATCAATTTAGAATAGCATTCGCTGAGAGAGTTGACATTTCTGCCCCTAAATTATAGCCCCAAAACAAGAGGAAGATCCACTGACCAAAAATAAGAAGAAGAGCAGAAAGGCCCATGTGCTCAGGAGTACACTATTAACAGAAGCAATTACTAAGCTCAGGATATTGAATTCAGATCTTAAAAATTGAGTAAATTAATATATACGTAACAAGATACAAGAATTGACAAGGTTACTCATCAAAAATAAAATAAAGTAGAAAATAACTTATTACTGCTATTTAATCACTTCATTAAGAAATAACTACTGAGCACAGGATGTTGATTTCAGATGTTAAAACATAACTTAATAAAAAAGGGTAATTATCCCACACTGCTTAAGAAAGTGTGTTGTGTGCAGTATAACTTGTCCCCTCCCATAAAAATTACCATGGCTTTTGAGTGGAGTTTGCGGTGTGTCTTTGTGTTAGAACCTCATTTCCTCTCCCTTGTGTGTGTGTGTGTGTTTGTTTCTAAAAACAAAGGGTAATTATCCCACATTGTTTAAGAAAGTATGTTATGTGCAGTATAACTTGTCTCATCCTCCCTTAAAAGTTGTTTGCATGTGTCTCAAAAAAATTAAATTAAAGTAACAAGATACCAAGAGAGCTGACAGGGTTACTCATGAAAATACAATCACATAGTAGAAAATAATGTGTCTGCCATTTAATCAATCTGTAAAAGAGAATACAATTTTTTTTTATTGATATGTAAGAATAAAAAAGAGGAACATCAATAACATAACAGAGGATACAAATTGAAAGGAAACAACTAGGATGCAGCATGCTTGGGCAAGAAACAAATGAAAACAAAAACTTAAACTCCTTTTAATCATGAAACACATTTTTTAGGTAACTAATTATTAGGTTATATCGTGCCAAAAATAAATTTCTGCAGAAATTATTATCACCCAATACATTAAGAGTAAATTCATTTCCAATTTTGACATTGGACCAATCAATAGTTTAGAACTTAAATACCTAACCAAGAATACTGCCTTCTATAGAAATAAAGGATACGGGATAGAGCTATTACACAACTAGACAAGTAAGATTTTCATTACCAAGAACTAAACAACTATCCATCTTCAGTCCTATCTTCTGGAAACACAGTCTCTCTTCTTCTGTCATCATTTCCTGGTCTGCATCCTGCTCTGCTGGTGCCCATGCAGCATTCAACTTTGATAACTCTTTCATTGACTTATCAATCTTTATGTTAAGCTGCCAAATCCACAACAGATATTTCACAAACAGTGCAATGAAATAAGATTAAGGGAAGTCCAAGTCCATAATTGACCCTTACAATAAAAAGCTTGTGCTCTTGCTTTCTTAGCTCACTCTCTAATCTTTGTTTTTCAGCTTCACATTTAATTTCAACATCTGAATTTCCATTTTTCAGGTCCCTGAACTCTGTTTGGATATCCTGGAATTCTGATAAAGTTCCAGACATACTAGTGTTTTCTGTTGGGCCATTATCTAAACAAATAGTTTCAATCGCTTTAAGACGTGCACCTTCTTCATGAAGTTGGAATCCTTTGAGCTTAGTTTCTCTCTCCGATACTAAATTTGCTACTCTTCCAGGAAGGAAGTCCTTTCCTCTATAAAGTATTATCAGAAACTTATTACGCAACAAAAGAACCCCACCTGTAAGAATCTGCAATCATAATTAATGTTCAAATAAATATATATCCATGGAAATAATGCACAGGCAGGAATAGATAGCATCACAAACATAGGTTATGCATGTATGTGCATAGGCACGCTTGGCTTCACCTTTGAAGCATCAAAGCCTACCCCCATGATCCTTCCAGAAACCAAACTTCTAAATCCAGGTATAACAGCCATCAATACAGGTGTTCTTGTGCTCAGATCAATGAAGAATTATTCTAGCAGCTACCACATCCACTGCAGCAGTGATGTGGTGATATAAGCACAAGTGACATGGATCAAAAGCTATCGTAGTTGGATCAGGTTGATATTCATTAGGGAGAACAAGGGGTGGGCAACCTTGCCTCAAAAGGTGAGCCATTTATTTGCCCCTACTGTCACTTTGAGATGACATGGACAGTCAAAGCTTGTGAATGATCAATATAGGTAGACTTTACACTTTTATATAAGAAACAAAACAAATACTGGCATGTCATAGACCTCACATATCTACAGCCCAAAAGTCTATATTCTATCAAACTTACCTTGAGTTCGAACGCCATTTCCTCATTGTTTGTATTTGGGACTCCCCACTTCATAGCAATCTTCACTATAAGACTTTTTTCCCAAAGTTTTAAGATAGCCACAGCCAAGCCTTGAAGTTTTCTATTTCTCCCTTCAAAAATCAGAGGAAAGCTGGAATTAAAGTCTTGATGACACACGCCAGCTAGCATAGCAAAGAATATCTAGCATGATAAACAGATTCAAAATTGAAAAATATTCTTTATGATGTTTAAATTTTCTGCCTAAAATAGACCCATGATGATCACTCTCTACTTTGTTAAATATTAATATATGTTTTATTATTTTTGAAGACTACTTTTTCTGGGGATGCATTATATAATGCTTACTGCAATTTATATTATTATGGTACAATTACAAAAGATTAAAGTTGTTATGATACAGAATTGTAGATCCATATACTCAGGTACATAAGTGTCATATTGATATTCAAGTGCATGCTTCTGAAATGACATCAATAAAGTCTACAAGATATTTTCAGAGGAAAGGATAAATTCAGGTGATTCATTTATACGGCCATCATGTGTAGAGAGACTATATTCCTTGTCCCTGAGTCTGGACTCTTCACTAGCGCTCAGTTTAAGGGTGAACACATTGAACACAATGAACAGGATACAATTAGCCATTATTGCTCAAAAATTTAACCCAAGGTACTTTAGATAATGTCCTGTCTAACGCACAGATGAGATTACTTAACTCATTCATTGCAGCATTATACTAAATTAGGAACTCTGAGTATGCTTGAAAAGTTGCAGATGCCACATAGGAATCCACCACTTTGTTACATTGAAAATATCCAAAACACATCTAACATGACCAAACACTTTTTTTGATAAGTAAGAAGAGAATATTATTAATAAAAGAAAAACAAGAGAAACACAAAGAGTTCATGGTAGTGAACAAAGGAAAAAAAGAAACAAAAAAACAGAAGCAGCCCCTAATCTATTCTAATAGATGAAAGAAAATCCAAAAGGGTAAAACAATCCGAATAACCCCAACATCGAGACCAATCAAAGAGGGTCCGCTGGCAATACTCTAATAAGTGAACCACAGTTTTCCCCTCATCCTCAAAAGACTGCCGATTCCGTTCAGTCCAAATAATCTACATTAAACAACCTGAAACCAAATCTCAAATATCAAAGCTATGCTTCCCCAGCCAATGATACCAGCAAAATAATAAGTCCACAACTGAACCTAGCATGACCCATTCAATCCCAAACAACCGAAGCATATACATCTACAAAGAATGAGCTATCGGACAAAACAGTAACAGGTGATCCACTGATTCTGCGTTGCTACAACGATTTGCCAAAGGGCGACCACGAAACATAAGATTATCCAAAGTTAGAATCTGACCATAGGCTGCTGTCCACATAAAAAAAGCCACCCTTTTAGGAACCTTAACTTTCCAAATTCCTTTCCAAGGGAAAGTGGAAGGAGCTGCATTCCGAATCTTATGATAAAAGGACCGAGTATCAAACTTCCCACTGCCATTAAGATCCCAACAAAGCCTGTCACACCCTCCATCCCTAGGAAGACGGGTTTGGATGAAATTAGAAAGGAGTAGGAAGCCGCCAACTCCCAATCATTGAAGTCCCTGTGAAAACTTAAGCTCCACACTCTGTCATTATCACCCACTGGAGGGCTTAACACCTCAGAAATACAAACCTCCTTATTAGCTAAACACAAAAATAACCGAGGATAAAGAATTTTAAGAGGAACATCACCAGTCCACTTATAATGCCAAAAAAGAACACGAGAACCATCCCCACCACAAAAGAGACATGCTTCACAAAAGTTTCCCACCCTTCACTAATACTCTGCCATAACCCACAACCATAAGCCCTACTACAAGCTCCAGTGCTCCAACCCCCTATTCCTTCCCCATATTTCATGGCAATGACCCTATGCCACAGATGCGAGGTTTCATGGCCATACCTCCAAAGTCATTTCCCTAATAGGGTTTGATTAAAAGGCACCAACACATGACAAGAATCTAGTCATATTAAAAGGTTTTAAACCCATTCCACACAAAAATCATATTTCAAAAAACATTACATAAGAATTTTCCGGTATTCTACTTAGCCTATGAGGTTTTTTTTTTTGTGTGGTGAAGTTGTGATTAATTCGAGAGCCAATCATTATAAATTTAACCATTACAGGCTAAATTTTAAGCTCAAGTACCATGTAGACTTAATGTGCAAAAGAAAACTTCACTTCATGTGAATGACGGATTCTATATTCTTTCTATTCCTTTAGAAGCAACAATACTAAATTACCCACCTATTGCAGTTATGGAAAATTCCCAACAGAAATCCCAAGGAGAAGGTGTTCAAGAGGGGAAACAAGAAGCATTTTACTTCTTAATTTTTATTTTTTACATTTTTGTCTTGAAACAAGAAGCTTTAATGAGTGGGAGCACTATAGGTTTGTTTAATTTCAGTTCAAACTCTAAAAATCAAAGGTTTCTCATTTTAACCCACTTCCTCTTAGGGTCATCTAACCAAAATAATAAAATCTGTATACCATACCTCAGTCAACTTTAATGTACCCCTTCACCCTAAAAGATAGATCTTAAATATCAAAGGAAATTTAGTGGTCTCTAGATGTGTCCAAAAAGTCATTTCTCACAATGAAATAAAAATAATTACAAAGATTGAGAGAATCACAAACAATTACATAATATTGATACCATAGTACAGTTGTATCCAAAAATTTATATCTGATCTTAAAAGAAATAATAATAATAGTGACCGTCATACACAAAAAAGTCTCTTTATAGTCCATAAATATCCAACCTTATGCAATGCTTTCATGGACTTCATCTAGGGGTATAGTTTCTCTTCCTTTATTGATAAGTATATTTTGCTTCTCTTCTTGTCCTAGCTTTTTTTATATGTAGATATTATATTGTTACTATGTTTCCTGAAAATTATATGTTCGGGGAAAAACTGAAATATGACAACAGACAAGGTCATACCAAGGACAAAGTGAGTGGGTAAAGCGCGAGCAAGCTTCCTCAAGGATGTCAAATCCTCATCTGTCAACTTTGCTCTAGTATGCGGTGGACAAAGCCTAAATGGTGGCCTAAATCCAGGAACCACTTCAGGAAGTAAGTCCGCATCTATTGGCAAAGGTTTGCGCATCCACCAGTCAATGAAGCGAGGTCCCAAGCCATCCAATAACCTGTCCATTTCCCTCTCATAAAGTGATCCGCATACTGCTTGGCAATTCAAATCTTCATTTAAAAAGATGCTACTATGCAAAGTCTCTCTCTTACTGTCCTTTCTGCAAATCTTTTCAACTACAGCACTTTCATCGGAGTTAACTTGAAAAGTATCAGAGTTTCTTTCCAACTGTGGCTGACCCATTTTGTAGAGAGGCATTTCTTGACTGCCAGCAAGCCATGCACGAGTGTTTAGAAATTTCTTCGGAGTTAACTGATAATTGCATCCTCGGTATACAACAAGATTATCTTTCTTACTCCAAACAACCAAACCTCCAGTCTTGGTCTGTATATTAAGAAATGAATTACAAGGGCAACTATCGGAATAATAAAAAGAAAACAAACGTATTCAGCAAAAAAAAAAAAAAAAAAAAAAAACAAACAAACAAACAAACAAACAAACATTATACAAGAATGAAGAAAATAATAATTTAATAAGAGAAGTAGCATGACAAATAATTAGAAATTTCAACCAATCAAGAAAGCATCATAAGTGGTACAAAAAATACCAGAAAATTAAACGTCTTAAAGCGGTCAAATGGAAACATTCACAATTATATGGTCAATCTACAGAACATAAGTAATATTTAAACAAAAAGACAAGTCAAAGTAGTAGAAAAAAGATTAATTTTAAAAGCAAAGCACTTGTTTGTTTTGAAGAACAATCAGGGGATAATTTGCAAAAACCAAAGAATTTTTGGTAGTTGGCAAAATGGTCCCAGCTGACCCTAATTAGTAGTTGAATTCCAGCTTATAAGCATTGCAGTCAATTCTAAATCAC
Organism: Quercus robur; assembly: GCF_932294415.1. Lineage (NCBI taxonomy): Eukaryota > Viridiplantae > Streptophyta > Magnoliopsida > Fagales > Fagaceae > Quercus > Quercus robur. The sequence continues at coordinate 49,828,527 of NC_065535.1, forward strand.
AACAGCTATCTTCTATTGTTACATAAATAAGTAGTAATCTTCATGCTATTAGAAATATCCTACTTCAATTATCTAACAACTATATGACCCGTTTCAATAAGTCCCCTTAAAAACAAAGAATTAACAAGTACAATTTCGTTCCCCAAAAAAAAACAAAACGAAAACATGAACCGAACCTCAACGATTTCTTGAGCTCTATCCATATTCCTGCACAAAGGGACATCGAATTTCAGCATAACAAGCTCATTCCTCCTCCAAAGCAGTCTAACCTCATCAACCACACCTTGAGTGACACCAGCTTTCTTCACCTTCACCCATTTCCTCATCTTAGCGGCCTCACCTCTCAACCTCTCAAGCAAGGCCTTGTCAAGCCTCAATTCCGCAGCAGTTACCACCTTTTCCTTCTTCATCCTCCGAAAAACTAACTTTTCCACATCCTTCTCCCATGGCATTTTCTCTATAACTGTCTCACCACTACTAACATCTTCTCCAAGCCCTTCCAAACACACTTCAAGCCCAAACTCACCAGAACCCATCTGGGTTTCTTCAGAAAGATCGTTTTTTTGAAGCTTTTCAATTTGCCTTACGATCTTTCCCACCGCTCTCTTGCCTCTGACACCAACTTTCTCAGTCAGGGCCTTATCAGACTTTTCCACTCTTTCATTGTTAGAGCTCTTCTTGGTGTGGAGTTTGGAGAGGTCGAGAACTTCATGGGGTTGAAGAAGAAGGGGACCCTTCATCCATGGAGGTGTGGGAGCTTTAACGGTGGCATTGGATTGTGAAAGTGGGTTTGAGGAAACAGAGAATTCTGGGTTTGTGGTGGTTGGGGTTGGGGTATTGGATTTGGAGGAGTGAGTGGGGTTATGGGTTTTGGGAGGTTTTGGGTTTAAGGAGGATGAGATGGTGAGGTGAGAATATTGGGAGGGGAAATGGGGAGTGGAAGAGAGGAAGAGAATTGTAGGCATGACTGAGTGAGTGACTGTGAGAGTGAGTAAAGTTTTAGCAGAATTGAGAAAACTGACTTTGGTGGCACTTTTTTTCTTTTTTCACTTTCTTATCATAAATATCCATGGAATATCAGGGTAGATGGAATGGATATTTTGTTAGGCTATTGGATTTTTTCTTTTTTGAAGTCTGATTTGCATTTTTTTTCTTTCATCTCTAATAAGTAAGTCTCTTTTCTTTTATATTTCTTTTATATACAATTGTACATAAAAATAACAGTATTTTAAAAAATTGTAAGTATACAAAGAAGTTAAAAAAAAACTAAAATAAAATAGCTAAGACCTCTTTTTGCTTCTTTTGAGGTGAAGATAAAAATATTAAAAGTCATTATTCTCAATATTAGGGGAGGACAACGACATGACCATCCGAACCTATAAACATAAATTATTTCTTATAAATTGATAATTTCTAAAAGGCTCCATTATCATTGAAACCCACTATATGACCATGTGTATATATTGAAATAAATTATCCTCATTTAATGGTCTTGAGTAGAGTTTTTTCCAACTTATATAATGACCGTTTAAATCATCATCTATGTTTTTTTTTTTTTTTGCTAGGTAAATGTGAGGGCTTGAACCCCCAAGCAATAGGTCACTTACATAACCGGGTACCAACTCACCCAGAAGTGGTGGTGGTTATGTTTCTTTATTTAAATAAACTTATTAAGGGATTTATATAAGTCACATGATTTTTTAAATAAAGCAATGGCAAGTGGATAAGGATTGGTTTTTATTTCCTCTTAAAAGAGAGAGAGATTTATTTAATTGGACTAATCCAATCTTCTCATTCTTCAATTAAAATTGCTTGGAAAATATTTAAATATTAAATTTAGTAATCATTGACATAGTAAATGGTTACAATTGCTCTATATCAATTTAAATAAAAACTAATAAAATAGGTGCACACAAAAAAAAAAAATTGCAATAAATAAGTGATGGAAGTTCAAGTGGTAATGAATAATTTGGATAAAATAGTGTTTTTTTTTTTTCCCCCCTCTTTTGGCTCTACTTTTTTTGGGGGGGGGGGGGTGAATGGGTAGAAGGGAGCAACCTAATATTACTGATTAAATATTATTATTCATAGATGGGTTATAAGAAGAAATTGATATTTCCCTTTTCTACGAAAAAAGGTTTGTTCCAAGTCACAACATACAAACCCTTTTTTTTTACCTAGTTCTTTCAATAAAAAGGGTAGAAGAATTCAAACCCAGCTCCCCTTGTTAGGAGAATTGGACCGTCATTACAAGGCTCTCGGAAAAAGAATTGTGCCTTGGTCTAGTGTGACAAATTATTAATATTTAACGACACATAATCCTTCTCGGATAAATTTCTACTTGTGTGAGGTCCTTAAATGAAAAGACTAATTATAGGAAGGAGAGATTGTTCCTTCCAAATCGAGATAATTTCCTTGTTATAGTGTTGAGTTTCAACTCAATCATCTAACTAGGATTAAGATGCCAAATCTTATGGCAAGCATAAACTCAAATATGTAATATTTATTGGATGTTTGAAAAGTACAAAGGACACACACATTGCCACAACTTACTTACATATATATAGTGATAAGATTACTTTTCATTTTTTTTACCAAGTGCCCATAGTGCCGTGGTGAATCTATTTATAAGTGATGGATATTTGCACATAACTTTCTTATAGACAAAACAAATGCCATCGTGCCATCACCAAAATTGTACTTTAGTTTTACATGCATTAATAAGTAGTAGTTTAAAGAAGAAAAAAATGCATTACGAAGTAGTTTGATTTATGCTTTGCTCCAAGCATTGAGAAGTAATTAAGCAGTATAGATAACCTAGCTCGTAATTTACCTTCGTTTGGATGGAGGGAGATTGAAGAGAGGAGAATGAACACTGGCTAAAATGTGCAATATTTTAATATATTATAACCACCATTCCCTTTACTCTTCCATCCTCCTCCATCTACTCCAAAAATATCCTTACGTTGCATAGCAAGTACATTGACATATTATATATCATATATCAAAACTGGCATGAGACATATCTATCAGACTATTAGAATTAAACGAGTTTCCTCTAGCGCCAAAAAAAAATCAATTTCCGTTTGCTATCTGGTGCTTATGGAGGCATAGAAATAATGTAGTTTTTGAAAATGCCCCCGTCAATCCCAACCTACACTTGATGTGTATCCAGCTAGCACGTGAATTCTTCTATTGTGTGAGCAAGAGGCAAAAAATTAGGCACTGCACTATCAACCCAATCTGCTGGAACAAACCAGATCAAGGGTGGTTCAAGTTGAATTCTGATGGGGCGTCGCAGGGAAATCCGAGACGTGCTGGTGGGGGTGGTCTCATCCATGACCATGATGGGAAGTGGGTTAAGGGTTACATGAGGAATA